>NC_139705.1:7460841-7998341 GCF_964188405.1 Protomyctophum parallelum
TACAGCAGAGAGGAGGACAACGACAGCATCATCTCCACAGAAAGGTACGGCTGTGTTGCCACAGTTCACACTCGGACGCAGACTCGCGCGGAAACAACAATGCCGCTGCGAGCTTGTAGCTCGGCTATTATTTTAACATTTAACATGTTGACCTGAGATCAGATTCTAAAAATGTCTGTTTGAAAATGACAGTTTTCTGAAAAAGCCGTGTTTCTGTGTCAGTCGTTCTTCGATTTTTCAAAAATAGCAGACCTACAAGCTCGTAGCGCGCCACTCGGTGGCGCGTTATGAGCTTGTAGATCTGCTATTTTTAAATGGCTAAAGCATAACATAATGCTAACACCAAAAGGGGTTCCCGGCCGCCCAAAATGGGTTTTAAGTAATTCCTAATGTATTTGTTGTAAGATAGAGTCCTGGGAAGATCTCTCTTTTTGGTTCTCGAGCTTTGGGAACAACCCTGTCTTAACGTGTGTGCACGCGTGCGTGCGTGTGTGTGTGTGTGTGTGTGTGTGTGTGTGTGCGTGCGTGTGTACTGTGCGTTTTCCAGGCGTTACCATGACGACCCTGCCATGTACCGAGACCACTACGATGGACACGGCTATAGCAACAGTAGCTATGACAACGGCTATGGTGAGGGAAGGCGGACCACCAGGAGACGCCTACTTCCGGCCACGCCCACAGGTGATTACATCACTGCACATATTTAAGATGTTATTTTTTTGGGGGGGTGCTTTTCTGTCGTTACTTTAATTTCTCAAAGTTAAAAGTTCTCAAACTCTGCCCGAACCCGACCTGGCCCGACCGGTACTGAGTGACCCGAGCCGACGTTTTTCATTATGCTAATTAGCCGGGCCAGGCCGAGCCTCGGGCTCAGTGATTTTCCGTGATTTTCTTTTTCATTTTTCTTTCTCTTTCTCCTTTTTTCCAAGAATGTTATTATAATATAAATAGCAATTCTGTTATTTGTGTAATGTTATAGGCTATAGCCTACAAGTAGCCTATGTATTTAATGTATTTAATGAAGCGATTCACTTAATTGTGACAGGAGGAAGACGGAGGAGTGGAGGCGGGGGGCTTGGATTACTGACTGCGCGCAGGCATGAGCAGAGAGAAATGAACGGTGGGGTTTATACCGCTGGCTGGCCTCTGGTTTGCGGCGCACCAAATGAGCTTCAGTTCATATGCTAAATGTTTTAGAAATCAATCGCATTATCACACGATAAAGCGTCAGGTTTTCGCCATGTGTGCAGTTGCACTGAGCTATCTCTTTAAACCCAGCTGGCTGCGATGAATAACCTAATCATTAGGCTTAATCAACGTCATATAGTCACCAACCGATCCATATAAATGATATAATTCTGTAGTGTATGATGACCACGCAATGTTACAGTCCACTGCCGGCTACAGGCTATTTGATTTTAAAAAAATATTATAACCGCCGTCCCTCGGTGCGGCGGCGTGCCTCGTTATTATGTACCCAATTTAAAATAACAGATCTCTAAGCTGTCGAGACACGCCATGGATGGTGCGTGGATGGTTTGTAAACTTTGTAGGCTATGTTTGTTCTTTTGGACACCGAACGGGGACGATACTTGGAGTCTTGGACATAGCTGCTGCACTTCAGAGGAAACTAAGGGGAGCTACTCACCACACTGGAAATGGAATCCATTAGAATGATATGGAAATGGAACATTAACAGTCTAACGAGTAACGTGAGCTACATAAATCCTTTATTTCGGCTATAAGTCCATTGAACTCCGTAGTCCGTTCTCACTCTCACACAGACACACATGACACACTGAACCACGGCGTGCGCTGCTGCACTGGCCATTAAAGTGGCATTCTTTTTTTTCTTTTTTTGTCAGGCTTTATCGGGCTTCGGGCCTAACATTATGGTAATTTTTAGGGCCAGGCCGGGCCTTAATTTTTGGGCCTGTTGAGAACTTTAATCCCAGCACCAGTATGGAAACAAAATGTCACAATTGTACAATTTTCATTGTGAAGTTGTCAAGGCCAACAGCACACACCAAGGCCCGCCCCCGCTCGTTCATGATTGGAGGAAGGCCCCTCTCTATCCTGATTGGATGAAGGCTGGGCCACCTAGCCAAAAACTAAACCTACGGTTTTTTGACCCCCAGTGGTTAACTGGACTATATGGTCAGCACACTCTATAGTAGGGAGGATTATCACAACAAAACAAAACAAAAAAGTGATATTTGAAGTGAAATCACTGAATATACCTTTAAATAAGATGTCCAACAATGTGACATTTTATCCTGAGATCAATATTAAATCGATAGGTCTACTAAAATGGACCCTTATGGTTCTGTAACTCTGAGTGTGTCACAAATATCTGCATTTGGTTCCATTTGTGCACTCTCAGTGTATAGAATCGGGGTCCAAGAGATGACAAGATGTTATAGTAATCCAACGTGGGTGTGGCTGTGAGCGCTTCAAAAGAAAAGGGTCGAGAATCACTGCTCTGTAGTATTCTCAATCAATCAACCAACTTTATTTGTTCAGACTCAGGGTCCAATAAACAACAGACAACATAAAACACTACATACAGAGAACCCCTAACCCATTAAAACATCATTTTTACAATAAACATTCATACCAGTGCTTCCAAAAAGCAGACCGGTACCTACTAGTGCTACTGAAGCTGGTTACATAGCAGCATAATTATACAGTTTTTAGACTCATTGAGCCGACACATACATTTATACATTAAGTTTCTCAGTAAGGCATGAAAGGTGTAAACTCCAACACTACAGAATAACTCACTTGCACTGCTCCACCTTGGTTTGTTCAACAATATACGCATGCAATCATTATAGGCAGCCTGCAGTTTATACATACTCTGATATAGACAGTGTGCGTTTGTTTTATGTGACCATGTCAGGTCGTAAGCCGTCCTTTAACATCCACTGTCTGAGGAGGCAGGAGAGTGGAGATGACCTGCCGCCCCCTGGAACCTACAACCCAACAGCACAGGTACACTCACACTCTCACACACACACACACACACACACACACACACACACACACACACACACACACACGCACCTTTTCTTTGATTTGCTTCCATTAACCCATTTTGGGCGGGAGCCCCTCTTGGTGTTAGCATCATGCTATGCTTTAGCTATTGAAAAATAGCAGATCTACAAGCTCATAGCGCGCCACCGAGTGGCGCGCTACGAGCTTGTAGGTCTGCTATTTTTGAAAAAATCGAAGAACTGACTGACGTAGAAACGTAGCTTTTTCAGAAAACTGTCAGGACGTAGAAGACATTTATATAGAATCTGATCTCAGGTCAGCTCTGAATCTCCCACTGTCCTCTCTCTCTCTCCTCCACCACACAGACATATGGCAGTTATGAGTCGCGCTGCTCCTCGTGGGCCAACCCCTCCCCCCGCCGTGGGCGTCTCCTCTACGCCCCTCTCATCCTGGTGGAGGAGGAGGAGGGACAGGCCTGGGGGGGAGGAGGGGGAGGAGGAGGGGGAGGAGGAGGAGGAGGAGGAGGAGGAGGAGGAAGGCAAGCCAAGAAGAGAGT
This sequence comes from Protomyctophum parallelum, assembly GCF_964188405.1. Taxonomy (NCBI): domain Eukaryota; kingdom Metazoa; phylum Chordata; class Actinopteri; order Myctophiformes; family Myctophidae; genus Protomyctophum; species Protomyctophum parallelum. The sequence goes on from NC_139705.1 coordinate 7,464,395, forward strand.
CGTAGAAAGAGCAGGAGGAGGAGGAGGAGGTAACAGGAATATTAAATAATTGTAGAACTATATTGGCCATAATAATCAGTAATGCTATTGGTTCTTTTATGTCATTCTTTTATTTTTGTTTTTCTATCGAGGATGTTTAGTATTTAATATCAATCAATCTTTATTTCAGACCCAGGAGGATCCATATCACAAACAATACAATATAACAGTAAATACAAAATAAAAATAAATTTCAACACGTGTAATTGCATTTTGTTGATTTAAATATTATTTACAATTTGATTAATAAATCAAACCTTTTTACATTATTCAGTATATTATCATGCAATTTGATTAATAATAATAATAATAATAATAAGCCTATTGATAGCTTGTTATCACTTCCTGTGTCCAGCAGGGGGAGGGGGCAGTGTACCAGTCTCCGCCTCCAGACCAGGATGGTATGGTGGCCCGTCAGGGTCATCAGGTAGGACTAATCTGATTGGTCAAATGATATACTGTATACCTCGTGTGCATTGTACAGTAATGTGTATTCTAAAACAGTCTCACACACACACACACACACACTCACAAATAGCAGACCTACAAGCTCGCTATGAGCTTGTAGATCTGCTAAATAGCTAAAGTATAACGTAATGCTTATGTTATTCACATATCCCTTGTCACTTCATACAGTCCTCACTGGTCTACTGTACATATGTTCATAATAATAATAATAGAACATGTGTGTATGTGTGTCGTATAGTGGCCTACACTACACTGCGTGTTCCCAGCCAGCTCAGTTCTCACTACAGTGAAAAAAGAGGGTCAGCTGACAGCCTGGTCGAAGCGGTGAGTGACCATGTTGGTCTTTACTGGTGTTATGAATTGTACGTTCATTGATTGTTTCAATATCTTGGTTAAATCAGAAAGATACAGAACAGACTGCCGGTCTGTGTTTACACATGCATGTCATTTAATGAGTGTGCTAAAGTTGTCGAAACACCTTAAAGCTGCAATATGCCATTTTTAACACGAAAAAGAATAATGCAATAAACACCTCCAATGTATGAATGAAGGTTCCTACTTTAATAATCTTTTTAAATGTGTGTGTGTGTGTGTGTGCGTGTGTGTGTGTGTGCGTGTGCGTGTGCGTGTGCGCGTGCGCATGCGTGCGTGCGTTTACAGGTGCTGATATCAGAAGGTTTAGGGTTATACGCCCGAGATCCAAAGTTTGTGGCGTTCGCCAAGCGTGAGATCGCAGACGCATGTCACATGACCGTCGACGAGATGGAGTCGGCCGCCAGCGACCTGCTCAGCAGAGGCAGCAGTTCGCCCGGCGGGCGCACAGGAAGCGGCGGTTTCCTCAGCAACACCGAAACGGGGACCCAGTACAGCGACGAAGAGCCAATCAGAATGGGCGGGGGGCGGGACGAGGAGGACCTGGCCGACGAGATGACCTGCGTGACCTCCTTTTGATTTGACCGACGCATGGCTCTTTGGACCAATAGCAAGAGGCGGAGTGGGGAGAATTAAGGGACATTGGAGGATGACACCGATTGGACCAATCGGGAGAGAGACAGAAATCGGGTTGTGAAATTGATATACATTTTGGACCAGTCAGCAGAGAAAGTCAATGAGTGGTATTGGCGCTGCTACATTGGACTGATTGACCTGCGTTTGGATCAATTAGAAGAGAGAAGTTCTTGGACACCTCTGTAAGAAAGACTTGGGGGTGGGGTGCATTCATATTTGACTGTAATATTTGTGAGATTGATTGAATTTGGACCAATCAGAAGAAAGGATTGCGGTGGACTTTGGCCTCACTCATGTGATTTTGGTCCGTCATGGAAAGGACTCGGAGTGAGAAAGACAGTGAAAACAACATACAAACACACAGTCGGATATAGAAGCGACTATAGCACTGCTTAAAACAACAACGAAAGAAAGAATTAAAATGAGCGAGAGAGCGGCTGCACTGGATTATTATTATGGATTATATTAACAGAGAATGACCTTTCACAGTCTGTCTAAAATAGAGTGAGGAGAGAGAGACACAGACAGACAGACAGACAGACACACAGACAGACAGACAGACAGACAGAACACAGAAAAAAACTGAAAAAGTAGAAGATAAAAGTGTTCGCACCAATGTCTAAAATATTTTTTTAAAGGCAACATCAACCGGTAAAGTCAGTATAAATATTCATTAGCCCAGCTCTCTCTCTCTCTCTCTCTCTCTCTCTCTCTCTTTCTCTCTGTGTTTCTGATAGAAAGAAACTCATATTTTTACTTTTTAGAGTAAAGAAAATAATTTAAAGATGTTTTACATAAACTTTGATATACTCTGCGTGTTTGTGTGTGCGTGTGCGTGTGTGTGTGTGTGTGTGTGTGTGTGTGTGTGCGTGTGCGTGTGCGTGTGCGTGTGAGTGCATGCTTGTGTGCGTTTATTTATGTTTCTAGTTTTAGTTTTTTAATCTTGTTCTGAGGACATGTGATGTTCTAAAGTAAAGGGCTTTTAAGTGAATACTCCCTGTATGTTACCCTGGAATTGAACCCTCAACCCTCCATCCAAATATGTAAAGAATAAACCAGTGAATTATCTTAATTATGTTTACGTGAATTTCCCCACTGGGATCAATAAAGGATTAGCTTAAATCTACAGTAGCTCCACCAAACACCACCACATCACGCATAAACCCGATTCCTATTGCCGGAACACTGTCATTATCTTTTCAACATTCTTCGAAATTCTCTGTTCATTCAGTTTTTTCAAAATAAATTGGAAATGTGATTAACATAATATCTCTTATTGTCTCAATTTGTCTGAAAGGCATACCATCATTTTACTCCACTGATGACCTGGGAGAAATACAAGCTTAAGTGTTCTCATGTTATCTCAATGGAGAGAAGAATAGAATAAGTTTAAAAAAACTGATGTGATTATTAAATAGAAGTTACTTTGCTGTACAAAGTAACTTGTTTAAAAATATAGTAATGTTATCAAACCATTAGCAATATTGAATAGAGGATAATAGATTGTGATAGATTAGAATTAGAGCTCTACAGATATATCGGTCTGTAAAATTATTGGATTTTTTTAAACCACTTTAAACCTTTCTCAAATTCATTAGAAAGTGTTGCACGTTTTGAAAACATATCGGTCAAAATCTATAATCGGTGGTGTGTAAAAGATGGACGGTGTCCTCTTTTAACTACACGAACGTGTGAGCTTGTAGATTGGCAATTTTCACCAAAAAGGTTTGGTGTAGGCCAGGGGAAAATAGAGCACACCAAGTACAGATTTTCAAAGTATTGTCATGCACTCTAGGGCAATACATGACAAAAAGGCAAATAAACTGGTGTGAGATGTGACAATGTCAGTAATCAGTCATGTATATCAAGGTGTGCAACTGCTTGGAAAGAGAGCTGGCTTGAGCACATGGAAGGAGAAGCCCTTATATACTCTCCCAAACCACACCCCACTCAGGTGTACACAGTTGGCCTGACGGCCTGCTCATTAGAAAGACTGCTCCACTAGTTAGTACTAGTAGCTTTAATACTATCACAGCAACTGACAACAAAACACCATTGAACTATAATTATAGGGTTATGGGTATGCGATAAACGAATTATCGTCGATCTTATTATTCTAATATAGTATTATTATACTATTATGTTACAACATTAATTAAAGTCTGATAGTTATTATTCATATATTTCTTGTCCTTCATAGTCACTGGTTCATAATAATAATAATAATAATAATAATAATAGTTGTATACCTGGTGATATTTCATTTTAGTAATATTTGAGGTAGAATTATTTTTTTATGTGAAATTGAAACACTATATGAGTCATGACGCTAGTATGTCGCAGGGATTTACCCCCAATCCAACCCTTGATGCTGAGTGTCAACAAAAATGGTTTATATATGAAGATGGGCCAACTTCATTGGAACTTCATTGTCAAGCAGGGTCCCATTTTTTTCCTTGGTATGACCCGGCTGGGGATTGAACCCCGACCTCCCAGTCTCAGGGCAGACACTCTAACCACAAGGCCAGTGAGCTGGTAAAATAGTGTGGTACCATAAATAAATAAAAATGTATATCCCTACACTAACGGAAGTGACTGACAGTTACAAACAGCATATCCTGAATAAAGTTTTGAAACAAACAGTACAAACATACGACAAAACAAGACAACACACAACATGGCATAGTCACCCCTCAAAAACATATTATGGACATAGCAGTGCACCCACACATAGTTCCTCAATTTACAATTCAGGCATTTAGCAGATGCTCTTAATCCAGAGCGATTTACGTACATTAAGCAAGAACAAAAAACATACTCTATACATAAGAAAAGGTTATCATGAATCATACGTAAGCTAAGAACGTAACTGGAATATCTATATAATGAAACTATGCATATATTCTATATAGTGCTGTGTCTATATAAAATGCTATCTAAGATACATGAGTTCAGCCTTTGCCTGTAAGGTTGTCGGGGCTAGGGCAAGTGCTACAACAAGTGCTACGGACCAAGATGGAGTCTGAAAAGGTGGGTTTTCAGACTACGGCTGAAGATTGGGAGTGAGTCTGCAGTTCTGGTTGTAATGGGAAGTGCATTCCATTCCATAGTTTTGGAGCCAGAATTGGAGCCATAATGAATATACTGAACAACCCAGCTGCGTCTGAGATCACGTCTAGCATGCTCAGTTTAAACTCATTCAATCTGGAAAAGCTTGGAACTGTAAGTTATTTATACTAGTGTGAGGAAGGGACCCCATGTGTCCTCAAACTTGGATACCGAGCCTCTCAAGGACAGGTACATCAATTTTCTTCTAATTTAATAAAGTGGAGAACATCTCTAATCCAGGGAAGATGGGATGGGGGAGCAGAGGACTTTCATTTCATCTTAATTAGACGCCTAGCTAAGAGAGTGGTAAAGGCCACCAAGTGACCTTTGTATTTTGGTAGTGATAGAGTAGGGGGAGATGTTCCAAAAATATCTACTGGTCTATTTTAAGACAGTTGAATTGTGTTGAAATGTGATAGGGACTGAATTTACAATATATTGTAGTGTATTGGGTCTCTGGAAGCTGACAGCTGTCAGTCCAGTGACCCAGAGACTAGTGAATGGTTGAATTGGTTTAATGAGACTGATTACTTAACATCTCATCTCAACTCCTTTAATTAGAGGCTGTGATGTGGTTGTTGATGTGTTGTTAACTTGCTCTGTTCTCCTCTGCTCTGCTCTGCTCTGCTCTGCTCTGCTCTGCTCTTCTCTGCTCTGTTCTGTTCTGTTCTGTTCTGGCCCTATACATACATCCTGCGGTCTGGGATCAGATCCCACCAGACACCCCTCTCTTGTCTCTCCTGTAGACAGTATGCTGTCTCTCTCCCATTTCCTATATTATCATTTCCTACTGTCTGTCTCTATACACTGTCTCTCTCCTGCCCTATACTCTCTGTCCTACACACTGTCTTCCTCTGAGCTTTCCTATACTTACTGCCTGTCTCGCCTAATATCAGGCAGCATTATACATTGCATGTCTTCGCTCATCTCGTCATTGTATTTTCTCAGTGTTGTGTTGTCACTGTTGTTTTGTGTTGTCTTACGTATTACATTTTGAGTTAACATCTGGTGACCCTCAGGCTGGAGAGAAGCTGTTCCACTGGAACCACTGGATTGCTGCACTGGAGATGATCTGTTCCACTGTAAAAACTGGCGGACACTCTAACCACAAGGCCACTGAGCTGGTCGTAATATATTAGGTATATGTACAATTTCTAAATATGTTCTGTTATGTTAAATATTTCCTGTGAAAATTTGCTTTATTTTTTACATGAAACATTCATGGTGGTTTTGAAGGGTATTGATTGCAGTCGCAATAATTACATTTTAGCCACTGTTATGTGATTAGCATTTTATTCAACGCTCAGTTCGCTGATTATTCAAACGCATGCTACAATTTACAATTTAGCAGACTCTCTTATCCAGAGTGACTGAGAATAACTTATAGCAAGGTAATCACATTATGTGACTAAAGCAGACATTTTCTGTTATCAGTTTACAGTATCTTCTATGGCGTGAATTACATAGTTCTGTAATATCACATACCGTTGATCTTACATGATGCTCAAGAAACAATAAAACATGCAGTGTGTCACATTAAAACATTGTTATTCAATGTGGTTAATACAGTGTATGTCCGGCCCAGGCCGTAGCGTAACGGTCTGGGCACCGGACTGGTGATCCAGTCGCAGTGTGCCGCGGGTTCGACTCCCGGACCCGACACGGACTTTACTGCATGTCATCCCCCCATCTCTCTCCCGTTTCCTGTCAGCCTACTGTCTGTCCCTTCAAAAATCAATAAAAGGCGTAAGCCGCAAAAAAAAATCTTAAAAAAAAAAAAAAAAATACAGTGTATGTCCCATTACTTCTGATCAGCTATAGGCTACTGAAATCAATTCATATGGATTTATATTAAAGGGGTGCAGCAATGAATCAAACTAAGGTTCTTCATTGTTGACTTTTTAGATGGATTTCTGTATTATAAATCCTTTCTTCCCGTCTTCTTTTTCTCTTTGATTTTCATGAGCTCTGCCATCATCAAGATTAAAACAAAAAAGGGTTTCAAACATTTAAACTTTATGCGCAATGAATCTAGAATATATTGAAGGTTTCACTTTTTGAATTATATTGCGGATGAAAATGAAAATGTCCAAGATATGCTTGTTTGAGATGGATCTGTATAATGTGTGTGCATGTTTTTTCCCTTTTCCCTCTTTTCTCTTATTAGTATTAGTTCTAGCAGATATATATTTAGAGAGAGAGAAACAGTGTTTTGTCTTTAAAGGTTCATCACACACAACCAAGAAGAACCTCCAATTCTCTTGTCATGTGATTTCTGAGGAAACGCAACCAAACACAACTCTTCAGTCAGTCACTCACTCAGTCAGTCAGCAAGACAATTAACCTCGCGTCACCAGGCTATCCACCTCCGAGGAAATACAGCAAGACAGAGAGACACGTGACTACCAATGCAAGTGTGTGTGTGTGCGTGTCTCCATGGGGTGGTCGCCGCGGTCCAGTCCAGTCATGGCTGATGCAATCTCATGTAGCCTATACCTTCTGTACACAAGGTAATAAAGATAAATATTGAACTTTGAGTCAGCAGATTCCTGCCAAGCCTTTTCTTCTCTCTCTCTCTCTCTCTCTCACACACACACACACACACACACACACACACACACACACACACACACACACACACACACACACACACACAGGAGGAACCTCTCATGTCATGTGATTTCTGAGGAAACACAAACTAAACTCGTCTGACATTGACTAACAGTCGTACTAAAATGGCGCAGCAAGGAGTTCAACTGGATCGGGAACAGTTGAGTTGTTCTATCTGTCTGGATCTCCTGAAGGATCCAGTGACTGTTCCTTGTGGACACAGCTACTGCAGGAGGTGTATCGCGCGGTTCTGGAAGCAGGGTGATCAGAGAGGAAGGTTCAGCTGTCCACAATGCAGACACACCTTCAAACCAAGACCTGTTCTGAAGAAAAACACCATGTTGGCTGAGGTGGTGGAGAGCCTGAAGAAGACAGGTGAGACCAATTTAAGTTATCTTGTAAATACAGTTGACTGTCTGTCAGATATACATTCATAAAACCAATAAAGAGATGAAATGTCTTATTGCAAGAATATTAAACAGTAACAACAAAGTTGTGTGGCAGGCTATCTTGAGGGGAAACATTAGACACACAGTCTAACACAGATTGGTGGTAAGGCAGATAGACGGTAAACAAAAACAATAGTTACCAGGTAGCGGAGTCATGAGGATACATGGGTACATGCAGGGCCTACAGGCACATACAAATGAAATATATTTTTTATCAGATTCATAAATACATATGTAGAAGGGAGTTCCAACCGCGCCTCTAGCCTATAGCAGGCCAGTACAGAAGCAGGACAGATAACATGCGAACAAGAAGGCACTGGAGCAGCTCAGACGATTTAGGCCCTTAGTTTATTATAACAGGGTGCAAATAAAAAGTGACGTTTCGATGTGTAAGTTACATCTTCGTCAGGTCATAGCCTGAGGGGGCAACACAGTAAGGCTTAAGTACACACATGGTGCAGGGGGCAGGCCCTTAGTTAACCAATGTCACACAGCCAGCAGCAGTATAGCTGCTCCAGTGCCTTCTTGTTTGCATGTCATAAATACATATCAATCTATCAACAGGACTCCAAGCTGCTCCTCCTGATCACTGCTACGCTGGATCTGGAGATGTGGCCTGTGATATCTGCACTCGGAGGAGACTGAAAGCTGTGAAGACTTGTCTTCAGTGTCTGGTCTCTTACTGTGACACTCACCTCCAGCCTCACTATCAGTCTCCTGCCTTTAAGAAACACAAGCTGGTCAAAGCCTCGGGCGAGCTTCAGGAGAACATCTGCTCTCGTCACAACAGGGTGAGTGAGCTTTTCTGTCGGACCGATCAGCAGTGTATCTGTTCTCTGTGCTCCGTGGAAGAACACAAAGGTCACAATATGATCTCAGCTGCAGCAGAACGGACTGAGAGACAGAAAGAGCTCAATACGAGTCAGCAGAACATCCAGCAGAGAATCCAGGAGAGAGAGAAAGATGTGAAGGTGCTTCACCAGGAGGTGGAGTCCATCAACCACTGTGCTGACAGAGCAGTGGATGACAGTGACACTATCTTTACTGAGCTCATCTCTTCCATGGAGAGAAGACAATCTGAGGTGAGGGAGCTGATAAGAGTACAGCAGGAACGTCAAGTGAGTCGTGCTAAAGAACTGAGGAGGCGTGTGGAGCAGGAGGCCACTGAACTGAGGAGTAGACATGCTGAGCTAGAGCAGCTTTCACTCACAGAGGATCACATCCATTTTCTACAGCATTACACCTCCCTCTCAAGGGTCAGTGCATTGACACACCCAGTCAGCAGCAATGTCCGTCCTCTGACATACTTTGAAGATGTGACTGTGGCCATGTCCAAGATGAGGGACAAACTAGAGGAAATTCTTTCAGAGGAAGGTACAAACGTCTCAGAGATAGTGAACAGAGTGGATGTTTTACCGTCAACACCAGAACCCAAGACCAGAGCTGACACACTAGAGGACATTCTTACAGAGGAAGGGACAAATGTCTCAGAGACAGGGAACAGAGTGAAGAAATTAAAGAAGAAGAAGAAGAAAAGGATTCACAGGGGCCAGGCACAGGCAGTACTGTCAACAGTACCAGAACCCAAGACCAGAGCTGAGTTCTTACAATATGCATGTCCAATCACACTGGATCACAAAACAATGAATCATTACCTGTCTTTCCCTGAAGGGAACAGAAGAAAAGTAACATTTAATGACTACCCACAATTCTGTCTTGAATACCCAGAAAGATTCACTGGATGTTATCAGGTTCTAAGTATAGAGGGTCTGACTGGACGCTGCTACTGGGAGGTGAAATGGAGTGGAGTGATTGTTCACATAGCAGTTTCATATAAAGATATCAGCAGAACAGAGAGTTCTACTGTAAGTGGATTTGGAGTCAATGATAAGTCGTGGGCTTTACGATGTACAGAGGAAGAATCTTTTTATGTCAAATCCGGAATCGCACACAAAGGTTGTGGAACTCCCATCCCAGGCCCTGTGTCCTCCAGAGTAGGAGTGTACCTGGACCACAGTGCAGGTACACTGTCCTTCTACAATGTGTCTGACACCATGACTCTGACTCTCCTAGACACAGTCCACACCACATTCACCCAAAACCTCCATGCTGGATTTTATCTTCATAGTCCTGGAGCCACTGCTGAGTTGTGTGACCTCAAGTAGAATGACTCACCCGCGCCGAATGTTATCAACCCGCTCAATGACTTTTGTTGCGTCTCTCAGAATAGTTCCATTATAATGTTCTTGTTTTTCTCTCAGCCTGCTTTCAGCTATTTTAGCTGCTGTATGAAGAAGTATATAGGGCCTTAAAGTGGTTAATCTATTTTAACAATAACATTTTGTTCTCTTGTATATTCATACACACTCTTACTTAGCACCATTTGTTTTGTTGTAATGTAATCACCATGTTATGGAATTGATATTCCAAGTGAAATATTGATTAAAAAAATAAAAATAAAAAAGAAGTAATAAAAAGTAACCAACATGATAATATTAGTAGAATTAGAACATGAGATTATACAATATGGAGTAAGGCAACTGCACCGACCTGAACCGCAAAGCATTGCAGAGGGTTGTGCGGACAGCCGAACGCATCAGCAGATGTGCTCGCCCCCCATCGAAGCCCTGATGGACACTCTGTCAGCAAAGCTCGAGGAACAATGAAGGATTCAAGCCATCCCAACCGTTTGACTGTTTGAGTTGCTGCCGCATGGAAAACGGTTTCGCAGTCTCAAAGTCACTGGAAGTAGAAAAGCTTCTTTCCCTGAACAATCAAGATACATGAACGAACTGATAAGAACTAGAGCGAAACAGGGCAAACAGTAGCCCCCCCCCCCCCCCCCCCCACATCACATCACATTATACACACACACGTGCATGCGCACACACACACACACACACACACACGCACACACGTCACACACACACACACACACGCACGCACACACACAAACACACACACACACACACACACACACACACACCTTCGGCCTCTTCTCGCACTATTGTGCTAAATTTGTTCACACAAAGTTCACCTAACTTTGCTACTACAGGGAAAACATGCACATATATGATGTAACAATAAAGTACAACCTTGAACCTTAAAGGAGAGTTTTTATGAGAGTACTTTATGTCTTCTGTCACTGGACACTGTAGAGTACAACAGAGAGTTGTGTGCATGGAGATGAGAAAATTTAAAAAGTCCCTCTTTCTTCTTTAAAAAAATTGCAATTTATTAGGTTAAAGTCCCGGTTGGCGCTATAAAGAGCAGATGTGAAAAATACAGGGCAAAGGTTTTTCCTTGGCCTATATATCGTAGGGCAGTGGTTCTCAAACTGTGGTGCGTGCACCCCTTGTGGTGCGCGAGCACCTTCTAGGGGGTGCGCGACATGAAGCGGCTTAAATATATTAACATATTATGCCAATATATGGCAAGTATATGCAGAATATAGCCTATGCTGCATATATTATGCCATATTCAGGTTCATATATGTGCATGTGGATAAAAAGGAAATTTATGTCTATATATACAGCTTATGCCATTTATATTTCCATGTGTGGGGGTGTGTCAGCTAGGTCGATGGATAACAGGGGGTCCATGGCCAAATAGGTTTGGGAACCGCTGCCGTAGGGAGTGTGCATACAACGTTTTACAGAGATGGGTGCAGTTAAAACACAAATCTGTCAAAAGTCGGGGGCAGAGGTTCAGCTCTGGCATCCTGGGAGTGTGTGTGAAGACTCAAGAGCTTGGCTGCGATCAAACCAACGGTACCAGAGATTAGCTGTCCACACACGGACGGACGGACGGACAGACAGACAGACAGACGGAGTGCAAAACATACTCTCTCCCCCAAGCCTTCGGCATGGTGGAGACAATGACAATTAAATAGGCCTATATACAGTATGGTACTGTGATGCAAGGAATCTACTTTGGTTAGTAGTGACAACAAAATGTAAAACAATTTAACACAAATCTATATCTGAACCTTAAGTGTAAATACAGTCCTCACACAGTCACACAGTCCTCAAGAGCTGTAGGCCTACTGGTAAAAAATAAAACAAAATAAAAGACGCCTAGGGTTCATATTGGTTTACATATTGTTTACATGCACACACACACACGTGCATGCGCGCACACGCACACACACACACACACACACACACACACACACACACACACACACACACACACAGTGTTGAACAACTAACTATTTGTTAATTTGTATTCAGTTTGATATCATTTATTTATTCACAATACTAAACTAAAGCATGTGAGATATTATGAAAAAGAATCCTGCTCACTGCTCACTACTGCAGCAGTAGTTTTTATTCAAATTGACCTTTGACCTTTATGAAGAGTAACTGTGTTACCAAGTGGGATTGTAGATCGGCTGTTTGTCAGTAATAAAACCTTTAAAATGACATAGTGGACATGAGGCTAGGGTGACCAGATCCAAACTGTTCATTTGAGGGACAGAAGTGTCGCTTGTGTGGGACAAGTGGCATGTGGGGGACCCCGTCCACCCATCCCACTTGTCCCACACAAGCGATACTGGAGTACCGGGTTAGCAACTTACTACTTGAGTTGCTATTAAATGCCTTGATGTCATATTCGACCATAGGCCTATTGGCTATCATTTATAAACTCCTCTGGTGTCTCACATTTTGTTTTAAAATCATGCTTCATTTTTTTTTTTTATGCTATTTTAACAGGCTTAAAAACACATCTTGCAGGAAGAGACAATGAGAGAGCTTTACAACAGAAGGCCAACTATTAGGGGACTAACTATTAGGGCATTTGAACACTGATGCCATTGCCTGCCAGTCACAATGTGGGACAGGGTCTCAATTTGTGGGACGCCTGAAAAGTCTTGGAAATGAGGGACTGTCCCACGCAAAGAGGGACATCTGGTCTCCCAACATGAGGCAGACTTGCAGGTGAAAAATAAGGTTTAATGTGTTCCAGGCCGGCCCAGGCCGTAGCGTAACGGTCTGGGCACCGGACTGGTAAACCAGTCGCAGTGTGCCGCGGGTTCGACTCCCGGACCCGACACGGCCTTTACTGCATGTCATCCCCCCATCTCTCTCCCGTTTCCTGTCAGCCTACTGTCTGTCCCTTCAAAAAAAAACAATAAAAGGCGTAAGCCGCAAAAAAATATCTTAAAAAAAAGAAAAAAAAAAAAAAATGTGTTCCAGGCCTGGACAACATAAGTGAAATAACTGACGAAAAGAAAGAACTCAAACAACAAAGCATAACTTAAACAGAGAGGTACTGGTGTCAACCTCTCCCCATGGCAGCCCACTCTCTACTGGTACTGAACCATTTCCCCTTTATATAGACTCCTGACTCCACCCCTGGCTAAGCAGTCAGCAAATCACAAAGCATTTCGCAAAACACCCAAGACGCTCCCCCTAAAGCAATCAATCAGAGCTCTCTTCAGGCAATCAAGGCAGCTTCCCAATAACCGCATCTGCCTATAGATAAACACAAATATATTAGATTCACATGTCACAGCAGAATGTGCACCTTCTGTGGGACTGAGAATCAACCTGTTAGAAATACAATACAGCAACAATACAATGAATGTGTATTGTTGAACAGCTTACATTACGCTGACAGAGGCTGCTCTGTCACAAACTGGCCCTGTGATGTTCTGTGAACGAAAGGAAAATGTAATAATAATAATAACCTATGCACCACGTCTCTGTGTGTACGTCTGTAATCCATGGAAACCCCAGGGAGTGCAGTAACTCTATATACAGGCATAAAAGGGACACAGACATAATATCTGGGTGGGGCAATGGGGCATCCATTTCCAACTTGTATCGTTCCAAGTAGGCCAGTGACCAACGGGCACCGATATATTAATATTAATATTAATAAAGCATATGATTCATGTTATCTTCAGATTCCTCAGGCATGCATGACTTAACATGACAAGCATCAGATAGTAAAACAGTGACCTCCATTCAGTTACCTGTTACCTGATTCTCTGATCCAGAGTGAATGCAGACTCTCAAATTACAACAACAATGTATAGAATATTGTTCAAATCCTAGATCAGCAATATTACAGTTGGCAAATATGCAATTGGAGGTGATGAGGTGAGTAAATCCTAGAAGAAACAATGACAGGTAAATATTATATTTCTACTGCACAGCAACATTAATCTGAAATTCAATAAATATGCAACTATATAGCCTATACTGTAAGTCATGATTCATCATGATTCAACTCTCTCTCTCTCTCTCTCTCTCTCTCTCTCTCTCTCTCTCTCTCTCTCTCTTAGTGCAAACAAGACAATATGTCATAACATGATGTGTGTGAAACTGAAACAGGCACACACACACACACACACACACACACACACACACGCACACGCACACACACGCACGCATGCGCGCGCGCACACACACACACACAAACACACACACGGTACCCTCCTGCCTTCATCATCATAATCATCATTGCTTACGTCAACGCCATCCTACAACCAGAATGACGCAGTAGAGGCGAGCTGTTCCATCCAACCCCTCCCCCTCCATTCCTCCGTTCTCTCTCTCTCTCTCTCTCTCTCTCTCTCTCTCTCTCTCTCCATCTCTCTGTGCTGTTCCCTCATCCTCTCGTCGCCTCCCTCCTCCTCCTCCTCTCCTCTACTCTCTCCTCTCCACTAGGCTACTCCTCATCCAGCGAGGCGACGCAGCAGGAGGCCAAGATGGACATCGTTAACCAGGTACACAAACGTTTATTAGATCAAATTCCATCATCATCTTTAGAATGTGTGTGTTTTTGCTTCGTTTTAATTCATTGTTTTTTGGAGGGTGTGTTTGTGATGCGTATTGCCTCTCCGGTGAGACTGTGGTATTGCTGGCGGGGGGGGGGGGGGGGGGGGGGGGGAGGTTTGGTGTAGTTGGAAAGATGGAGGATTGCCTAATATGTACAGGCTTAGGCTAATATAGGCTATAGTCATATATTATTGTGATATTTTGTAGTGTGTGTGTATTTTGAGAGCTAATAGGGTGTGTTGGCTGGGGCGCTCCGGGGGGACTGTGATGATGCATGTGATATATTATGGGGGGTTGCTCACCAACACCAGTAAAACCTCCCATCTGGACCCATGGCCTACCAGGGGAATAGCCTACTACCTCGTCTGTTATTTATTTATTTTGTAGGCTATTTATTTTGTGCAGTATAGGCTATAGTCCGATGCGCACCCGGCATTTGTTGTAACGCTGCTCTTATATTCGTTATTTTGTTTACATCACTGTTTCTTCTGATAAAGCAAACATCCGACATTTTAAAATAAAACGTCGGAACGGTCGGATGCCTATACTGCTATACTGTCAGATGAAACGTGATTTTTTTTTTTTTTTTTTACCGAAATAGACCCGCATCTCTAGAAAAGGGCCTATTAATACAATAGGCCTAAATCTAATCAACAATATCGTCTACCTATAAAATATTCACATCGTCGTGTCGGCGTCCGTACACGCGTTCTGCCGATAGGCTACATATAAATGTGCAAATGAGGTCTGGTATAGTCGACTAATGGCGAAATGTTATGATAGGCTACGCTATGGTCTATGGTGCAGAGAGAGATGTCTGTAGGTATGGATGCATCATGCATGTGAGTGAGTGTAGAGCGGAGTCGCAGATAAACCTTGTAAAATGGCAGCTTCTCCGCAAACCTCCATGCAGCATCACAGCCCGTACCTAAATGCGCCGTAAGGATCAGTTGAATAGACATAAGAGTAAGACTATAATGCAAAGGTGTGTCCCGACCCTGATTCATCCCCCCCCCCTCTCTACGCACGCACGCACGCACGCATGCACACACACACACACACACACACACACACGTCTGCGTGCGAGTGCGTGTGTGTGTGGGGGGGGGGGGGGGGGCATCTGGTTGCTTTATGTGTGTAGTGTGTACTGTGTGTGTATCATGGTATTTGTGTTTTGAGTTGTGAGTGAAATGGAGTCCTGGCTGTTTTTCTGCCATCTGAGTGTCTGTCTCAAAGGTCTCATATATCTAATCAATAGGTGATGATTGATTTTACGTTGCTTCCCATGTTGACATGAATGTCCCTCCCTATAATTTTATTTGGGAGGATGAGCTATAGGGAGAAGAGGGATATAGGAAAGAAGATAATTGTGAGCAGAACAGGATGCGAGAGAGGGGTAGAAAAGAGAGGACAGGAAAGTAAAGGGGGAGAAGGAAAGGGTAGAGCAGAGATTAAGGGAAGATTCAAGGTAGTAAAGAGAGAGAAGGGAATATATAGGAGAGAATAGGAGAGAGAAGAGAAAGTAGTCAGAGAGGTTGTAGGCTAAAGAGGAGAAGATAGTGGAGAAGAGATGAGAGAATGAAATGTGTTAGTTAGTCTTGAACTGAATAAATGGCTGATAACTGATAACTAATACTTGCTTACTTGCATATGTCTGTATTATGTTCTAACTCCCCCACTCTCTCTCTCTCTCTCTCTCTCTCTCTCTCTCTGTGTCTCTAGTTGGTCGCCCAGGGCCAGTTCAGAGTGCTCAAGGTTCCACTGGGATTCATCAAGGTGTTACAATGGGTGAGCCACCTGCCAAACACGCACTGTTGCCATATCAATCAACCCCACATTCAAGCCCATCTGTATACTGGAAGCAAGTCATTGTTTGAAAGGGAAAAATGGGAGGAGCTGAGATCGTTGGATAGGAATATTAGTTAAAACGGCACCATTGTCATTATGCACATTATCACATTTTATATAACTGTTGTATGTAGGCTATGTGCATGCCTGTATGTATGCGACGTGCGTGTGTAACACGCCCGGGAATCGAACCCTGGGAAGGCACACGAAAGGGGAATTCCCCCTTGACCAGGAAAGATATGAGGCTCTTGGTCATCAGGCAGAGGCTCAGTGCCAGCCTGCTATACACTTGCGTGCCTGCCCTGCATGCACTAGGCTAGTGAATGGTGAATGTCAGAACACTTCCTGTTTATAGGAAATAATGAAGTTTGAAACAATGCTGTCTTTCAGAATGACTGGCCTTGGAATTTAGTTTTTTATTGAGACAGTCAGTAGGACTGTAAGAGAGACGGTGTAGAAGAGACAAACAGTATAGGAAAGTTGAGAGAGACACAGTAGGAGAGAGAGTAGGAAAGCTGAGGGAGATAGTGAGCTGTAGGAGAGGTGGATCTGATCCCCGACCTTAACTAAACATCAAGGATTACAATTTACAATTTAGGCATTTACAATTTAGGCATTTAGCAGACGCTCTTAATCCAGAGCGACTTACATTTAAGCAAGAACAAAAGCATGGGAATACATCACATAAAAGCATTTATCAATATCATGAAACATGCGTAAGCTAAGAAAGTAACAGTGGAATATCTATATAATGAAACTATACATACACTATACATATAAACTATACATATTTACTACTATGCTATACATATGTACTATGGCGTGCTATAACTATATACAATACAATTATAGTGCTGTCTACATAACATGCTATAAGTCTGTGTCAAATGCTATCTAAGCCAACAGAAATGCTATCTAAGGGGTTAGGGTAAGTGCTATGGGCCATGATGGAGTCTGAAAAGGTGGGTTTTCAGGCTACGGCGGAAGATTGGGAGTGATGCTGCAGTTCTGACTGCAATGGGAAGTGCATTCCACAGTTTTGGAGCCAGAAGGGAGAAGAGTTTGGGACGTGTGGAGCGTTGGCCCGGCGTTTTTAGTGAGGGTACTTCCAGTTTCCCTGCGTTGGCTGATCTGAGTGCGCGGGAGGGTTTGTAGGGTTCAATCATACTTGTAAGATATGGGGGAGCCATACCTTTGGTTGCTTTGAATGCCAGCATCAGAGTTTTGTATTCTGTGCGGGCAGCGACCGGGAGCCAGTGGAGGGAGCGGAGCAGGGGGGAGACATGTGAGAATTTTGGCTGGTTGAAGACCAAGCGAGCTGCTGCATTTTGGATCAGCTGGAGAGGCTTAAGTGCACATGCTGGTAGGCCAGTAAGGAGGGAGTTACAATAGTCGAGTTTTGACAAGACTGTTGTCTGGATTAGGAGCTGGGCTGATTCCTGGGTGAGGAACGGTCTAATTCGTTGTATGTTATAGAGTGTGAACCTACATGATCGAGTGACAGCTGTGATGTGAGCTTTGAACAAGAGCTGACTATCCAGGACAACACCAAGATTCCTGGCTGTTGGGACAGACGTTACCAGGGCGTTGTCTACGGAAATAGTTAGCTCCCGCATAGGGCAGGACTTAGCTGGGAAGAAGAGAAGCTCAGTCTTGTCTGGGTTCAGCTTGAGGTGGTTGGAGGACATCCACTGTGAGATGTCAGCCAGGCATGCAGTGATGCGCTCTTCCACCTGAGTGGCAGAGGGGGGAAAGGATAGGAACAGTTGTGTGTCATCGGCGTAGCAGTGATAGGATATATTGTGAGCAGAGATGATAGTGCCAAGGGATTTAGTGTACAGTGAGAAAAGGAGGGGACCAAGTACAGATCCCTGTGGGACCCCAGTTTGGAGGGTTCGGGGGGATGATAACAGACCTTTCCAGGAAACCTGGTAGGTCCGGTCGGTGAGGTAGGAGGAGAACCACTTTAGTGCCGTTCCACCGATGCCTAGCTCCGCTAGGGTGTCTAGGAGCAGCTGGTGGTTCACTGTGTCAAATGCTGCTGATAGGTCTAGGAGAATCAGTACTGCAGAGTCTCAGGCAGATTAAAAGAATATCTTCAACAGTTTTCGGACCTTTTCGGACGACCAAAATTATGTGTATTTTGGCCACAGCAGACCCCCATCTCAAAAATATTTTGTTCCAGGGACCCCCAGAAGCAAATATTTGAGTTAAAAATGTAGGCCTATGCTTTAAAAATATATTATATTCTAAAGATTTGCACAAATTATTAAAAAAATATTCAAAAATAGCAGATCTACAAGCTCACAGATGCTTTCCCGGGTTAACGGGTTAAACAAGGTGAAATGTTAAGTTACCATTAGCAGTCTGTTTCGAGTAGACCAGTTCAGCCATGCAGCTTTCACAGAGACGCTAGAATAAAGAAGAGAGAAGGACAGTAGGAAAGCTTGGAGACTGTTGGTGTTGGATGTGATCCAAGAACAGTGGCGTCATGTTCGTAGTCATGTTCGTAGCACGCAGCACCACGCCGCGGTACCAATAATGTTTTTCACGCGCACTCGCAGGTATGGCACGGTACGGTGCACGCGCGTGCACGCTAAAACGGAGGAACGCGCCCCCAATCCCAGCGTCTTTTGGGCAGCCCAGTCAACGGAGCTCTAGTGCTCTTGCCGAGCTAGGCTGCTGAAAGACGGAGGTGAAAAATTAATTTAAAAAAGCTGCTCCTCCGACAACAATAGATCATTGACTGACTCATTTGCACTTTTTTTACCAAGCTACAAAAACTCGTACATATCAATGGTCCATGTCTGACCTGTTAAGTACCTACTGTAGGCTAGTCTGCATATAGGCTGTTCTGTGCACATGTAGGCGCACGCGTGTGTGCACATCGTTAAATTGCCGTGGTACAGAGAAAAATAAATCACCATTACACCACTGTCCAACACTAGCAGACAGACATGTAGGTCTGGTCTGGTGGATTGCCAATGGTTAGAGGGACGATACAATTTATGGGACCATTGGAAAGTGACACCAGCAAAAGAAAAACCTGCAGACTCACCTGCTCCAATATAATTTATTGACATAAGACATTTCGAGCCAAGGCTCTTCGTCTGGTCAATCTGGTCTGAGTTTTGACCAGGTGAAGAGCTTTGGCTCGAAACATTGTCAATAATCATATTGGAGCAGATGAGCAGGTTTATTCTTCTTTTTCTGGTGTCACTTAATTCCAACCCAGCACCTCCACTAAGTGATGTGCGTATTCTATTAGTTTTTTTTAACCAAAAAAAAAAAACAACTGGGTGTGCAATGGAGGTGCAGAAAAAGTTTTAAAAAAAAGCCAGCTGGTGCTTCAAAGATCAAAGGGACTGAAATGCTGAAGAGAAGGCGGCGACTTGCCCTGATGAAGACTCCTTTGTGAGTCAAAACATGTTGGCGTTGATTTTATATCCACCCTCTCCTTGAGTGCCCGCCTAGTTTTTTCTTAAGTATTGGAGAGTGACACGAAGGCAGAGACTGTAATAGTATTGTGGAGACCCTGGTTTGATTGATAAGTACACTTACAGTGCATTGTGGTAAAGCTTGGCTAGTGACCATTGTGAGATAGAATGAGTCCACAGTATAATAATGATGACTATATTCGGCTTGAGGACACCCACTTGGTTGGTCCTGCATACATACATTAGTTAGCCATTTGATTCACTGGTTAGTTTTTTGATGAGTTGATCATGAACATCGAGCTTTCTCACCCAACAAGTAAGGGCATGCCGGGGATATCACCCTTTTCTTTTCTTGCATCTTTTTATTGAGGCGTGCACTGATTGCTTCAAGCAACCCCACATCGTTCTGCATATGCACTGGCGTGCCTATACGAGCATGCATTCCCATACTATCACACACAAAGTAAAACGCTTTAGGCACACATAGACAAAAGACACAATCATATTTCAAACAATCACACCAACCCATCTCTTCCAAGCTGGCTTTATGGCCAGCAAATGGAAGGAGCTATGTAGGTTATGTGCAGTGTCAGGGCACGGGCTGCCCTGTTGACAGGATCCTTAAACACACTTTTGACTTGATAGCTACCGGTACTTTCAAAATCACACTTGTGTGAAGTGAGGGGCGCTCTTATCATCATACATCATCCCATTCCGGGCCAATCACATTTGGCATCCTCACTTTTCTGTCTTTTTACTTCACTTTTTAAGCCCTCAGCCAATCAAATCATCGCTATGGGGTACAAACGCACACAAAGCTGGGCATAGGGCACCCCTCAAAAATGTACCTGAGGCGGCTTTGGCATAGCGGCGCTGGCATTACCTAGAGTTTCGAATTATATTATATACAGTACAGTATTATTGTCAAGTTCTACTTCAGTTAAACTCCATGACATAAGGAAACAACTCAATCTTCTGGCTTCATGCTTTCGGCTGGTGGAGACAATGAGCAATCAATTATAAGACAATCAATAGACTCCATGAGGAGGAATATCAGCTATTATAAATTCAGCTACAACTCATACTTTACACTGTACTTTCAAGAGATCATTTAAATTTTCTGTCTCCTCTCCGTATCCGTTCCCATAAGTACAATAGAATAATACTGTAGTTCATAGTTGTTGTGACTCACCTCTCCCAGGAGTCATCGTAAACCATCTGCCAGTGTGTTTGTGCGTGCGTGTGCGTGTGCGTGTGTGCGTTCCCGCACATGATTTACTATTACTAATCCATGGGAGTGGTTGTCCTAGACCTGGCAGAGTTAAGCCAGCTGGCAAATGATGATGGTTATGTTGATGATGAGGATGATGATGAGGATGAAGAGTACAACTGACTGAGAGTCTGGCTCCTGTTTACATTCATTTGATGTGTCCTGTTCCTGTTATTACTGCTATTAAAGGGACATTTCACCCAGAATTCACCAAATTCATCAGAACATTATTTACTTATCATGTAAAGTGAGCGTAATAATCTGTGTGAGGGGGTGATGTAATAATGACCATCGATGATAGTTGGCATATATATCCCAACGTCAATCCTTGACAGTCTTTGTCAAGCTATAATTGCCATGTTGAATATTAAATCACATAACACTGACTTGTTGACTCGTCAACAAGGCGCATGCCCAGTGTGCTGTTTCTGCAAATCTGTTGGGGCCTGCTTGTAAAGTTGTATAGAATATATACTTATGGGGACAAACGATCTTGAAGCCCTAGCCTGCAACAAATGTACTGTGTACTGTTGTCACCCCGATGGTAGGAGATGGTATTGGCTGTATAACGGGTGCGTTCTATCCCTAGCAATAGCCTTCCCCTTCCTGAGTACCCCGTTTGACATTTGACATTTCTTATACATGGCATCAGTGTTGAAATTCCATGTCAACTTGGAATCAATTGTTGCACCCAAGTATTCCTCCACAGTCACTGTCCCATCAATGACTATTTGCTAGTGTGCATGAGCACTAGTCCTAAAATCAAATATGACCTCCTTAGTTTTCTTAATATTCAACTGAAGGAAGTTACTCTTGCACCGACCAGCAAACTCATCCACTGTTCTTCGATAGCTTATCTCATCATCCTCAATCAAACCAACAATAGCTGTCCCTAACCCTAATCCTCGTCTGCAATTTTAAAAACCACAGGTGATCTGAGTCACTCCTCGCTTGTGTACAACGTGAACACTACTGGTGAAATCACGCTCCCTTGCAGAGCCCCCGCATTGGTCGTATAGGGAGATATTGCTTTGTTCACCCTGGCATGCAGTTGTACCCGTTCAGTGTTTAGTCAGGAATGACTCCACACATCTGATGATATTGTGTCCTAATCTCTCCTTTTTTCCCCCTACAGTTTTTCTCAATCTTTGCATTCTCTACCTGTGGGAGTTATTCTGGCCTATTCAAGATGTCAGTGGAGTGTAAGAACCGAACAGAGAGCGACCTCGACATTCCAGTGGACTTTGAATATCCATTCAGGTCAGTATGACACAAAAAAACACAAGCTGTTCCTTTAATATCCATTCAGGTCAGTGTGGCATATAAAAAAAACTACACCATTCAGGCATTCAGGTCAGTATGACATATGGGTCATCTTTCAGTAGGAGACTCTGGCGGAGTCCGGCAAGGAGACTCCGCCGGAGTCATCAAATTATTGAACTTGAATTTAAGGTTTCATGGGGTGTGTATTTGATAGAAAATAAGCAATTTTTCGGGTGAACTAGTCCTTTAAAGCTGCGAGTATGTTAATACAATATAACTAGTAGGCTACATCTGCAGTGGTTGGAGGTGGTCTCCCTACTATTCCATTGAGAACAATAACAAATTTTTCCTTCACTTTTACATCTCTCTCTCTCTCTCTCTCTCTCTCTCTCTCTCCAGGCTCCACCAGGTGTATTTTGATGCTCCTACCTGTAAAGGTGGTCCAGAACGCTTGTTCCTGGTTGGAGATTATTCTTCTTCTGCCGAGTTCTTTGTGACCATTGGAGTGTTTGCCTTCCTGTACGCGACTGCTGCTCTCGCCATTTACGTCTTTACCTTTGAAAAGTACAAGGAGAATAACAAAGGACCACTCATAGTGAGTACTGTCTGTCTGTCTGTCTGTCTGTCTGTATTACTGTTAAAGAAAATGCAAAAAAAAATAATTGTGTGCGTGTGTGTGTGTGTGTGTGTGTGTGTGTGTGTGTGTGCGTGTGCGTGCGTGCGTGCGTGCAACAGGACCTGGGGGTGACAGCAGTGTTTACATTCATGTGGCTGGTGAGTTCAGCAGCGTGGGCTAAAGGTCTGTCAGACGTTAAAACAGCCACCGATCCTGACAAGGTCCTCACTCTCATCAGCGCCTGTGAGGACCTGGCCAACCGCTGTCGTGAAGTCCACGACCCGGTCATGTCTGGACTCAATACATCTGTGGTAAGACACACTATAGTGAGAATAGCAGATATTCAAGCTCACAACACATTGTGAGCTCGTAGATCTGATATTTCCTGATGGTAGCTGGGTAGAAACTGAGTCAGGAGTTCAGCCACTTGATACTGCGGCGCAGTAGTGGCATTAGCAAGATTGTGATCACGCCCCTCCTCTGTCATCCTCTACAGGCATTTGGATTCATCAACCTGATTCTGTGGGGAGGAAACCTGTGGTTCGTCTTTAAGGAGACAGGAATCATTGCTCCGTTCATGAGAGCCCCGCCTCCCCAGGAGAAACCACCTGCAGGGGATGCTTACGCCCAGCAGCCGGGTTACGAACAGGACCCTTATGCCCAGAACCAGGGGGGCTACCAGCCAGACTACAGCCAGCAAGGTTACAACCAGGTAACTCGAGATATGCTGTATTATCTGATTAATATTAGATAGTTAATTTGAATGAGTTAAATGTTAACAGAGAAGTACTATGGCCACCACCCACTAAGGACACAACCTACAGGTAAGTAGTTAGGTATAGCTGGTAACGGTCATCAAAAAAAACAACTACTGCATTTCAAATGGTACCCTTTGATTGACAACAGTATTCAGTTCAGAATTACCGTAAATACTGAATGTTACGAGACCGCAGACATGTGTTGTCTACTCCTGTTGCAGTGTTGAAGATTCGGTACCCAGGTTTTCATTTTCTGCGGCGCAAAAAATCTGCGATCCGCCCCTCTAGACCAGAAACCTAACATGTTAGCTCGGAAATTACGTTTACATCTGTTTGCATTCTCCGTTTATAAAATGAGTGCTGTGATTGGTAGAAAAAGATAATTTCCAAAGGAAGTACATACGCGTTTATAGACACTCTCTGCATAAAGGTACACCGTACAGTCAGACAGTCGCGCCAGAATGCTGCATTTGACGATGCGGCAGATGCGACCATTTCTGTCAATTTCTTTATCTTCTGGGAACTTTAGCCAGTTCCAACAAAGTGCCGGTTTTATGGATGTGTAGTTCGCTCCCTGCTCCAGTCAAAACCTGGCTGCTCCACTCCGCTGCCTCTGCACTCTGCCTCTCTCACATGCTCTGATCCATATCATGACAACTTAGTGATTGTGTCCATAAGAAGCTATAAGCACAATAATGTACAGCGAAGCAGACATTATTGGGAAATTGAACCCCATCAGGGCAGAGCAGGACATCGACTTCATGTACAACGCTTCAAGATTTATATTAATTAATTTATATTAAACGCTAACATTTCTGTTTAGTGAGCTGTATTTCCTGTTCCTGTCCTCTACAGGAAGCGGAGTATGGCCAGCAGGGGGCACCAACCTCCTTCTCCAATCAGATGTGAGCACACTGGAAGTAGGTAAGTCACATAGGAAAACATAGAGCACTCAATATCGGTAGAGGGTGCTAAATCCACGGGTTCATGTACTTTTTAATTTGCATTGTAATCCCTGTAGGGGAACTGTGTTTGAAAAATTAAAAATCATCCTGGAGTTTCACTCATATGGATATGAAGAATCAACTGTCAGAGAGAAAATGCTAATGTTACTGCTGCCGAAATAGTTACATTTTCGCTAGAAACAGACTGTATCAAATATGACTGACTCAGACAATACAGAGACACCTCCCCGACAATATCGCCAAGACAGTTTGTTTATTTTTGTACCGTGAAGAGCTCAAGACTTAAGGGGTCTGAATTATGAAATATTTGAAGTATTTTACAGATTATTTATTTTTCCGTCCCCTTCCACAGAGTGGCGTTGGAGTGAACATCGAGTGGGTCGCCTGCAACCTACCCACAATGCAACACTCTTGTATGTCTGTCTGTGCCATTAGTGTGCTGATAGGGGGTGGGTGGTGTGGCAGTAGGTAGGTGTCATGATAAATATTGTGTTTATGACAGAAGGGAATTCTAATGAATAACTAACTTGAACATTGCACCAAAATGACTGAAATCGTTATGAAAAATATAAAATGCAGATGAACAATGGATGATAATGTTGCAAAAAAAAGTCATATTATTGAAAAACATTGGGAGAATGTATTTGTTTGTGTTGTAAAAAGAATATCACTATTTACAAATATATAAATATATAGACAACATTTTTTATTATTACGTATCAAACCTTGTTTGAAATATTAAAAACAAAATACAGCAGACAGTGGTAGATACAAAATGGCTCCTCTCTACAGTTCAAACTGGTTTTATTTAGGTTGTTTTGGTGATAGTTTATGCTCCGGAGCACAACGGTGTTGCGTGCGGAAAATAGCAGACCGACAACGTGTCGCTAATGTGACACCTTAAGAGTTTGTAGGTCGGCTATTTTCAACGAGTGACACAAAGTATGAATCATAACAGAGCATAAGAGAGCTTTGTTGTTTACTTGTCCATCATATCCAGACTGACTCCTTGCCAGTGTGTGGTGAGGAGAGTGCGCTGTCAGAAAGTTAGCTATTTATTCACTGTTAAAAACACATCCTTTGTTGTTTGTTTAAAAAGCAAAGGTCAGTAAAGGAGATGAGCTTGCCTGTTGTGAAAAGCAATTAAATTTAAATTTAAAACTAGTAAAAAGGTATTCATTTTTATGAACTTCATTTAAATCAGTTCATTTCTTAATTTCTAGTTTCTATCGGTTTAATTAAGACAAAATATAAAATTCATCAAAATCTTTAACGCCACCCACTCAGCCAATCAGTAGTGGGCTGTTTCTGATTATGATTACATCATCATGTACTGTAAGTTTATATTTTAACCATGGCCTTGTTTTCTCTCCTGAATCCGTTTTGAATTGTTGAAATGATATTTAGATTTTATGGAAACCACTCTTGAGCATGGTGACTTGTTAATGATGATAATAACTATAATGATAATAACCCCCTTGCGGTTGTGATGTCTGTACAGTATTTGATGTGTGAAGCCAGTTTGATCTAGCCTCAATATATTTTGGCTGTAGGCGTTCTGTGTACAGTGAGATGGGATTTTGTGTGTGTGTGTGTGTGTGTGTGTGTGTGTGTGTGTGTGTGTGTGTGTGTGTGTGTGTGTGTGTGTGTGTGTGTGTGTGTGTGTGTGCGCGCGTGCGTGCGTGTGTGTGAACGTGTGCGTGTTGGGATGGAAACTGTTTTTAGTTTCTTGTCCTGTTGCTTTCTGTCCTTCACACTCCCTCTAACCCCTTCTCTCTCTAAAACTATGTTCTTCCACCTGATTTATGCTCCTTTTTCTCCCCTTCTAGTGTTCTGTCTCTTCTTTTTTTGTACCTTTCTGTCCTTTTTTTCCTGGCATCCTCAACCTAATCTCTTCCTTCTCTGTTTTATAGCTACAGTATGCCGTCGTTCTTTGGTGTTTGATAAAGTCTTGACTCTTGTGGTGACTCTCTCAAAGCCCTCTGGCTCGTGATGTAACTTCCTGTAAAATGAACTGTTCTATTTAACAATCGGCTACCATAATAACAACGATGACGTTGGCGATGAACCGTGGTTTATGATGTATGTAGGCCTATGAAATACTACCATGGAGAAAAAAACTACAATGTTACAACATAACCCATGACCCCTGAGGATGTGTCTGATGTGGTGAAATCATATTCTATGGATCCATGGTGGAACGTTTCAATAAAGACCAAAAGACAAGACCGCCGCTGCTTTGTGGCTGATTTGTTTTGATTAACAAATGTGCATGTGTTAAAGCGTGTGTGTTTCACATTGAAAGGGAAATTAACATACAAATAACTGTATAATTACCTGTAATCAGCTGCAATCAGTTTAAAAACATTCCCTAGGTAGGACAAAACAGTGTCATCCCTGTGTGTCTTCAGGTTCTATGTTCCAAACAAAAGGTAGGAGGTATAAGTCAGATATCGGGCCACAACATTAGAATATTAAAATTGAGATTAGCTACCCCATTCCATGGTTGTTTTATTCTGCTTTTTCACCCATGCGCAATTCAATTCCACCACTTTTGCTGCATTTTGCCATTTAAAATATTTTTGTTATGGGCCCAGGCCTGTGGACATAGTGATGTTTTGTTCTACCTCAGATAGGAGTAGCCAATCTGATAAACTATAAGGCCCTTTTGAGGATTTGTGAATGTACAAACTGTAAAGGCAAAAAATGTCATACTATCATGCCATGTTCATCTTATCTTCCCCTCTGTGGATAATAGTAGTCGCGAGTTTCCAGAAAATGGCATATACCCATTTCCTGTCCTGGTTCATTTCCCCGTAGCTTCATTTGATTTGTCTTTCAAGCCAGACAACTATTCCATAATCTTCAAATTCTACGTAGTAATTCTACCCCTGAAAGCAGTACAAAGAAAGCTGTCAATCATTCCCTTTCATGACAGTAAATACAAATATATTTTTTAATTTCCTACTTCTACTAAGCAGCTATATTTTGTCTGTGCCAATGTTTTATCAAAAGTCTAATGATCTTCAGAAGCACTACACCATCACATCTTCGTGAATTGTGGACAATTATGAGATTGTACAATCAAGGAGGATGCAACATGAAAAGATCTGGGAAAGAATATTTCCTCCATAATATTTAACAAATATGGTATTCACTTTATTTTCATAATCCAGAACCTTTAAAAAAGTAAGACGCATTAAAAAAAAATGTATATCTGAATGTTTGGTAAAGTGGTATGTTTAGCTTCCAATTGCTACAACATTTACACAAAAGATCCAGTCCTTGAGCCAGCAAAACATTATTGGCTTTTTGTTAAATATTTTACAGGCAACAGAAATGTAGACACTGTACATGATGGGGGAGGGGGGCACAAAACATATTCTGCAATTTTTTCACCTTAATGCAAAGTGTGACACAGTGACTAGACAAGAATGGATTGGATTGGATATGGATTTGGAATTCAATTCATTTAGGTTGTCTCCTGCTCACAGCCCCATCACAGAGGGAAAGACAGCACCACCTGCTGGAAGAGAAAAGATGACTTTCAAACAGTTTGGCCAAACATGACTAGTTTGCCGCCCTTCTGTAATGAATCAAGTAAAAAAAGAAAAAGACATCCACGTTGAAGCTATTATTACACCCCTTTAAATGGCCTACAGCAGGGGTTCCCAAACTTTTTCATGTCAAGGACCCCCAAATTGACACTAATTAGCCCGCGGACCCCCATTTGAAAAGACATGCCATGGATAAGAGAAGATTTTTTACGGCTCTAGCAGTGATTTTCAACCCGTTTAATTTAAAGGACCCCCAGTTTGACATGCATTAGTCTACGGACCACTATTTAATAGCATTTCTATCTCTTGGACCCACAATCTATATTGTAAAATCAATGCTAATTTAACTCTGAGAGCGTACAAATGGAACCAAATGGACCCATAAGGGTCCATTTGGTTCCAAATTATCATTTAGCTGGGTCCCCGGTGGAACTCCCTCAAGTACCCCTGGGGTAAGTTTCGTACATTTTGGGCTACCTTGACCATCTCCTGTGTCGACCTCTGGGACTTTCCAATCCATCTTCCGTCCCTTTTCGTAGAGTCCCTTCAGAGCCTTCCTCACTTCGTCTGTGCCACCACCGCGACTCAGCTCTATGTGTTTCCTGTAGAGCGCTAGAGCGGTGCGTGCGTCCTCGATACTGTCATGCGTTTCTCCCTGGATGTTGAGGTCTGGGTACAATGATTCAAACATTATAATTCTCAGGATAATTTAGACAAAATCTATTCATATCTTTGCCTGTTCAAATGGCTTGATATGATGTGAACTCCAGAAATACCAAGGACCACTGAATAAAAATGTAGTCATCTAAATTGTCAGGAAATAAACCTTAATGGCTGGGGGAAAAGCACTCACCTAGAAAGTACCAGGCGAGGAATCTTAGAGAGATCATCCTTTTCCGAGGCATGTGGAACAGATATACAGTGTCAACGACCTGGTCTTTTAGCACCTGTAAAAACAAAGAACAATGATTAAACAGAAAACCTGTGTAATTATAATTGGGCTGTTAAATTATGCCACCATCAAAGTTAAACATACCAATAAATTGATAACCCGGAAGTCCTTCTGCAAGCCATGGCCACAAAAGCGCACTCCAGTGTCGATGAGAAATCGCAGCTTCAGGTAAGTGGACTTCAGAGTGGTCAAATGTTTGGAAGAGATCTTAGCATCCAGGTCGCCTGGTTTGATGCCAGAATATTGGGTCAAATAGTCAACCACCTGTGTGAAAGAATATAGAAGTATGAGAACGAATGGAAAAGGCACCGTGCCATGGTTTCTGAATTTGATCTTCTCCGTCCTAGCTTGACAAATGTAAATAAATAAATACTCCAAATCAAAATTGACAACAGTAATTATAAATTGCAGATGAGTTTCGTATGCTTTATACCTGCTCCTGTGTAGAGATGTAGTCATCGATGAAGGGCACGCCCTCATTGGGGCCCTGCCCCCGCACACAGGTGATCCTGGCCACAGACATCTGACTGGGCTTGATGGTGGACTTGGTGCCGTCACTCCGCAGTTCTGCCTCTTCCTGTCAACAACACACATATTGCCATCACAATATAAAATGGAACAGATATGAGGTCACAGGGACGTCGTTGACCTTTGACTTTTGACCACCTACTTCCAAATCAGTTCGTCCTTTGAGTTCAAGTGGATGTTTGTGCAAAATGTCATGAAATTCCCTCAAGGCAGATGGACGGACGACCCAGAAATATAATGCCTCCAGCCACTGGTTGTTGATGGCGGAGGCATTAAAATGTATAGATTATGCGGCCACTGGCCAGGCATATACAGGCCATATCCAGGCCAGGCATATCATCACTGTTGGGCAGAAACCTTGTATCTGGAAATTTAATGTTTTCTGTGTTTTATCATAAAGAAAATGCATTATACTTATGTGTTGTGCAAAGGTAGTGGAAAATAGCGGATACACTTGAAAGTGGTTAAGTCTGTATGCAGGTTTTATTTATAAATATGTAACCAATGTATTAACAAGAGCTTTAATATGAATATAAATAATAACTACATTAGAAAACAGGTTATTCTTTCCATTTCCTCAAAAGTAAAAATGATTGTACATACATGGTTTCCGCCACACAGCGATGATATGACATGACACACTGAAAGGACAGCAACAGAGCATGCCAGACGGACCTGGTTGAGTGTGACAAATTCGGCATCCAACCCCACCAGCTCTCCAGCCTGGGGCATCTCGCTGACCATGAGAGGAATGAAAGTGGCATGACTCTTCCTCTGCTTCCGAGCCAGTGAGGCCTCTGTTAGCAGCACGCTGGCCTCGATGGGGTTCTTAACTGGGGAATAATAAGTAAAGGAATGGTTTTAACTTTTAAGCTATAGATTTCAAAAGGGGAAGAGTTGGTGCTGAATGGCGCATTAACAAAATAAAAACCCGTTTCTGGAGAAAAACTTACTGCGCAGGTCATATTTGGAGTGGTAGTTCCTCTTGGCATAATACATCATGGCTGGCACTTTCCAGTTCACATCAAACTGTGCGGCTTCAGCCTGAAGATTATGGAAAACACTTGCTTATGAGTCAACACTGCTACATTAATCACATTATTATGACAGATTAAAGACAACCAAACGTTTACCTTGTCAATTGGCTCAATTAAGAAATCATTAAAGAGATACCACTGCTGGTGTGTGACCCCCTAAAATAAAGACAAATCATTAGTCGGAATATCCATATTCATGCACAGCGTCAGTATGGTCCAATGCTATACAAGCATTACTCACTGTCGAGTATCTCTACTCTCTGGAACAGTACATTTGAGGTGCATTCTCACCTCTTTCCGTATGTGATACGTCTCTCCCACTTTGATGTGCGCTACCAAGTTGCCTCCTGTGCGAGCGTCCAGTATGTGAGGGACAGTGACCACCAAGTCATAGAGAGAGGCTCCTTCACCCTCGTCATCAGCACTTAACTGGAGGGAGTCAACACAAGGAGTCATACAGTGCAAGACATATCTAGCTGAATAAAACACGTGGGGAGGTGGCAGAAGGTAGGCTGATGACTAGAATTTACTTGGTAGATAAATGTCCACATGGTCAACCTTCCAGCATTCACAAATTCAATTTTGGGTGGTCAACTGTCTTGGCACCCTGTATTGACCTCCATCATAAGTTTGACTTATTTTTGCATTAGCTTTGACTGTACTACCTGTACTATTAACAATAGTGTCCATATGATTTTCTTTCCATCTGTGCACATTTTATCATGTTTTTATTTCCCTCTGTGCACAACTGCACATGGAGTTACCATTATGCTCGTTTTCAACTCTTTTGAGTTTTAACAGGAAAGCATAATGCTGAGTTCCATTCCCAACCAGCAGAGGCCACTTGTGCACCGACACAAACATGATCCCCAGGCCAGCTTCCCACCTGCAAGGTCTCTGCAGTGAGTGTTTTACCTCTATGCCATAATTCTGATTCATTTTAGTACTCTTTTTAATACACATGCAAACTAGAGTGAAAAATGCAAAACTAGAGTGAAAAGAAAAACAAAACATCAAAGAATTGAATACAATCTACACGGCAGGACCATAGAGAATATAAATACATCACATTCAAACTTCTTCTATGCGATCCTCAGAGAAGGAAATAAAGAGCATGGACACAATAACTTAAGAGGTACCCTCTCACCTCTTCTCCTTCTGGCCAGTTGCTGATCTCCAGCCCTTGACTCTTGCTGATTGACATCTTGAGAGAGAGAGGAATCCAGACATGTCGCAGGTCCTCTGCTCTGGTATCAAAGGTCAAGTTCTCCGCACTGCATCCCTCCTCCCGGTATTCTCCACTGCACAAAAAGGAAAAGCACTAACTTGGTGAATTGACCATTTGTGAAGTTGAATGTTGTGAAGTCACAGACAAGTAGACACTAGCTGGAAATTATACAAGTAGTTATTTAAAAAAATAAAACAATATTTACTCCAAGCACCACTCTGTGGGCATGGGTTGGGGTTCTTTGGCCTTGGGGGGCTCCATGGCTTCCTTCTGCATAGCCTTATTATAGGCATACTGTAAAGAGAGTACAATGACAACATTAACATTTTCTTTTCTATTTTAATGTTTTTTTGTGGCTTTCGCCTTTATTCTATCTTTTTTTATGGAGGGACAGACAGTAGGCCGTCGGAAGTCAAACCCGCGGCACACTGCCAGACTGGATTACCAGCCAAGGTGCCTGGACCATTGAGCCATGGCCCAGGGCAGGCCAACATTAACATTTTCAACGTGTTTTAAGCTTGTAAATCAGCCATTTTTGCTCTTCATTGTGTGTAGTGCATAAGTGGTTAACACAATGAACAGTATTGAAGAAGTATGAAGTATTGCTCTTGATATAGTAGCACGGGAAGGATTACAGTGTGTATCTAAATTCATGATTGAGTGAAAATGGTTTTTTATCAACCTTTCATGATGTTATTGTACAGTACACCTACCTCAGCCTGAACCTTCCAGAATTCTGCCTCTTTGGCACTGTTCACTTCACAGTTGATGACCAGAACATCTGGTAAACACCTGATGTTACGCGTTTGTACCTATATTAGTATTTTTGAAGACACATTATGGAATAAATTAATTCAGTCATAATATGGAATAAAAATATTCTGTCATAATTTGTACAAGCTTTGGGATCATTTACACTTTGTTGCATGACCGGTGTTCGTCCCTCAAAATGATAATTTTCAATCAGTTATTGCCATTGATCAACGCGGTCGGCCAATCAGTTTTCCTGTTGAGGTTGTGCACAGAAGTATACATTAAGCTTAGGAAAGCACTTACTGTGGGCTGGTACTTCTCACAGTTTTCACACCACGCCTGAGTGCTCTGCTCAAGGCAGATGCTCTTCTGCAGGATCTCAGCAAATTCATATTCCTTTATCACCTTATCTGGTGGGTCATGAAGTAGAATTGGAAGAATTGTACAGCCACGATATTCATTTTCTACAGCCTAAACACTCCAATCTTTTTAGAAGACTAATAAAAGGTCCTTTGGGGGGAGAACTAACCGTGAGAGTTGTGTTCAGGATAATGGATGGTGAAGAGCAACATGAGAGTTGAGCGAACCGTCTCTTTGCCACAGCGACACAGGCTGCTGTTCTCAACTTCACATCCAAACAGTCTTCCGATGACAGACTCACCAGAAGAGCCCAGAGCACTGCAACAGAGGCAACAGCAACACATCAGAGCCTCCGAGGCACAAATACTTTATTAGACTATACCTCCTCCTTACATGTATTTTTTTTTCTCACTTTATACCAAGATCCAAACAAACTGTACGTTAACCACGTCAACCCTTGTGGCCCTATTTTCACCATTATTGGTAGAAAAAAGAATTGTAGAGATTTGGTGTCGAGGGAAAGGAGGGAAACAAGTATACAGTATATCCTGGGGGGGGGGGGGCAGTCAATGAAGTACATAGAATGTAAGTGGTTAAGCATTGCCGTGATGAAGGATGTACACACTACACGTTAGATCTGACAACATGGTCGTGTCTTTACGTTGCCTGCCCTGACCTGCTACTGGCTCCCCTGTAGGCCTGTGGACCCTCCTGCTCCTGTGTCTCCTGGTGCAGCTGGGTAAGGATGAAGCGGTTCCAACTTTGAATGAGACGGCCCAGTCTAGCCTTGCCCGTCTGCTCATCCGAGTCTGCCAGGATTAGGCCCAACGCAGACGCCTCTGGGATAGTGCGGAATGCTCTGAGGAAGTTGCTGGCCTGCAAGAGTGGAAGCAGGGTGGGTTGCCAAGACGGATAAGAACTATAGGGTAATGCATGGAATTTAATTCGGTATAAACCCTAACCAGTAAGTCATTCCCCAATAAAAGGAAATAACATCATGCCAAGTAGCCGTGTGGTAGAGTGAGGAAGTACACCCTCTGGACATGACGCCGATATGTCGCAGGTAACAGGTATGTCACAGGGACTAACCCCCCATTCCAACCCTTGATGCTGCGTGCCAAATAGGCATGCATTGAGTGGCATTTTTATAGTTTTTGTTGTGTCCCAGTAGGGGAACCTCAGCAACTAACACTTATCATATGTACAGTTTCAGTGGCCTTGTGGTAAAAAGTACCTGACATGGATCTCCTCGAGACAGATCCAACATGTGGAAAAGGAAACCTAGTTCACAGGCCAAACAGAACTCCTTCTGACACAAGTGATTCTGGACCAGACAGCGGATTGGCTCCAGGAAGTACAGCACCTAATGCATCAACCGAGTTTGAACAACAATTGGGTTTAACAGGTCGACTTGAACAGGACTGTGACCATTGGATGATTTACAAAACATGGCATAAGAATTTGACAAAACTCTTCAGACTCATACCTGGATCATGCAGTTGCAGTAGGCATTGGGGATGTGAGGTTCAAGGCCAGCAAATAGGGTCCTGTTGTAATGTTTGAAGTCAAAGTCCTCGAGGCCCAGTTTAGAATACTTAATGGTAACCTGGTGGAAATAGCCAGTGGAAACAAGTCATCAACACACTCATACTGCAATATAGTGCAGGCTTGACAATCAAATCATGCCTTTGGAGTTTGGATATAACAAAACGAGTTCAAACCTTCCTGTACTTCTTGGGGACCATATATAGGTGTGGTTCTTCATCGCGGCCAATTGGCGACTCAGGCACTTGGTTGTAATTATCATAATCTAACTCCACCTCTTTAAGTTTGTATGGAACCTGGAATCAAAAAATATATAATTAATCAGTGAATGCTGTGAACCTTCCTGGTTGTCTCCACCAGGCCGAAGGCATGGGGGGAGAGTATGTTTTGCACTCCGTCCGTCCGTCCGTCCGTCCGTCCGTCCGTCCGTCCGTCCGTCCGTCCGTCCGTCCGTGTGTGTGTGTGTGTGTGAGCAGCTAATCTCGGCCACCGTTAACCCGGTCGATGCCAAATTTTGCACACACACTCCCTGGATGCCAACGATGAACCTCTGCCCCAAACTTTCCAGAACGGCCTGTTATAGCGCCACCAGGAGGCCGCTTTGTGCAAAACAAGTTTTTGCACAGTACACCTACAGATTTTGTCCAAACATCACGCAAATTGGTACACAGTCTCTCTAGAGCCATTCAACGAAACCGGTGTTTCAGATTTCTCAGACTCCATCCTGATTTACTTTTGTTGCCCTTTTATCCAACCACCAGATGAAGGCAAGCTGCAATGTCCTACATTCCTATCCTGGTGGAGACCTGTGCCCAGAAGGGCACTTTTTCTAGTTAATATCTTTAAAACAAAAGTGTATTTCAAATGAAATATCTAAACTAAAATACGTAAGTGACAGAACTAAAGCATAAATAAATTTACCATCACGTATCCCTTTATTTACACAAATCAGCATTGTATAGGCTTTCAACATACCTGATTCCGAGGACGGGTGCGAGCATTGGCTGCATAACCAATGAATCCAACCGTTTTCATTGTGCGCAAGATTTCTGGGTCCACAGGAGGCGCTCGTCTAAACACAAAAGAAGGGTTTGTTTATTGGCATTTTACTTTTTTGACCACAAAATTGCCCATCTACAAGCTCACAGTGCATTGGAGTCTGTAGATCAGATATTTTTGAAATTTTTAAAAGAAAAGCTATAAATAAATAAATACAAACAACAACAACAACTTCTGTTTATGTGCATTTTTTATTTACTTATTTACTTGCATGTTCATTGTATAATTAAGTTGCTATAGAAATTATGGACGGATTAGGAGCCATGTGTGGATGCACTGCCACGTCCATTATGTTTTGGAAGGGTGACCAATGACCAATGACCATGCCATGTTGTCTTGTCTTGTCTTGTCGTACGTTTGTCTTGTTTGTTTCAAAACTTGATTCAGGTTATGTGGTTTGTATCAGTGTCGCTTCCATGTTAGCATAGGACTATGCAACTTTTATTTAATTTTATGCTATCACAATATTTTGTGTATGGAGCTCACAACATTTTTTGTATGTACATGTTATCTCTTTGATATGTTCCATATGGGTGTGTCACATATACTGTCATTATTTGATTTACTGTATACCCTGAATCTTGAATAAACAAAACTGTGGAAAAAAAATAAAAAAGGATTATGGACGGATTGCCAACCTTGGACTGGGAGCAGCCAGTGCAGTGGGCCAGTCTGACAGCAATGTCTCCGTGCTGGTCAGGGGCATGGGGATGAGAGACAAGGGCAGCAGGTCATGGTTCCAATCCAGCTGTGGCAGTGAGTCTACCAGACAGGGTTGGGCAAACTCTGTCTCACGAGAAAAGCTGTTGTAAGACACTTCTGGGGCATCTGACCAAAGGTGCACACATCCACCAGAGTCACCAAAGGCCAAGGCTTGTTTGCTGCAGGACACGTCAAAGCTCATGAGCAACTGGCCCCCAGTGTTAACGTGGAAAACATCAGCTAGATTGGCAAGCCCAGTTGGTTCACAGAACTGGCACTGACCTAGATTTTAAAAAGATAATGTAAGATTCGCATTCAGAGACCAAAGGCAGATAAAACTCTTGTATTTTCCACGAAAAGCTTTGTCAAAAATAATGTCGCAATCAGTATTTCGATACCCGTCTGTGAGAGGATGGCCAGGCGTGCCGTGTAAGTCGGAATGAAGCGCAGGAAGAGGGGATCCACGTGCACCTGAAGTGGCGTTACAGCTCGCATCATGCGGAGGTCATACACCATGAGGAAGCGGTCGCATGCCAGGCCATTCATTCCTCGGCTGGAGAATCCACAAGCGGCCAGAAGGTTTCCATGGACGTCGAAGTCTGACAGGCTGCCAGAGAACGCGTCAAACTCGTGTTCCACCTGGAACGTGCGCATGTCACGAAGGGTAACCTGGTTTCAATTGAAGGTAAAAGACAAGGTTAATTGCTTAATTGTGTAAACAAATAATAGCTCAGATTAATATAGCGCTTTTCTAAGTACCCAAAGCGCTTTACATAAAACAAAAACAAAAAAACAAGGCAAGGCAAGTAAAATATCAGGTTAAAACATATAAAAGGCTAAGCAAGGGATGGGGGGACAGCTTAACCAGACCTCAGCTGGGGAAGGCTATCTTGAAGAGGTGGGTTTTGACTTTTGAGTGAGGTTTTGAAGGAGAGGAGGGAGGGAGCAACTCTGAGATGATTGTGGAGTTCATTCCAGAGGTTGGGGGCAGAAACATAGAAGGCCCTGTCCCCTCACAAACTGCACATATTACGCAAACGTTTAAAAGAAAGGATGAAATCATTTGACCGTACCTTTCCAGATGTGTGACCACAAAAGAAGAATCGACTGGACTGGCGCATGATTGCCACTCCAGGTACATCAACTGTGAACTATATCAATTCAAAGACACAGCAAGGAAGTGGTTAATCATTTGCCATTTTAAAGTTTTAACTAATTCAAATGATGTGCTTTAACCCATTCTGACCGGGCACCCATTTTGGTGTTGGCATCATGTCGTGCTTTAGCTATTGAAAAATAGCAGATCTACAAGCTCATATCGCGCCACCGAGTGGCGCGATACGAGCTTGTAGGTCTGCTATTTTTGAAAAAAATTGAAGAACGACTGACATTTTTAGAATCTGATCTCAGGTCAGAATGGGTTCGTCAGACCGGCGTGTGTCCAGTGGAAACCTCGTATGAATCTGATCTCAGGTCAGAATGGGTTAATTTGGAATGATTTAAACTGAGCATGCATCATGCAGCGCTTCAAAGATATGCATGGTTAATAGGTTTCATTCAATAAAGTTAAATGCTACCCCCCCCAACGCTCACCTTCTGAGTTTCCTGAACAGTATTCAAGTCAAACTCAACCACACAGCTCTGTAGTCCACCCACAAGCAACGTGTTGTTATCGGTCATAAGTAGACTGTGCATATCAGAGCTTTCCTCCAATCTGAAATAAACATGCCCTTTTACAATAAGTGATACATTTAAATCCAATGTTTGAAATGTTTAAACAATCACTCATCTAAAAGCACTGGCATATTATTATGTGCAGCTCTCACGGATAATCAAACATGACAAGGCCTCCACGAGTGTGGCATTTGAGGTTGCTCTTGGAAAGGAACAGTACGCCCGTCTCCAAGCTCTGAATGGCACGGATGTCATCAGTTGAGTGCACTTGAAAAGAAGAATAGCGACCCATAGTAGGTCCAAAGAAGGAGCTGGCATGACCCTAAAGAAAGACGGGTGATTCAGAGAAATATCAATAACACAGCAGAACATCAAATGTTTCAATGTTTATGAAACCGCCAAAGGAATAACAAGTCTCCAAAATATGTTGGCGCTATATAGTCTATATAGGGCAATATATCGATATATTGATATGAGATTAGATATCGTCTGGGATTTTGTAATAGTGTGATAATGCTAATGGCATAAGTATTGCCATTTCTTGTTTTAATAACAATCTACAAGCTCACAATGCGTGCAAGTTTTC
Source organism: Protomyctophum parallelum (assembly GCF_964188405.1). NCBI lineage: Eukaryota > Metazoa > Chordata > Actinopteri > Myctophiformes > Myctophidae > Protomyctophum > Protomyctophum parallelum. The sequence continues at coordinate 7,503,003 of NC_139705.1, forward strand.
CTTTCTGAAGAGTTTTGAAAAATGTAAAAATAAATATTAGGATATTATCGTCACTCACAATAAGGTCCAAAATATTGTGATATTTGTCCACATCATCCTGCATCCTTAGTCCCTTACCCTATGATTGCCCATCCAAAGCATCTCTTCTTGTAGATCAAAATGAGTTGCAGTCACTGGGATGCCACCTTCTGCAACCACACTGTGCAGCTCAGAGAACATTCCTTCTAAAAGGTGCACAGAGTCTGGTCCAGCGAGTCCCTCTGGATCAAGCTCCACGCCTTGCATTAAACTGGGATTTAAGCGTGGGTCCATTGTGGGTTCCATCCCTGTATCCATGGTCCCGTGGAGAGTGGGCGAATATTCGCCCATTCCTGGGTCGAGACCGTCAAAGTTCATCATGAGTACGACTGTGTCAACCTGGAACATGGGGGACAGCAAGGTACAAAATCCTCAGTGACTTATCCATTTGTAGCTACTCAAGAGTGTATAAATCATTTATAAGAACTGTAACGTCCCCGGGTGCATGAGCGGAGTGACATTTGTACACTCCGAGTTAAGTTAACACTGAGGATTTTACTCTGTACATGATGTGAGTTTACATATTCATTTTCTCTTGCCTCTTCAATATCTAACTTTAATGACTAATTATTATTCTTGATCAACCTTTTCCCACAAGTTATCTTATCCAGTCATGTTTTTGATTGATTTTTGATTAAACAGCATGGATCAGCATCTTTTGGGCTAAAATGAAATACATAACAAAAAGGTCCAGACAGAGGTCTTGTTTATTGTGGTCCTATGTATTCAACTCATCAATGGAGGATAAAATATTAACACATGAATATGTCATCAACAAATAATTGTCTCTCTTAGTCACACTCGACTCTTAGGCTATCGACAGTGCCGCAGCATCAGGGATGTTTTTGAGCCAATGTTAGCAAATAGCGTTAGCTCACTATAGAACAACACGGTTACAAGCAAATGATAGCTGTGGCTTAACCACAGACATAGCTTAGCGTTAAGTGGACTGGGGGGGAAAGACATCCACTCTACCTAACACCCACCTATTCTTTAGATAGTTGTTTTATATCTTCTATTTTTATATCACGCATCCGATCCATGCTCCTTCTATTCATAACAAAAACAACTAAAAACTTCCGGGGCATATGGGTCCCATATTATGGGGCGCATTCAAGACACTCGCTCGCTGTTTTCCTCGGTGGAAAGCAATGGTGGTGACGCGATCGAGGTTATTACGCTATAATAGCTCATCTTGCAATTTAGCGACGGCGATTATGCCATTTTGATTTTGATTTTGCCACATCATGGGAATAATAATACCCCATATAAAATAATTGTGAATTAGTGCTTTACACAGTTTTGAAAATAAAGCTAATAAAAAATGTTGTGTGATCCAAGAAGTTAGAAAACAACAAACTAAATTTTGCTCATAAAGATCATTTTCAGAATCCTGATAATTTGACACTAGTCTATATTTTTTAATGTAATAGTGCTTTGGTATTTAGCGCAATGTGAAATATAGGCCTAAGCATATAGGCTATAATTTAACATTACAGAAGGCTGTGTGTGTGTGTGTGTGTGTGTGTGTGTGTGTGTGTGTGTGTGTGTGTGTGTGTGTGTGCATGGAACACACACACACACACACACACACACACACACACACACACACACACACACACGCAGAATTACAGTCAGTAGCCATACATTTCAAACACAACTCAATACAAAGACTGTTAACTGTGAGTGGACGACCCAATAAAGCATTAGGCTACACTTGTTTACAAGAGGGTCCACCTTTCATCAAAACATTTAGAGGCGTACAAATAGACACTTCTATATAGCCAAAGAATTAACAGAACAGGAATTCATCATAAAGGAGGTAAAAATGGAAAAGAAACATAGGCTATACAGTGAGGGGGAAGGGGGTGGGCGGTGGGGGGGATTCCGATTTTACGGGCCTGCATCAGCCGTATATATATATATAGGTGCCCTTGAAGGAGGTTTTGAAGGAGTCAAGCGATTCGCATGTCTTAATGACTGTTGGGCGTTCCACATTTTGGTGGCATAGGAGCAAAAATAATTTAGTCCCTTGTTTGTGCCTAATCTGGGTTGCACATGGTTTGTTGCACGTCCCTCTGGTGTTGTGGGTGTGGAGTGGACTTCGTTAACATTAAGGAAGTATTTATGATGATATCAATCGAATAACTTACAGATTTTAAATATTCATCTCAGTATGTGACTGCTTTTTTGTAGCCATTGCAAAAATACAATTTTAAAATAAATAAATAATGATTTCAATCAATCAGTATACCGGACAATTCTATCAGAAAAGATGGGCACAATTACTTGGATAACTAGGGAAGAATAGTAACAGGTATAGGCAGGCTGAGTCCGGTTTGATTCACAGAATATGCTACCCTGTTTTGGATATCGTGCCGCCCATGATTGATGATTTGTGTTTGAATTCGTTAATTAAATTTAGACAGTCATATAGGGCGTATCCGTAAATAAACGGATTGTTGCATTTTAGTTTATTTTGATAGCAGCTGAAACCATTTAATTGATCTGTTGTATAGGAAGTTGGCAGTCAGCATGAACACAGTAGGCCTATAGCCTATAGTGGTCAGCAAGTGGCAAGATTTTAATGTATAAGCCTTCAAGTCTAGAGAAAGGCTGTTCTTGTCATACATTAATCGGGAAGTACAGTGGCAGCTGGTCCTTCTTCCCCTAGATCTTCCTAAGAATGCAGTGGACTTGTTTTATTGGGCCTCTTTTTACATTTTGACCGTTAAGTTGCAGCACCTGTCACCTTTTGGTCCAGAATTCATATGTGTAGAGATAACACTAATCAAATAGCCATTCTTGCACTGTATCTTCTTGTTACTTGTAGGTTACACACAAATATTTGTTTGGCTAATATATCAATCATTTCACTGCGGGCTCCTCACGGACCACTGGGGATCCCCGAGACCCTCCATCCAACAAGTCTCATTTGAGAGCATCAAATGCCTAAATATGATCAGTTTTTTATTCTGTGCGCATTTTTTTAAGGCTGATTTAAACTCCTTCATAGACGAACTTGATCCTTTTAGTCTTATGTTGGGCTTGGCTCCTTCCTTAGTTACAAAACCATTTACAAATATGAATCCATCTCCCTTTTTATTTTGGCAACGTGTGACTGAATCAGTGAAAGCCTAACACCAGAGGGAGTGCAACAAAACGTACAACCCAGATTCGGCACAAACAAGGGACTAAATTATTTTCGCTCCTATGCCACCAAAATGTGGAACGCCCTCAACAGTCATTAAGACATGTGAATCCCTTGGCTCCTTCAAAACCGCTCTCAAAGGGCACCTACCCTACGGACGGCTGCAATTCGAAACTGGCCCCCGTAAAATCTGAATCCCCCCCGCCCCTGTATATGTTTATTTTCCCTTCCTTTCTGATGAATTCCTGTTCTGTTCTTTAACTATATAGAAGTGTCTATTTGTACGTCTCTAAATGTTTTGATGAATTGAACATGGTGGACCCTGTTGTAAACAAGTGTAATGCTTAATTGGGTCGTCCACTCACAGTTAACAGTCTTTGTATTGAGTTTGTGCTTGAAATGTAGCCTACTGTAATTCTGCAAACTGTTAATAAATATTTCAATCAATCAATTCAATCAGTGTGTTTATAGGTTTCCTTGCTGGTTTGGTGCGTAATTGCGCACACGTGCACCTGTCCAAGACGTAGGCTTTCCGAAAATGAACACAAGTATAGGCTATAGCTATACTATAGAGTAGACTGCGATGAGTTGCCAAAATTTCCAGCTTGAGTTGAATACTATACATTTGCTCACTGCGCACTGTGCGCAGTCAATTTCTTATATGGGCTTATGCATATTGGACGAAGCAATGTTCTTAAATATTCTTATCCTTATTGAGGTCACAGGCCATCAAACCAATTTATAATTTAAAGCTCGTGGCCAATTAATTGCATATCAAATTGGTGATATTACAATATTTAAGAAATAAAGGCTCCCCCAATTTAATTTCCTTTCCTGCGCACCGTATAGAGAAAATATGATTATCAGATGTTCCATATACCCACATCGTTTCACAGATACACAGAATAGTATAGCCTACTGTGTAATTTGGGAAAAGCAAAACTATTTGCTTCTAAGTAACTCACCTGGAGGATGCCCCAGGAAAGTCCTCAGGCTATATCCTCCCGTGACTCACAGCTGCTGCATATATATAAAGCCGGTCGGTCCGCTATACTTCACAGAGGACACACGAAGAAGACAGAGACACATCCCTATAGGGCGGCTATACACCAGTGATTTGAAATCAACCAAAGCAACCATGCACTTGTATTTCATAGAGACTGCTTTTATCGTTTTATTTTTTAAATGCGCACTCGGCGTTCCAACCACCGGACACCACGACGAAGCTGCATGCATCAGACTACAAAACAGCTCTCTTGAGCTTAATAAGATTGCCAAATTCGCATCACTGGAGGTAAGTTTTTTTGTTTTTTTTTACAAAAAACTAAACAAAACTACCACATAATTATTTGTAAAATCCCCAAATGCTCTAATTACCATTGTGGTCCTTTACTCCTTTACATTGAAAAAGTCTTGTGAAATAATTGGACAAAAATAGTATGTCTTACATGCAACCAGAGACAAATTCCTCGGGCTATATACTGCATGGCAATAAAAATAATTCTGATAAATAATTCTGATTGCTATAGGTACATAAAGGTACCCTATCACAAAGGTATCCTATCACAAACCCATTTGAGTGGATTGAAGCCAAAGACAAATGCGGCCCTGGGAATCTCAAGGACCCAGAGCAGGTAAACTGAGAAATATAGGTCTATAGGCCTATAGTCTATAGAATACCACTTACAGAATAGGCCTAATGACAACTTCATGTGTAGGCTTATCTTTTATTTTTCTCAGACTTGTATTAGGAAGCTGTTTGCTACCCTGACGAGTTACAACTCTGCTGTGGAGACACTCAACGACGTTGTGGAATTCAACAACAGACGTTGTCCAGAGCTACTAGATCTGGTGAAGCCACGGCTGCAACAACTTCATATGGACTTGAAGGCATGTGACAAAACCCGGAGCGTCGTCCTGGAGGTATGATCACCGACACTTAAGGGCACTTGTTTGAAATTAAGATGGCAAACTTTGGCAAACTTTATACTAACCTAACACTTTGACAAATTAAACATCTATACTATATAGGTCTACCTAAAACCCTGAGTAGCCAATTATTGTATCCACCATGTAGCCTAGAGTGTAGCCTATATACATTTATATGAACATGCACTTTTTGTTTTACTCCGTTCTTCTAAATTGACATGTCTCTTTTCTTAATCTATAGGCGACCGCTGTTAGCAGGTCTCAGCCAACAGCAAGGCAACCAAAAATCGAAAACTGGAAAAATGATGCCCTTTGTAGCTACACCGTGGACAGACTCTTCTCCTTCTCCATCATTGTTGCCCGTGTATTTGCAGTTGGTGATCCAACAAATCACGCGCAGGGTTCAGCCGAAAAATGTCAGAGTTGAGCACACCAAGCTTCAACGTCCCATAGTAGACTATAGCGTGTGACCATATTGGTCAAATTAGCTTACAAGTAAGGATGATGACATAATGTTATCAACCAAGATTCTCCCATGTGTCAACGTGGATTTCGTATCTTACCTTTTTGGTAATTTATTATTTATTCATTAATTTATTGTAGGCCTATTCATGCATTTATGGTAGGTTATTTATCGATATTATTTATTCAAAGTGCACTGGCAGTCTGGCACATCTTTGTTCCTATATATTATGCATCTGTGTCCCCTTTTAAGGGATTGATTTATCGACTGATTGGTTGAAAAAAATAAAGTATATTATTTTAAGCACGTGTAAATGCTGTCATAAGTGTCATTTATTAATTAAACATATAGAAATTTCATCACTGTAAATCCCTGGAGGCTGGAACATATGTGACGCGAGAACCTAAACACCAGTGTGTAATTATTAAATGCCAAATGTTTATTTATTTATGGATATAAAATACATTAGAACACGAGTCACCTCAAACACCTCACGAGAACACCTAGTGTTCTAATTCTAAACACGTAGGATATATGAGTGATTAAACATGTTCGTCGATCTGTTTATAATAAACACTGACACTGCTGAGGAAATCATGTTCACCGGACGTGAATATTGTATTCATAGCGTGCTCCGCCGGTGCGGTCCTTGGCTACTATAGGCTAGTACTACTAGTTGAGCCCCGCCCTACTAGTAGTAGCCGGCGGAGTAAAACGAGCGCACCCTAGGAAATTGTCGCCTATGAATACAATATTCGCCAACGGGACTGGATTTCCCTGTCATGCCAAGTTTGCTGATGAAGAAGGAAGTTGTGCTTTCCTAAAACATCCCTGCTCTGTGTGAGATCACAACTTCCTGCATGTGCCACCTCAATGTATAGCCATGTAGACATGATAGTTCCATTTAAATTATAACTTAAAATAAATATTTATAATGATTTTTGTAAATAAATATAATATATATTGTTCTGTGATTCGTTTTGAAGCAATTATGTAGCCTACTGGTGATTGAGGGTCATTAATGGTAGCCTATTATTTAGGGCTGTGTGCACAGTTGCCCCTCCATACGCACGTGTGCACAGGTGGCTATTTATGGCTATTTATGTCAGTTGCATTTACAGTTGTATAATGATTCCAGTGCAACATTTGCCTTTTGTTTTGACATCATATTTCATCTTCAATATCTTCAGTGGAATGTATCAGACAATACACCCATCGCCCTGCATGGGCAGTGGTGCAAGAAGTAGGCCTAAAGGTTGCGGTTTTTAACTTAAATGCATCAATCCCACAAGTAATTATAGCCTAAAAGGTCATGTATTGTAGTACAGAAGTGCAAAATCAAATCAAAATATACCTAATGAAAGTAGCAAAAGTAAAATAAATAAAAAAAGAATCCATCAGAATCATATAGGCCTATGTAATTGACACATGAAGATGTTTGATTAATTTGATCGATTATCAATCATCTAAATCTGCAAGTGACTATACGGTATCCAAAGTTGTCAAATAGTGGAGTTAAAAAAAATTGCCTATAAAATGGAAATTGATCAAGTGAAGTAAAAGTGGCCTACTTTATTGTAATTACTTTTATAAACTTAATTTCCCATCAGCAAAATGAAAAGAAGGCTGTAAAAGTAATTATTAAAAAATAACAGGATAAATTCAGTGATTGACCAATCAGAATAAAGCTATCAACCAGGCCTTGTGATAAAACAATAGTCATACAACTTGGGGTTGGGCTGGCCTCCTTACTTTACCACTGTGCAATTTATACCCCATTATCATAAGGACCCTACCCCTTAATTAGTAGGCTGGCTACCCCAGCTAGTCAACAGTGTGACAGCTGTTGCCTGGTAGAAAAGTCATGAACACCCATATTAATGTATTTGGCCACGGAACCTTTTGAAAATGTTTTGTACCAGGTGGCAGGGACCCCCAATTGTGTGTAGGCCATTGTTAAAATGTTTCAACAATAGACTGTATATACTGTATATACAATAGACTAATATTTCCAAATGTATTATATATTTTTCCATTTCTCTTAAACTAGTCTATATAAATAGGGTTAAACCTGTTAAAAGTTAACCCATTTCGCTGGGGACCCCCTGGAACCACTTTAAGGACCAATGGGGGTCTCTGGACCACACTTTGAGAACCACTGGTTTAGCCAATGGAGGGCGTGGTCAACCACACAGGGATTTCCTGGTCAGCAGCATAAACAGGAAGGTGAGTGTCTTGGAAATGAAAAGTTGGATCTAAGTGTTTAAACTTGATTGTGCGAGTTAAACGAAAACGTCTCCGTTGTTCACACACATTAGTGTATCTAAACTTGCTCTTTAAGTGTCATAACATTAGTCAACAGAGGTAGACGCTAACACGTCATAGTATATGCAATTTTAATTGTAGCGTGCGTGCGAGCAAACGATCGCCGTTAGCGAGCATTCCGGATACCCCATTAAATTAAGTCGCTAGCTAACGTTGAAACGTTTAGGCAGTTCGCGACTTGGAGCTGTATTGCAAACGTTTTGAGTTTTTTTTTCTACTGACGTGGAATGCTGCAGACTGCAGTAGAATAGTGATGTGGCGAGGTTTTTGGAGTTGTTGCGCACGTTTTCTCACACACTGCATTCCAGCCGGGCGGTGTCTTATGCGCATGTGTTAAAGGAGAAGTTAGTAGAGGAATAGTGCTGTAAAAATCCATGTTCCCATTTTTTTTTTTTACTAAAGAGCCACTGTTGCCAAGTATGACTTAATGTTCTGCATCATTACTTCCCATTACATGGAAGCCATAGATGAAACAACTTCCTTCCCAATTCCTATCATGACTGTTTGGATTAGGTTGTTGTCATATTGACTTAATTACTTCTTGTTGCGTTTTCCTGTTTGTTTTGAAGTGAGATCAGTTCATAAATTCCTCTTATCTTAATGCCAAAGAGCCACTGTTGCACAATGCATCCTTACTTCACTCACACGAAAGCCTACATGAATTAATCATGATGACTGTTTAGATGGTTACGTTATCATATTTTTTGTTTGCTTTCCTTCCTTCCTGTTTTGAGATGAGATGCTGTTCATGCCTAGTCTTACGTCATGGGTTATGTCAGAGGTTGGAAATACTCGTAACACGTCCTGCTGCCTCCTGCATATGTGCAATTTCTAAACAGGTGGTATGCAGGACTGTTGAGTGATTTCCAACAAAATCATGAACACAAACATAACCACTGCACAGAAGTTATTGACAGAAAGTTGCTTAGGTGGATTTTTATGAAACAAAGACTTGACAGACAAAGCATAACCCAAGTTATCTATACGGGTGCGATATTGGAGTTTATCATCCATAGATACCATAATTAAGAAAACGCCCTCTAATTACGACTCATGTCTATGATAAACTATTAGAAACACTTAAATTATGTCACTGTAGACTGCCATTTGACCCTTTGTACAAGAAAACATTGATTTTAAAGAAAGATGTCCAACGTTGAGACAAGGATAAGAAAACTTAATTTGAAAATCATCAGGCCCTAGGATAAAAACACACATTTGAAAGTAAATGTGCAGACATGGACTACATTTAGCTGCTGCAACATTTATAAATGTCTCATATCAAATCAAGATGGATGGACTGGAGCTTTACCATCACAATTTACATTGCTGCATAATTTCTTTTTCTCAGGATGAATGTGGGCGTAGCTCACAGCGAGGTGAACCCCAACACAAGAGTGATGAACAGCAGAGGCATATGGCTGACATACCTGCTGCTGACCGTCGTTTTGCACATAGTCCTCCTCAGCATTCCATTCTTCACTGTACCAATTGTTTGGACCCTCACTAACGTAATCCATAATCTGGTCAGTAAAAGTTGCTGTAAAGCACTAAATTATTGTTTAAAAGACTACCAGAGATGGTATTCTGGTTGAAGTGATATCTCACTGTGGTAGAACATGTCCCATGAGGCCTTGTGTGAATTATGGTCATCACACCTGAATTTCGGCATGGGGATTAAATGGCTTGTTAAGTGACTTGGGTGCTTGATAATAAGCATTGATCATTAATTTGAATCAGCTGTGTAGAGCGAGATCTTGTAGGGTAAGTAGGCAGACTAATGTTCACCTTTTCGATTTGTCAGGTTGTGTTCTGACATTATTGTTGACTGATACATTTCATGCATATCTGTGGGTTCTCTACAGGTGATGTACTTGTTTTTACACACGGTCAAAGGTACTCCTTTTGAGACACCAGACCAAGGTAAAGCTCGTCTTCTGACACACTGGGAACAGATGGACTATGGCATCCAATTCACATCCTCTCGGAAATTCCTCACTATCTCACCCATCGTGCTGTAAGTTTGCATGCTGCTTAGTGAAATCCATAGCGTCCTACCTTTTTTGTCTTCCAAATATATCTACCGTACATGATTTAATTCTCACTCTCCTCCAGGTATATTCTTGCCAGTTTCTACACAAAATATGATGCCACTCACTTCCTAATCAACACAAGCTCCCTCCTCAGTGTCCTCCTCCCAAAGTTGCCCCAGTTCCATGGAGTACGGATCTTTGGGATCAACAAATACTGACACTATGGAATAAGACTGGAGTTCAGCTTTAGGCTTCAGTGACCTACACAACTTGGGTTTCATGGTCGAGGAGAAGAGAGGCAATTTCATGTCTCAACTGTACAGACTGTATGAGGGAGGAGTATGTACGGTATATGAAGGTAACAGTTTGTGCTACCATTCGTGGCTTGAAACAAATTAACCAAAATGCACTGAACTTGATTATGTAGGTTACTGAATTATTTTTTACTTACTCACTCACTTATGGACATTCTCATGTATGTTTTGTTTTGTACCGGTAAGTGGTCAGACACTGGACTAGCTAGGCTTCTTTCTGATGAGACTTTCTTGGAGAGAAAAAAAACTGCATGTCTTTAAAACAGATGTTTTATAGATTATTTTATGCCTTTGAAAATATCAACATTCCCTTGTATGTAGAATTTCGACTGCCATCTGAATTCACGTTTTTTAAATTGTGAGTTTTGGTTTTGTGCCAGTACATAAGAATCTGAGATTACATGCATTACCACAGTGTACTAGACTAGTATCCGAGACCTACACCTCTCAATTTCCTTCCATGTTCTTTAAGATTACATTCAACATGTATACATGGATGACAGAATTAAATATTGCAAGCTCCCTAATGCCTTTTACTATGCAGATTATATGCTCCAAAATGTAATCCTGGTCTTTCCAAGTAGCATAAAAGTTAAAGAGTTTAGTGATCTGCATCATTATCTACTCAATTGACAGGATTTCTCACACAACCATAAGTTTCATGCTGATTAGTTGGATGGTCAGTCAACACCTTTGGTCACAAACTTTTCAGTGGCAGTTTGCATGGGGACCATGAAAGCATTTAACTGTGGTCCAGGTTCTGAGCTGTGGGGAACTCCAGGCACTTTACATGATGCCTCAATGAGGGGGTATCTCTGTGGTTATATCTTCAACTATGCAAGGCATTCCACCCTTCCCAGTCTGATGCGTGTTTTGGGGGGGAAAAGTACAGGAAATACAGTTAATTTGACTGGTGTCCTACCTGCCAATCCAATCCATGTACCTGGGCAGATCATGCAAATAATCATACTTCTCTCAGCTGTTTGAAACATGATATGAAATACAGAAATAGATGGGGACTCGCTTCCACTATGTATGAATTACAAATATTTGCATTTTTCTTTACCCACTGTCGAATACCGTGTTGACAAAACAATACAGAAGGCGTAACTAAATGTCAGTGATCTTTTTCCATAAGGTAAAGGATGATGCAGGTGTGTCAGCTGAATTTCCATTGACACTAGTGTAGAAATATAGGCCTATGTAGTGGCAAAATAGGCCTGTGTTGCAGAAAACGATGATTCACGATGAAAAGCATAAAAAGTTGATACTTTTCTTACTCAACTTGTTCTAAGCATGATAAACAAATGGTTTCACTTCTGGGAAGACAGCCACGAAGGGAGATCTCAAAGTCATATGATTTGTCACATACGTTACCGCAGTGAAATTTGTTCTCCGCATTTGACCCATCTCTTGGAGCAGTGAGCTGCAGCCGTGCCGCGCTCGGGAATCATTTGATTAGTAGATTTGACCCCCCAATCCAACCCTTTGATGCTGAATGTCCCATTTTTACAGTCTTTGGTTTGACCCGGCCGGGGATCGAACCCGACCTCCCAGTTTCAGGGCAGACACTAACCACAAGGCCACTAATCTAGCAGGAGATTGATCGTACACAAGAGAGACAGATGAGTTAATATGAGCACCGTGGTCTTGAAGGAAGCTAATAAAGTATCTGTACTCTTATCTACTTTTTATGCTTTTCATAGTGAAATTTCTGCAACACAGAGGCCTATTTATCCACTACAACACCTAGCTTGAATAGAAAATGAGGTAATTATTAGTTTCTCCCCGTTCTGTTTTAACATTTTCTGCTGCAAGAAAAAAAGCTGTTAATACAGTCGACCTCAGTGCTGTATGAACTGTTTGATGCATGTTATTGATGTCATTGGAAGTAGGACTGTCATTAGGCGCATGACAAAGTTATGGGATTTGCCAGTAAATAGTTAAACTTAATTACAGATTTAAAATTCAATAACAATCTAATCCACCAAGTTTTATATTGCATTGAGAGATACAATGTCTCTCCAGTAGCATGCAAACTGCCGGGGAAAGCGCTCATATAAGGTACATCTAATTTTTCATAGATTTCCCTGAGATTTCTTGGAATCCAGTATAATTTACAGGACAAAAAAGTGCACCAAAATGTAAACAATAAGACTGGGCTTTTTTAAAGTAAACTGCTTTCCCTTTACACATTCCAGATAACTGACAATAGTAGACAATATTTGTAAGATACTATTCATGAAGCTGTCTATGCTTAATTTATGCTCAGTTGTACGGCAGTCACATGCCAAAAATAGCAGATCTACAAGCTCACAATCATCACGTCTGCGACATGGTGAGCTTGTAGACTAGCCATTTTTACACAACCCTGAGATACACTTTACTGCAGCATTTCCCTAACACTAATACCCAGATGCATACAAAAGCTACTGGTAAGCATGAGAAACAGCTGTTTATCTGGAGGCCAAATTATGTATGGCCTGCCTACTTACTGTATGCTTATTCACGTGGCGCTGTGCTGGTTTAACATTAGCCCCCTCCCAATCCACTTTAATACATAAAACAGATTGAATGCTTTGTCTTAAACATTCCAAAATACAAATCGAATTGTATTTCCATCTTGCCTATAAAGTATCCAGAATAAACTTCTGAACCAACCAGAATAGAACACATTTTGTATGGTAATTTTCAATCATAAAATGTAATATTCAGTATATAATACTATACTGTAGGTGTGCAGCCAGAAACCTTGTGATTTGTTTTGTTGGTCATGTTAAAATAATACCAACCTTATATCCGATATCAGGGGTTTAACTGATTATGAACCAGGGACTACCACCCTGACTGAGAATCAACCTGGGGACCACTGTTGTGTTGGGAGGGGGGATATGGGCGTGGTGTGGGGGGAAAATTAACCTTCCATATTAAAATCATGTTGCTGTTCATTGTAACTTACTGCATGTATGAGCGAGCAGACATGCAAATAATTATGGGCACATTTCCTTATAATGGTGACTTAACCAGGCAATCCGGTAGTTTTCCCATGAGATTCTCACTCCCTTTTCTGTGGAAGTTCTTGACATCCGACTTCCCAGTGACTGACATCGATCAAGCGTCATTTACTGCATTGTTTCTCAACTTGTGGTGAATACAAAAATCTTCCCTTTCCTACATTACTAAATGCATGGTCAGGGACCACATGCAATACCTTCACGGACCACCTGTCGAAAACCCATGTCCTATATAATGCTGGTTTTAAATAAGTGGGAGCAAAAATGCATACAAAATATTTTCATGTTTATTGCCGTCCTTTGTGAGAGGAAAAAAATAAATTTGAATGTATTTCACTCACATATTTACACAGGAACCAGATGCACATTACACACCTTTTAAAAGTACAAGCTTTAATTAAAAAAAACCTAAGACAGTAGTCTTCAATTATATAACCCTAGTCTCCAAGAACTCACAAAAAAGAATTGTGCAACCGTTCATCTATAGAAACAAATACAGAAAAAGGGTGCCATATGTGGCTTGTACAAAAAAAAAACACATGCAGTATGGATAATCTGTAGTGTCACTGGTCAACACACTTAAAAGAAAAAACTTCTGGACCAAAGGCCAGACCGCACCAATGCAACTAGTCACAACTCGTGCAACAACACTGTTTTAAGGCCAGTCCACACCATTGCAACTCTTACAACTGCCATTGGGGATAAAGGTTGCATTGGTGTGGACTGGCCTTTCAAAAGTGGGTTATCTAGTCAAGTTCACGATTTGCGAAGCCATTCTTTCTCCAACCACTTTTCATTAAGGGCTATGTTTGACCCATTCAGTTCAGTTTTTGGTTTACAAGTTCTTTATCCCGTAGAGTTCATGAAAGGCTTAATATCTTCCTCATCTTCATCAGTTGCAAAAAGATCATCCTCAAAATAGGATCCTCCAAAACCATACTCCTGTGCATGGTCAGACACCTCATTTGGCAACAAGTGCAGCGAGTCCTCCACAAAATCTGCAAACCTGGGCATCACAGCAACATTAGGAATAAAACATTTCAAAATGGTGATACAAAGGCACATTTCTGATTAACACATAATACCCGATTTATACTTTGTTGTACAACATTGACATAAAGAATAGCCAATATACATGCTAGGATATCTATTTTTGGAGCATGAATTGGCCATAATTAAATTGAAACTGAAATGTATCCCTAGTTGCGCTGGTTGAATATTACCAAATGACAGTCTTGTGGTGATTTGGGGTGCATGAATTACTTTTTTCCAATGACCGTGTGCACTTCAAGCAAACTTATTTTTTATCGTCAATGCCATTTCCCCACCTTTTGGGAGACTGAATCCTGGACACTGCCTTCCAGGGACTGAACTGTGGACTGGCACAGTACTTTCTTAACTCCTCCAGAGCTCGCCGTGTCTCCTCCTCGCCCTGTCTCTGATACTCTTCTTCAGTGAGCAGTCGACGTGGTTCTGGCTTCCAGCGCAGACGCAGAGATGGTTTGATTTTCCTGCACAACAGACCTATAGCTCAGTTTGAGTGTGTTGTGAAAACTCCAACCCAAAAGCATGCTCTGAAAATCTTTCTATGAGCTACAATAGTTTAAAATAAATTCATATTTAGTCTTTCCAAAACTAGAAAGAAATGTTTCTGCTCCTGAGAATGAATATGAACCTGACAATGCCAACTCATCACTCGCCTACCAAAAGAGTAGACATATTTTTTAATAAATGGAGGTAGTTACAATTATTGAATACACTTTGCCAGTCAATCTTTGCTGATTATCTAAATATGTACCGCCATGCAGACAGTGCCAATGATACTGGGTACTGCAAAGTCTTGGAACATAAAGCTGCCACGATTATCGCCAACGCCACAGGTCGAATCTGAATCCCTGCGTAGATCAACATCAGGCCAAACAGCTGCAGGGTCCAGGAGAGGATGTTAACACTTCTCTTGTCCACTAGGGGACCATAACGATAACAAACAGCAAAACTGATGAACCCCACCACTGTTGTATAACCTGAGGAACACAGAAAGATACTGTTGTATAACCTGAGGAACCAATTCAGTCGTTGCCAGTCATTACTCTATTGTTACAGTCTACAAGCACTTGGCAGTCTATTTGGTACTCATTCATTAGTTTGGGGTCATTTTAACGTCTAATCTGGCTTTTGTGAGCACCCCAGACAATTTTTAAATTACTTGATTTAGATATTTGATCTACATTTTATTACACGTCCTCTTCCTGTTGAAAATGATCGTAACTTCAAACTCAGTTTAACCATAATAGATTAATCAAATCAAATTCATCTTCTAATACGGTATGTGAGGCAGCCGTTATTTAATTATCCTTTTCATTCATCGATTTTATTTATTTTTCCTTTTCCAAAAAGATGAATAACAATATGGTCTGAATGGGGCGCCCGCTGGCCTAGTGGTCCAGGCGCATGCCACATATAGGCTCTGGCCCGATAGTGTGTTGTGTGTTCCGAGTCCCGTTCATGACGATCTTTGCTGCATGTCTCTCTCCCTCTTTCCTGTCATTCTTCACTTAATAATCTATTAATAAAGGCAGATAAGCCAAAAACACACATTTTGGTCATGCCCCTGGTTAGTGG
Organism: Protomyctophum parallelum; assembly: GCF_964188405.1. Taxonomy (NCBI): domain Eukaryota; kingdom Metazoa; phylum Chordata; class Actinopteri; order Myctophiformes; family Myctophidae; genus Protomyctophum; species Protomyctophum parallelum. Next base: position 7,518,932 of record NC_139705.1, read on the forward strand.
ATATCTGGACAGATATATATTTAAATCCTACTCTTGATACAGTATATTAGGCATATCCATCCCACCCAACCCGCTAACGGCCCTATTTGGTGTTTCCCCAGGGACTAATATTCCTCCATACCTTAAGAGAATAATCTCCTTTACTTCTCTTTTAGGCAGACGTCTTATACTCCTCAAATGGAAACAGGTTTCTCCACCTACACATAACGGATGGATAAAGTACGTACTATTCTACCTTAAACTTGAAAAGATTAGATTCTCACTTAATGGTTCCATGAGAACTTTCCAGCAAACATGGACGACCCTGACAGTAGTCCCAGAGATGAGCGATATATGAATAAGGGAATGGTGAATGCATAGGCCTATGCCAATTTCTAGTCTGCATCGGGGAAGAGTGGGGTGGGTATAGTGTGTGGGAAATGAGGGGTATGTATTATGTATTACACACGTACACGAATTGTATGTTTATGGGAGGGGAAACAAAATGTAAAAATAAAATAAACATTTATATATAAAAAATAAAAGCCAAAAAATATAAAAAATAAAATACCTAAATACTGAAAACAAGCAACTTAGAAACTGTCTAGGGTGCTAAAAGAACAGAGCAGACGTTAAAATGACCACAAACCAAACATGTTCGAAAGTGAAATATCCCTTTAACCTAGCCAGACACAGTGCATATATATATATATATATATATATATATATATTACTATAGAATCTCTGTGTAGAACCTGCATTTGCACTGGAAGAATTATCTAGTTGTAGTTTCCAGGCTACCTTTAAAGCCATTACCTATGATTGTTCTTTTCATAACTAGTACATACCAAGAACCAGGGGCCAGTGTTCTCGCAGAATCATATTTAGGTTCCGGAATACAAGCTGGATGACATAAACTGAGAATGACCACCCTCCGACTACTAGCAGATAGAAAGGGCTTTTCTGTGCGAGGATGAAACAAGAAATATAAAACAATTAACGTGACACCAAGGTAACGTTATTTCATCTTGCAAAAACTGGATCAGTGAATATACATGACACAACAGGTGTAGGGAAATGAATGAGCAATAATCGAATGCTCTTACCTTTGGCAAAAAGCGTGACATGATGAAGATGAGAATGATGAGGGAGGCAATCAACCCAGTGCTCATGCCAGTAGAGTAGTAAAATACCTGACTCCTTTTCAGAGGAAACAAAAAGCAATAAATAGAATGTTAATTGAAAATATATCATCCAACCGGTTCAAACCATTACATAATAGAATTTAGAAAATTCAAAGGTTACCTGCTGAGTGTGTCTGCAAACACAAACAAGAACACCCCAGCCATGAATACCGCAAACAAAAAGATATCAAACTCTGTAATAGAAAGAAAATTAAGACATTATCAAAACTATATATATCTGAAACTAGGAAGATAGTTTTTATGTTTTCCTACACTTACTGCGGATGGGCTTCACTGTGTACGGCGTTTTTCCATCCGCAGGTTCAACCTTAAAGCATCTCTTCTTGCTGAATAAGCCGACGTTGATGTTGGTTTCATTGGAGCGTTCATGCAATAACCATTGAACCATGCTCCAAAAACCAAAGCTTTCCAGTTCTTTAAGCTTCTCCTCATCTTCAGCAACTATCACCTTGAGCTCTTTTGAACTCCACACTCCAACCTGACATAAATGTTTGATCATCAATTCATCATCAGGCCTGAAGTGTATTTCACAATTCACACGGTAGCTTTAACGCCAAGTGAAAACAGTTGTATATGGCTATATTGGCGAGTTGTTATAAAGCAACACTGGATGTACAGTAAATGACAAAGAAAAATATGTGCTACGTCTGCAGCCCAAACAATAACATACCTGAATTCTTGTCCAAGTTTGTTTCCAGCCAGGCACAATGGAATTGATGTAGCAGAAGTGGTTAGCCCCTGTGTAGCTAAACACTGAACTTTCAAGCTTCTGGTCATGTTGGATATTAATTACTTGAGGCTTGGAACCTGTAACAAGTCAGTTGGCATATTTATATCAAGATGCCAAGAAAACAGTCATTTGTGTTTCTGATTTAGAGCTATAGCCCTCCAAGCAGAACCCAATGGTACTGAAGTTTCTGACATTTTTGACGACACAGACCAAGCGACATCAACATTTCAGAAAAGCTTTATGGAGGGTTCCGAGAGGGGCTAATTTAGAGCAAGTGCCAGATAGAAAGGCACATTCTGCTGCAGCCGTTTATTAGAAACTATAATTTAATTCCGTAATAATAATAAGTTTGGACTCTGGGACGTGGTTTACTGCTAAATAAAACACAACCTCCTGCTGTTGCATATAATATATTGTGCAGTACTTTGATTTAGAACGAGCGCTCCCCAACACAAGACAGACTAGACAACACAAACACTAGAAAGAATCGTGGCTGCACATCATGACAAACGATAATGTCAAAACAGAAGGGCGTCTATGTGTATTTTATCGAGGTCTGACTTTTACTACTTACTTTACGAAAGTGAAAGTCAGACTCGATAATAAAATACAGCTACGATAGTCTTGATCCGAGGCTAGCTTCATGCCATGTTTAAGATGATTTCGTTACATTATGTATCCGGTTAAAGTCTTTGTAAGGTGGTACGTTGGACCTCCTTACCTGTAGCCTGGCACGATTTCTGGGGCAAACAGAAAAGCAACAACAACAAAAATATAAACTTTATATTTTCAACAGTCACGATGCTAATCTCTTTCATGCATCCCGCCATGATGGAATAGGATCCCTCCCCGTGTATTTCCTTTTCGTCGACAAGGAAGGTACGAGAATGACAGGACATCCAACCAATCACATGTCTTTTAGACCAGGGTGTCGTCACGTCATCGTTGTTGAGCGTTCAAGATCACAAAGTGTTTAATCTAGAGTAGCCTATATTATATATAACTATGTGTTTAATACAATAATGTTTACCACTTCATTTGGTTTGATTTGATTTGGTTTGTTTAGACGTCATAATTACAAGAAAAGTACATGGTATATATGCTTTTAACAGAAATATAACATGCCAAGAAATGAATTTGTGAGGCTTGAGTTCCCCCTAGTGGTGTTTGTGCCATAGTCACTAGTGGGACCACAAGGTTAGTGCTATGAGTTCATGTCATGTGAGCATGATGTGTCAGGTTGGTTAGGACAAAATGTGAAAGGACCTTCATTATGGTTCAAGGTCACTGGCTAAAATGCAAGCTCACCAAGCACAGTGCTCACCAAGCTCAGCTGGGCAACCTAAAAACACAACAAAACAAGCAACAACAAAAAACATTGTAACTGCCATGACCAAATCTGCAAAAAAGATACTTTATCAATGATAAAACAAACCTCAGGAGCCTGAGTGTGGACTTCGTTGACATTAAGGAAGTATTTAGACATGTATCTTGGTGGTGTAGCGAATCTTGTAGACCAGGCCCATGGCAAGATGCTGTACTCTGTCGTCAACCCTAAGACATTCCAGCCTATCAAAATGGGCAGGGGTGAGGTGGGTTCTGGAAGTGAGGCCAAGTAGTAGCCTGATCAGTTTGTTTTGGTAAGTCTGGAGCCTTGTTTCAAGGGCTTTCAGGTGCTGTGGTACCAATACTGCATGCATAGTCGAAGAAACCTTGTACAAGGGCTCCTGTTAGGGTCTTCAAGGTGTTTTTGTTGACCAGTGAGGAGATCCTGTACAGGAATCTTGTTCTTGGTTGACTTTTTTAATATATTGGTGGCCATTTTTATCATTTGCCTCCAGGATGTAACCTAGGTAGGTAATTCCATCTTTTCGTGTGATAATATTGTTACACGGTACCTCTTCGCCGAAAATAGCCTTGCATCTACAAGCTCACAGCGCATTGCATTCTGCGAATGTTCCTTCCAGAAAAGGGATGCTATCATGCTAGGGTTCAAGTGGTTCATGTAGGCTAAATAAAAGGAGAGCGTTTCCGGGAATCTGTCCGTCGCGTCAGTCAGCCGCGGAGGTGGAGCTTCTTATCCATCCACCAGCTGTCTAAAAACCCCACGAAGAAGAAGGGTGTCAGGTTCTTCTGACGTGTCTGTGCGCGACAGTGTGCCTGCGGGGAGAGAGAGATAGTGCTGCACTGTTGCCTGCTAATGAGAGAGAGAGAGGGGGGGGAGGGGAGAGGGGAGTTGCACCACTCACCACTTTTGTATAGGCTAGGCTATTTACAAGATATACTTGGAGGCCATAATGGTTGCCTGACCCCAAAATGGGTCATGAGTCATGACTCATGAGTATGACCCTTTGACCTTTGTTTGGGAAACACTGCTCTAAAAGTAGTAATAGTAGTAATAATAATAGTTCAGGAGGAATGGATTGTGTGGCCCTGGTTTTTCCCTAATGGGACTTATCGAGGGTAGCTACTGGGACGTAAGTCGGGACTTGATCACTCCCGGCTGGGTCACCTGAGTGAGGGGTATGATGTTGCGAGACCCGAAACCCCGATGACCTTGGGACACTGAGGATACGTCCCAGGTGCATCCATTTTGTTATAGTTCTTCTATTTATAGTGACTCATAGGAATAGACTAAGTGACAACCAGGAATAGTCTGGTGACCACCGGAGAGACGGGTGGCAGCCGGAAATTAGACGGCACCCGGGAGCAGTATGGGTTAGCGCCCCAGCCTGTGTCTTCCGTGAGGAAGAAGCCCAACAAACCCACGGTGAGGCCTTTAGGAGGGCCATGCAAGCCTCAAGCGGAGTCTGCGGCACCACCAAGGGCAAGGTGGAGCCTGCGGAACCGTTGCGGCTTGAGAATCCACCATTCCTGAATAAAGTGCCTGGTGCTGGGAGTCTGGTGCAACGCACAGGGCCTGACCCGGTGAGAGCAGGAGTGGACCTGGTGAGACGTAGGAGGGGCCCGGACAGGTGTCAACCCACAGAGCCTAGTCCTTCCATGTGCCAGAATGGTACCTCCCAGTCCCGGCAGAGTAGTTCAGGAGGAATGGATTGTGTGGCCCTGGTTTTTCCCTAATGGGACTTATCGAGGGTAGCTACTGGGACGTAAGTCGGGACTTGATCACTCCCGGCTGGGTCACCTGAGTGAGGGGTATGATGTTGCGAGACCCGAAACCCCGATGACCTTGGGATACATCACTGAAGATACGTCCCAGGTGCATCCATTTATGTGTGTATTTTGTTATATTATAAAAGAACTGTACATTGTAGCCTATACTGTAGGTTGTTTATGGCAGCAAATAACTGCTGAAGAACTGCTGAAGAAAACCCCATGTGGACAAAACTGACTCAGGGTTTTTTACATTTGTGTGCTTAAAGTGTGCTTAAAAGCCTGTCTCTATGGGACCTCTCTTCATTAAAAACGGACTCATATTGGCCTGTAGCCCTGTACACAACTGTTTTGCTTCCTCTTTTAATACATGAGACCCCACATTTTGTCAGCTTGATATGTATTGGATGGATGGATGGATGGATTTCTGTCAAAAGGATGAAACACAAACACGTCTGAGAGCTTAGGACCACAATGAAGATAATGAAATGACACAATTCCTATTATTATCCATCTATCTCAACAGCTTGCTGTGAGTAACAGGTGAGGTCATAGTGCTTCCTCGTGGAAGTGTGTATAGTGACTCAATGTGAAGAGAAAATCCTTTGAGGAAATGGTTTTACTTCTACTACAGTATAGGCCCAGTGGTGGAAGCATACTCTACACCAGGGGTAGGCAACCTTTGGCACTGGTGCCAACCTTGGCACAAAGGAGGGTGATCACTGGCACACTGGCATAAAAAAACAAACAATTACCGGTAAATAAACAATTGAAAAAATGTAGTCAAATTAATTAATTCACTCATATTTGTATGTAAATTACATCCTGCACATCATTCTACATTCATTAAAACTCTGAACTCTGACTGGGGGAGGGAGATAGGAGGCCTATGCTCTGAGTCTAATGATCATTATAACAATGTGAAAGAATATTTAACAAGGGAAAAGGTTATATTCGTGGACAATCAAAACATGTTGGAATTGTGGTGTGGTGGCATTAAAGTGACACACGGACTATCCAGAAACTAAAAACATGGCACTTTGTTTCAAAAAGGTTGCAGACCCCTGCTCTACACACCACAATGTAGAAATAGTTACAGGTAAAAGTATTCAGAATACAAAACAAAAGTATTGGTATCAAAATGTACTTAAAGCACCAAAAGTAGAAAGTACTCATTATGCAGAATGTCCCATTTCACAAGTTTTCAAATGTATCAATTCTATTCTATTCTATGCTATTTTCAAATGGCCGAAATGTACTGTATAGCATGGGTTTTAAACTGGTCTGTGGACCAAATGTGTATAGTATGTAGGAAAGTATTATGTAATAATAATAATAATAATAATCTTTATTGTCCCGAAGGATATTTGTCTTCACAATCTGTTCAACACCCACATCAAAAACAACACAGAGCACATAACACCAAGACAATACAAAAAAACAAAAACAAAACATGAGGTCCCCACTGTGTACAGAACCATCCTATCGGCGGGGCAGTTTGTTTAATGCCGCGATGGCTGAGGGGACAAAACTCCTACTAAAACGGACCTTTTTCCATGGCAAGGTTCTGTATCTTTGTCCAGATGGCATGAGGTTAAAGAAACGATACAGAGGATGGTCAGTGTCATTTGATATCGAGAGTGCTAGTCGTGTGATGGCCTTATTGTTCATATCAGAAAGTGTGGGTGTAGGAAGTCCGATGATTTTGGAAGCAATACATACGGGTGATACCGAAAAGTTTGTTCCTGTTAGGCATGGACAGTATGGTGTAGAAACATGCAGAACAGTACAACAGAACAGGTTGAATAATGCTTTTGTACAATAATAGCAGAAGATGAGGAGCAACAGATAATGATCTTAATTTAGATTACATGGAGTCTTTGCTGAAAGCGTGACTGGATAGATGTAATGTGGTGATCAAACCTAAGTCTATTGTCCAGTGTGAGTCCAAGATATGTGAAGCTGTCTACCTGTTCTATTGTTTTACCATTAATGAGGAGTGGGTTAAGTCCAGTGTGGGTTGTTGTTTCAATGGCCAGTTATTTTGTTTTGACCACATTCAACTCTAGATAGTTGTCAGTGCACCACTGTGTGAAATGAGAAATGGTATTCTGATAGACCGTAATAGAGTTATGGAGCAGTCATCAGTAGGCAGTGTCATCAGAGTATTTAAAGTATGTGATGTTAGTGGGTGAGGGGCTAATACAGTCATTTGTGTACAGAGTGTAGAGGAAGGGGCTGAGGACACAGCCTTGAGGGGCCCCTGTGTTGGTGATGGCAGTTGATGATAATGATGTACCTACTTTAACTGTTTGTGATCTATTGCTCAGGAAGCTGTGAGTCCAGTGTATGAGAAGTGGGGGGATGTTGAGCTGATGCAGTTTCTTGATGGCGTTGAATTGTGTTAAAGGCAGAACCAAAGTCAACAAAAAGAATAGTGGCAAAATTGTCCGAAGATTAATCCAGATGTTGGAGAAGGGAGTGAAGGAGGCATGCCACAGCATCCTCTATTGGTATAAAAATGTACTTAAAGCACCAAAAGTAGAAAGTACTCATTATGCAGAATGTCCCATTTCACAAGTTTTCAAATCTATCAATTCTATTCTATTCTATGCTATTTTCAAATGGCTGAAATGTACTGTATAGCATGGGTTTTAAACTGGTCCGTGGACCAAATGAGTATAGTATGTAGGAAAGTATTATGTAGGAAAGTGAAGATTTGTATTTTATTTTATCGACCACTAGTTGAGAAACAATGTTGAATGACCTGGTGACGTATGATGACACATGAGACCCTGACAAAGGCTGAGTGCCGAAACACATTGGTCTTTGCCATGCCTTAAACTCTTAAATAAAAAAGGCTTTTTTTCACCTCAATGGAACAGAGTGCCTTGGATCCTCTTCTTTAATGTTACCTAAAACATTTAGTTGAGTACAATACTGTACTAATAATGTTAGTTACTTTACACCACTTATCTTAAGAGGAAATCCTTTGAGGAAATTGTTTTACGTTTTCTACAGTATAGGCCAAACACTCAACCAAACAATGATGTAATTTGTTATGTAGCTACAGGGATTTGTGGAGAAATTCTTTATTGAGTAGCCTATAATGATCGATATGTTGGAATAAATCGGTGAGTCAGGAAAGATTTTATGAATCATAAGCTGTAGCTTTGACTTTTACTTACTTATGGAAGTGGAAGTTGCTCAGTAAAGTTTACTTGGGTTTAAGTATGCCGGACAGCTGGAGTCATTGATTTGATAGATATTTAAGTATTCAAAACCCAAAAGTACATAGGCCTACTTAAAAATATAATAATAATAATAATAATAATAATAATAATAATAATAATAATAATAATAATAATAATAATAATAATAATAATAATAATAATAATAATAATAAAAATGGTTTTATAAGTGGTTATTCATAGCCTACGTTTCCCTTCCTATCAAAATATTCGAATGTAGAGCTGAGAAGTTCTTAAGTATCCAAAAATACAAATACCGGTAGGCTACTCAAGTAAACTGGGCCTATCAAAACAGGGAGGGAGGTGGTAGAGGTCTAGGGGAAGAGGAGACGAGGAGAGGAGAGGAGGGACTAATAACGGTGAACTGAGTGGTTAACTTCACTACTAGGCTAGCCTACTACTAGTAGTTGAACTGAGGCAGCTCGAACAATACTTCATCGCATTCGTCCCTGGAAGCAGGACTTCTAAAGTTTTCCTTCAAAAAAGAAAGAAAAGGTAGGCCGAATTTTTTAATTTGTGTTTGCTCGTTTTGCGGAGATCAAATATTCCCTCGGTAGAAAAAGAACAATGGTCGGTGTCGAAGTTGAAGATTTAATAGTTTTAAACAGTTGATCTAACGACGTCTTTGTGTCGACTGTGTGTTGTTTATTAGAATTAACGGATCTGTCAGCCCGCAACAAATTCAGTTAGACTAAAACTACTTGGATGATTTAATTTTATCAGTGACAAAGCTTACATTGTTTTCTTGTTTGATTAACGGCTTAAGCGACGTACGTGGTCCCCACAAAATGTCGCATTTGGTCTTAGCTACGTTTATATAAGCCAGTTAGCCTATAACTTTTATTACACGTTTTGCATTCTGTATTTGATTGATCAGCCTGTATTTGGTACATTACACTCTGAAAACATTTCTCATAAGAGTATGGAAACTTTGTTGCTCTTGAGTCGTAGGTTCGTTATCTTGTAAAAGGTTTTCATGCATATGGTGAGGCGAGTTGACGTCTGAACACATCACATATAGGCTATAACTACCAAAACGAAAACCGAGGTCGGTGGGGAAATAAGTTGTGTTTATATTGTCAAAGAAAAAAGTTAAAAACACTGTCAACAAAGTAGGCCTAGCTATTCATTAGCCTATATCCTGCCCAGGTTGGATATAATCAAGCTTTATTTATTATTATATTTTTACTTTCCTCTTGTGTTTTTACAAACAAACATCTTTTTGAGTGTTAATTAGATCAGGTATTTCGTTTTTGAGCAGTCTTCCTTAGCTCCCTGTTGTCCATAACACAACATAACATATTTATACTAGTAGAATAACTGTAGAAATATATGCATTTAATTAACTAGTGTTTGTATTTTTATACAGGGAATCGAACCTCATCATGGGGGTAGAAGGAGGAATGAAGTGTGTCAAGTTCCTGCTTTTCATTTTCAACTTCGTTTTTTGGGTGAGTGAGTGTGTGTGTGTGTGTGTGTACTATAATTTAATTATGAATTTGTCTTGGTTATGAAGACAAAATTATTAATGAAGTTCAGTATCCAAATGACAGGAAGTAAGCTGTTCCTTAACTTACTTTAGGTGTAGGGTAACACTACCATGCGAACATTGGTCACACATACATCCTAAAACAAACATGCCACCCTTATTTGAAATACAATCACTTCCTATTATTTGCTGTTCAGTAATTCTAGACTGTGCACAGCATTGTGAAATGTCCAACATATTGGAAAGTAACAAAAGGATTAATCTCAAACTACACAACGTCTATTTTTTCTCTTTCCACTGTTGATGTGAAACGGAAAGGGTAGAGAAAGACTGAGGAGGAGGAGTTTGATGGTGGAATGTTAATCTTGTGACTGATTTCCAAGTGTTATGACGACATCATGTGAGAGGTGACATATAAAGATAAATGCATTTTAATTTCACCTACAGTACACAGTGCCTCAAGAAAGTTAATGATTGTGTGCACAATGAAGCTCTAGTGCATACACATTTAAATTACAGATAGCACTAAAACATCCCAAACAGGATTGGAGTAAAGGAGTAAATTCTTTCAGTTATACGCTTCACTTTCAAACCAAAATTCTGAAGTTGAACATGGTTGTTTCTGTCTTTTAATATTATCATCTTCACTCTGTTTGCTATCCTGATTTATTCATACATATACTAGGTATACTCAGGCTTGCCCTTCCACAAGTGCCCTTTAACAGACTCAGACTTTCTGTTATGTATAATAATCTAAATGTAACAATGTCCCTTTATAATATATTCAAACACACACACACACACACACAAATGAAAAAATGAATATATATAAAATACATATATTGTCAATTTTTTAAATGAGTGCATATGCAATTTTGTCATAATGTAATGGTGCATGTACATTTTGTACCATTGCCCATTATATAGCACTTCTACAAATTGTATACAAATCAGGAAGCAGGCAAGCAAACAGTTGTTTTTTGTCTTCTACATCTAAACTTGACAAGATCTTAATCAGATATAAGAGTGGTAAGACCAGTTTGGTTGGTAAACAGTTGTACTTGGAGCATCAGCTCATGTTTATGACTGTAGACATATTGCAATTGTACAGTAAAGAGGGGGGAAACAAGTCTGCTTGAATGTGTCCCAAATATAATGATTCAAAGAAGATATTTAGATTAATATTTAGAAGCTATAATGGCCGTATGTGGGTTCTCTCAGTACAATAAATGCTTCTGTAAAAACTTTTGTTACCATTGCACTTTATGTACTTTCAACATAATTAAGGAATTGTTTGTTTTTGTTATATGGGAACAGCTGAACGCCATTAGCAAATATGTTGAAAGTGATTATAGGTTTACAGATGATGAGTCTGACTCACATGCCTTTCCAAACCGTAGTCAGGTCATCTAATAGTCACAGGATCTCTGAGGCAAGAGTGGAAAAAATGCTTCAGTCACGCTGGACTGAAACTTGTGTGTGTGTGTGTGTGTGTGTGTGTGAGACATTCTCCCGGATGCAAATAATTGTTGTAATTTTACTTTACTTTTATACTATTCTACTTCATTTACCAACAATAATACAGTTATCCGTAATTCAGCTACTTACATTTTATTTAATGACATAACATTTTGACTGAGTTTATTCCTGGATCCATCTGTTCTATCCCTCTCATACCCAAAGGCAACAGACCTTTCTTACTCAAATAATCATAAATCACCCCGAACCAAGAATAGACAAGATCTTGTTTTATGCTCAATTAAGAAGAAGTCATTGCCTGACCGGTTCAAGTCCAGCACAGACCACGGTATGGAATATGGACTGGTAGCTGGAGCAAGGCGCTGAACCCCTAACTCCCAGGTGCCACCATATGGCAGTCCATCACTCCACCATCTCGCCACATTGCATGTATCTGTACCTGTGCATGTTGGATTAATAAAGCATATCGTCTTCTTCTACTCAGTGACATTGCCTCAAATGTAACCTGACCCCCCCCCCCCCCCCCCCAATTCTCTCTCTTTGTCACAACAGCTATGCGGTCTAGCGCTGATTATTGTGGGGATCCTGGTTCAGGTGACCTTACACAGCAACCTCATGATCAAGGATGCAGCAGCCTCAGCCATCCCTATTGTCATCATCGCCGTGGGTGTTGTTATTTTCTTCATCGCTTTCTTTGGCTGCTGTGGTGCCTGGAAGGAGAACTACTGCATGGTCACTACGGTAAAATACACCACACTTTTGTTTTGTCAGAGACCACATTGTAGAAATCGTCACTGTCATGTGGAAAGAAAACCGTGTGTGTCCAAAACCGTTTCTTATCCGGATATGGAAAAAATGTCCTCTGTTCCAATGGATTCAATGTACGGGTAGTAATTTAGTCACAATAGCCCAATAGAGCGTCGCAGTCCTGCCCCCTCGAGAGACCCGGAAAAGAATTCCCCGTTCATTTTCCTCATAGACTTTTCAAAAAGGATTTATTTAAAGACGTTTACGCCGCGGACAAAGCCAACTCTTGTCGTGACAAATCATGACAATAAACACAATGTTTTGGGCCGAACAAATAATTAGAAAGAAGAAGAAAACCGCATGTTACAACACTTTTTTTGTTTTTCTTCTTTGTAATTATTTGGTCCAAAATATTGTGTTATGATTTGTCACGACGTGAGTTGGCTTCGTACAACACTTAAAAGGTCTTTAAATAAATGGCATTGTCATGAAAGGGGGCAGGACTGCGATGCTCTATAGCAACGAGATGTAGAAATATTTAGATCTGTCATGGTGATATTGTATTTCCACACTGGGTTCAAAACCTCATGTATTGCATTATATTTGTAAGAGCATGTTCACAATTACACAGCGTATTTGCCACCGTCTCTTTTGCATAGACCCAATATAGTTCAAGCAGCAAGTTGCTCCAAATGCAGATGGTCATTCAGATTCGGAAAGGTAAATTTCAGCTGAACAATAATGATGAAGCAAATGCTGCTCAGGCGGGTTATTTCCCAAAACACGAGATTCTTGTATGGTGCAAGTTCCTCTTAATGAGCATTGACCACTGGCAGAAGAACTCTCTTCTTACTTATCGTCTGTGTCTGAAGCCAAAATTAAGCACTGCAGCCTCTTCCTTGACATGGTTCATGGTTAAAAAGCAAAGTGTAAAAATGTGTGGATAGTGGTTATGGATTATGGTTCAAATCCACTGAGCTGTCCATGGTAATATGTACATGGGGCGTTCTTTTTTTTGTCATATTGGAAAAGTATAGTCTTCTAGGACTATGATGCTAATTTTGTGTTTCCTTTCACTCTCACTCCTAGTTCGTTATACTCCTCTCTCTAATCATCATTGTTGAGATTGGAGCAGCCATTGCTGGATACATCTACAGGGGCAAAGTGAGTATTGCCATTTATATATGAATAGACTAAGGCATGCTGAAGATAACAGCATAATGCATGTTTTGATTTGGTCTCAACATTTCATCTTCCATGAAGGTCACAGCTATGGTCCAGACGAGTCTCGCTGACATGATCTCCAAGTATAACACCACTGAAGAAGTTGCGCAGGCTGTGAACAAGCTGCAGAAGGATGTGAGTAACTTGAACTTAAAGTAACTACTACAGATTATTTACTTAGCTGGCCAACACCTTTACATAACATTACTGCATCCTGTTGCAGTAAGTGTTGCAGGAGAATTTTGTTTGGAAGAGTATTAACCAATAACCATATATATGTACACCATGTATGTACACACACAAAAATACATCTTATGGATGCACCTGGGACGTATCCTCAGTGATGTATCCCAAGGTCATCGGGGTTTCGGGTCTTCCAACATCATACCCCTCACTCAGGTGACCCAGCCGGGGATCGCATCAATCTGGCGCGTGGAAGGACTAGGCTATGTGGGTTGACTCTTGTCCGGGCCCCTCCTACGTCTCACCAGGTCAGGAGTGGTGTAGCCGCAATGGTTCTGTAGGCTCCACCTGGCCCATTGAATGGCCCTCCTAAAGGCCTCACTGTGGGTTTGTTGGGCTTCTTCCTCACGGAAGACACAGGCTGGGGCGCTAACCCATACTGCTCCTGGGTGCTATCTACATTCTGGCTGCCACCCGTCTCTCCAGTGGTTACCAGACTATTCCTTTCACGTAGTCTATTCCTATGAGTCACTATAAATAGAATAACTAAAATAAAAAGACATCGCATGGATGCACCTGGGACGTATCCTCAGTGATGTATCCTAAGGTCATCTGGGTTTCGGGTCTTCCATCATCATACCCCTCACTCAGGTGACCCAGCCGGTGTGATCAAGTCCCGACTTGCGTCCCAGTAGCTACCCTCGATCAGTCCCATTAGGGAAAAAACAGGGCCACACAATCCCTTCCTCCGGAACTACTCTGCCGGGACTGGGTATGCGCGAGGATCGCATCAATCTGGCGCGTGGAAGGACTAGGCTCTGTGGGTTGACTCCTGTCCGGGCCCCTCCTACGTCTCACCAGGTCCACTCCTGCTCTCACCAGGTCCAGGACCTGTGCGTTGCACCAGGCACTTCATTCAGGAGTGGTGGATTGCGGCTCGACACACACACACGCACACACACACACACACACACACACACACACACACACACACACACAGTATAGTTATATTGTGTGTGTGTGTGTGTGTGTGTGTGTGTGTGTGTGTGTGTGTGTCAGTACTGAGTATTAATGAGATCTAATTCAATTAACAAAGTTCTCTAATTTATTTTTCAGCTGAAATGTTGTGGTGCCAACAATTCCACTGACTGGGGAAAGTACATGCCTGATGGTATCTCTGTGCCTGACACTTGCTGTGTGAATATCACAAAAGACTGCGGACATGGGACGATGACGGATTCCATCAAAGTATACCAGAAGGTGAAGTACTTTGAATAAACGACAAGTGACATATTGATGTCTGCCTTAAGTCACCAGAAATATTGTTTTTCATTTGAGCAAAGATGTGTGCTGTAGCCTAATGGTGTTTATCGGTTCCAAGGTAATCATTAACAAACCCACTGATGGTAATTCCGACGGAGCATTAGTCCGACATGCGGGAACAACGGTCGGAATAGCGCTCAAACATGCGCTGCTCCCAAGCTTGCGGTTATGGTTAGGTTAGGGTTTGAGGTAGGTTGTCGGTCTAATGACTGTCGGACCAATAATAGTGTCAGAACTAAAGCCTGTACCCGATGCACCCAGACTATGGCTGTACGCTGGCGTAAATAAATCATTGTCCACAGGTTGAATTCAGTTTGTTTGCATATTTACTTCCATTAACAACTTCTCAGTTCCTTGTGACATTGTCATGGCGTATTTCCGCCCAGGTGAATGCCCTCTCCCAATCACCCAGGCCTTCATACGGTATGCTCTCTGTCTATCAGGCCTAGAGGTGTGCCCAAACAATAATCTAAATAATAATCTCAAAACTAATAAGGCTAAATAACAGCAATATTAATAATAATAATCAGAACATACAAAAACAGTGAAATGGCTTCTACATGTGCCTTTGCTTTCCTTTCAGCAAATGCCAATTAACAAAATGAATTGAACTGCTTCAATTTACTTTTTCTCTTTGTGTCCTGCAGGGGTGCAATGATGCTGTGGTACAACTACTGAAGAAGAACATCCAGTGGATCATAGTTGCAGCTCTTATTATTGCTTTCCTGCAGGTACGTATCATCAATAAATATGAACAAAAACACCCCATAATATATACATTATTCAATACAAACGCATTCACTCATACACGTTTCACAAAGTACAGTCATTCTGATCACTGCTTTTCTTTTTTCCAGATAATGGGCATTGTGTTTTCTTGCATGCTGATGAGAGGCATTCGCAGTGGCTATGAAGTCATGTGATCCTGCTGAAAGATGTTGGAGTCAGTGGTTTTGGTCATGTTAATTGGGAGCTTAATTTAGAGCCTTTTAATATCTACATCTCATATTTCTGATACAATGCAAAGAACAATATATTTTTTTTCTTACACAATTGTGAAGATATTTTCAAAGCCAACAATATCACTACCTAGAGATAGAACTTTAGCTTCCTAAATGCTGGATTTAAGTAGGTGATGGAATATTCATTTTGCATTGTTTGTCATTGATGTATTTTCTTGTTGAATGTGTGGATATTCCTTTTAACGTCCTTTGACTTAGCTTATTTGGTTAAATTCTTGAATTTATAAAATGTGTTGATACTGTAATTTTTGCGTTGGTCTACAGTTTCTATTTTTATTAAAGACTATAAAATAACATTCAATTTGCTTTTAATACAAATTACATGAGGAATGAGAGATGAGGAAAAGTAAATTTATTTCTCAGAGAAACAAAATAATATTGGCACAGCAACACAACACTGAAGAGTAATTGAACAAAAATCTCATCTGTATAAAACAAGGCATACAGAATGGGAGATGAAAATACAAAAATAAATTAATACCAATGACAAATTGTACTACTTGAGAAAGGCACATACCAAATTATCCCTCCGATTTCACAATTTACAACCCCGGTGGAGTAATCACTGTTTTTGCTTTCAGTGCATGACAGTTGATCCTGTGCTGAACAGATAGTGGACTTCCTTTTTAAGCCTTCAAATTAAGGAGAACAAGATGAAGTAAACGATGCAGTTGAATACATAAAGTGCATCACAAGTACAATAAAATTAAACTACCATACATATAATGTAAGCTGAGAATCTTAACACACATCAAACAAAATTGTGTTTCTTTGCAATTCAAAGGCCACCACCAGGCCGTTTTCCTTTACAAGACAACATCCATAAATGTAGTTTACATTTACTTTAATCACCCTTTAAGTATCCAGTCCAGTCAATGGATTTGGACAAAGGCTGCCTGATAACATACTACTTGATTACTTTACTGTTTTCCCAAACATTGCACGATTATTCAAGGCTTGAAGGTTACCAATCTTCTAGAGCTTCACTCTACACATGCCCAGTTTATTTTGCTTGTCTTTTCCTACAAACCTCCATACTGACTACTGAGGCAACATGAGGACAGTGGTAAATTAAACTAAGTACAAAGTCATGAGGTCAGGTTTAAGCTTAATGTTGGAATACATGCTTACCAAAATTCTTTAGTGTGTTATGTTCCGTTTCTAGACTGGAATGTTTATGGCCAATTTACTCTTATGAACTCTAAACATTAACAGACTGTAAAACCAAGTTCAAGGTATATTTCACTTTCAAATAAAAATAAATGAAAAAAGTACCCACTCGTGCATTAGAATGTCCTAATGCGTGAGGGGCCGTGATTTTTCAATTACTTTTTTTCATTTATTTCTGACATATTCTTTTAATGTTTACTGTGTTTGAACTTTTGTATTTTATGTTCCCTGCTAGTGAAGCGTAATGATATATAACTTAGAATGTAAACAGAATTCAAGCATGTCTTAAAGTGGTGACTAGCTTGAGATAGTAACAGTACATAACCATGCATTTCCCTAGGGGATTTGAACGTTATCAACCCACAATCACCAGTGGGTTACTTATCAAGACCATGCAATGGAGCCTACTGGACCTATTGATGTTGTCAGCTATTGTTCAATGTTGCGTTAGGTGCGTTGTCCGACTACTAACCTCAGGGCCACATAAGTGTTTGTATAGCTCAGTTTCACAATGTTTTTGGTTTGGCTGCAGTAATTTCACTTCTGCGTTTACTAATTGCAGACAGTAGGCTCCAGTAGAGCTTGCTGGCTTCATGGCATGGTCTTCTTGATAAGCAACCTACTGGTGATTGGTTGAGTATGATACGAATGCCAACATACTGAACTTTACTGCAACAGGTAATAAATGTCTAAACCTCAATTACAGAGATGTAGCTGTACAGTTTCAGTATTCAAATGTATTACTGCTATGACACAGGACAGTTTAACCTACTGTATATCAGTGAACAGCTCCATTGAGAATGAGCAGGCATACGCCAGTACCAGTATATAGATATCTGGGTTTTTGAGAGTATAGTTGTAACTTGTAAGAAAGAGTTGTTCCACAACCATCATTTTAAAATCACTAGGATATCCCACGTTACTGGAATATGAAGTGTTACAGATGCTGACACCTTTGGGGAAGTGTCTCAGATGAACATAGCTCATGGAATACTGGAAATGGCAAACTGCTCCGGAATCCCCGTCAATGACAACTGTGAGTGTTTGGGTAGTTGGCAGAAAGTAATACCATGCTGTACAAAAGTAGAGATACCTCAGAATCTGAAAGAAAACAAAAAGACATTGTATTAATAGTTTGAGTTGAACAGGTTTGTCGTGTGTGTGTGCGTGCGTGTGCAGGGCTCAACTATGTACTAACATTGAGACAAACGGCACATACATGGTGTTAAAATACTCTTAATAGAACATTATCTCAATATCAGGCTCAAGTACAGTACAAGTCTACAGTGCAATCATTTTAAGTTTTTTAAGTTGACAAATTGATAGTCTTTATTTAGACATGATTGTCACAAATAATGTCTAATGCCTCTTTTAGACTGCGACCATCTCCAGATAAAATGGCAAAGTCCCGTTGCGTTCTAATTTTTATTGACCCCACACTTTATTAAAACGCTATAATGTAGCTAGGTGGCGGTAATGCTGCCAAATAGACCACTCACCCACGTACAAGAAGAAGAACCAGGTAGCCCCCCTTCACGCAACCCTATCAGGGTTTTGCTTCCAGACCACGACAGGGTTGTGGGCCGTCGCTCGCTGCCTGCTTTCTACTAACGCATCGAGGTGACAGACAGGCTAACAGGCAGCCCAGAGCATGCAGGCAGAGGGATGGCTATATATTTTATAATACATACATTAGGCTACATACACGCTGCTGCCTGCCACTACCTATCACAAGGTATTTCATTTACATCATGGTTTTACATTCACCATCACTGATGAGCGGCGCTCGTTAGGAGGGAGGCTTGTTCATTGTAGGAACTAGGAACTAATAAACATGCGTTGTGAGCCATGATGTCATAAGTTTTGCGGATTCACCGTTTTGCCTGTTTAGATGGAGACTCGAGGAAACGGCGTTCTCAAAGATTTCCACTCTGGAAGGTGCATTGTTGTTGCATTTTCACCTCCCCAAAACGCCATTCTCGTCTAAAGGGACCCCAGCAAACGATACTTTATTTTGCCATTTCCTATGTTCCTAACACCGTTCTCATCTAAAGACCACCTAAATAAAGACATTTGTCACAAACCATGCTTCCTGTCACGTTTTGTCAACTTTATTTCGAATTGCATCGGCTAGGCTACAAATTGTATAGTGCAGGATGAAAATGTCTGCAAATGGTTGGGATGTACTGTGGCAATTGCTAAAGTAGTTCCAAATCAAATATGATTGGGATAATGGTTTATGAAAGGCTCTTATCTCTAGTCTAGGTTTCCAGAAGGTGGCATACCCGTTACCTGTTCAGTTTCACATAGCTTCATTTGATTGGCTGGGCAGCAGATTTGAACCAGAATCACATACTGTATGTGTTTCCGTTTAAGATGTGCTGCCGAGCCAATCAAATGAAGCCATGGAAAAGTAAACCAGGAAACCCAGGATAAAAAGTTATTCCCCATTTAGACATTAGACTTACATCCAGTCATATCCGATTCATTTCACAAATCTGTGTTTTCAGACTGGCAGCCAAATCCAGCCTGAAGCAGCGTCTGTGCCACATCCAGATTGGAATCCAGTATAAACACAAACAAGTCACATGGAATCCGATTAAGTCAGGTTTACTGCGTTCAGACTGAGACAGATCTTCTGAAATCAGATTTGAAACCACCTCTGAATTTGGCATTTTGAAAAATCGGATTCCATGTGACTTTGTTGTGTTTAGACTTATTTAAACAAATCGGATTCCAATCAGGCACAGAGCCTTAGCCTCTTTAGCCTCTTTCTTGGACTACACTCAGTGATAAGACGCAGCACTGTGGTAGGTTTCTCAATACTAAAGCTATTGTACATACAGATATAAACATTTGCATATGGTCTGGGTAGAAAAACAGCTAAAGGAGAACAAGAGAGAGGAGAATGTATGATACCTTTCAAGGGGATGGTGACCTGGAGCCACAGTGACAGCCACTCACGACACTGATTGATGCTAAGAACATCAGCGTGGATTCCCCTGACATGACATGCCTGAATACAGTACAAATCAGTGTTATCACTAGGTAAAATGTTTCTGCAGTTAATCCTTTAAAAAAAAATGTATTTAGGGTAATTTACTGACCTGTCTGAGCTCGGACTCACTCAGCTCATGAGGACCCAGTTTGATGAGGGCACGGTCAAGCTGGAGCAGCTCCAGTGCGTGGCTATTCAGCCGCCTGACAATAAAGAAACTTGGCAGATGGGTTGTCAGGAAGAGCAGGGGGCTGATATGTCTCTGTTTGGTAGAGAAGACAAGAGTGAGCACGCTGAGGTTGTGGTGCAGTTAAGTTGGTTTGTCTTCATTAATTTGTGTTCCTGCACTCTTAAATGTGCCAGAAATACTATACCCTTATTACCTACAGTAGCGGTTGATTGTGGTGGTGGACAAATGTAGGGTGTAACCTCAAGTCAACAAACTGTTTAACTGTCAATATTCCAGTCTGCAGGTATCAGGAGTTCAAATGTAAGACTTTAATGCCCTACCAAGAATTTAACTTAAGACCAAACTGGCAATGAAAATGTATGCATATTGTTCACCGGCAAAAGTATACATTTCATATTGTTAAAGTGAATTTTTTTTTCTTCTAATTTCACTATAACAAACATTTGAAGTAGACATTGTTGCATTATTCTCTGTGCAAGAAATGTGTCTTCCTGTCGCTATCTCTTTCTACTTCCTTATTTACCAAAAGAAAAAACTTTTCAGCCAATAATAGAATGTTATCTTGCTTGACTAAATCCAACTGAAGCAGAAAGGACAAGTTGTCTTGCCAGAATTGCCCCTACTCAATGTACTGTATAGAACCATTTATGTTTCCTTCAATGTTATTTGGTAGCGTAGAAGCACCCAGGAACTCTTGCAGGAATGCAGACATGTGACAAAAGTATCATTGCACATTCAATAACATTTTATATGCAGTATATTATATTATATTAGGTAGTTTATCAAAACTCAGTCGCACCGTATAGGCAGACCTCAATTAAAAATGATATAATAATAAGAAAAAAACATTAAGGCCTGTTTTAAATAAATATTAATTTAAACATATTTACGTTAATAGTTTTTAAAGGCCCACAGACAGACACCCTGGCAGGGTTTAAAATCCAAAGTAGGTAAGAATCACTGGATGTTTTGTAGTTATGTTGTACTTTAGTATGAATATGGCAATCAGCAATAGCAATGCAGTGCTTCCATATCAAACACAGAATATTAATTAAACACCCCATGGGGGGTATGTACGCTTTTCCGACCAGTCATTGGTCCGACCACCCAAAATCTATTAAACCTACAAAACTTTGAATAGGTCAATGTTCTAAAATGTATTGGTATCCAGAATCAGTAGAGTCAATCAAATTGACTTTTTCAGGAGAGACAGTCTAAGGAAGGTATCTTAGTTCACTAACCATTTGATTTTCGCTCATCCTCTTTATACCCAGTGGAGGTCCAGAGAATAGACTCCGCACAGCATGGATTTCAGACACATTGGGATGTGCTCCACTTTGCACCTGTAAAATGCAGATACACAGCCTTATCTAACTGACGTAAGCACACAGCATACATACTGTATTAATACTAAGTTGGCTATGTCTGGTATTCAATAGTTTGGGACGTAAATGTAGCCAATTAAGATGCAAAACAGCGTCTCGTCTATACTACTACTACTATACTATACTGTCACAAATTCTCTGCCATCACCTTCCTAAACTACATGCTCGTCAGTGGCAACAGCTTACAGAGGATCTTATCCGGGGTGCAGTGGTGACGACCATTGACCCGCAACTGCCACGTACACACCGCCATGTTGGAGTGGATGGATTGATTATCAGTACGGAGTCGGACGGGTGTATCAGGTCAGCAGTGAAGGCGAAGGACCGCCCCCTACTGGTACCCGGTGTCCCACCTCATAAAGCTTCCGACTATCGCGAAGAGGACGAAGACAGCTAGAGGACTGATACAGCTAGGGAATGTTTTACTATACTATACTATATTAATGTATGATGTTCCTTTCGCTTTACATTTAGCAGACGCTCTGAGACTTACAACGTACATTTTTGTCAAACGGGGTAAGGTGTAAGGTAACGGGATAAGGTGTCAAGAAAGGAGAGCTAAGAGGACAAATGTGATCTATATAATTATTATAAGATGACATTTTTGGGGGAGCATGAATAAGACAAACACACAGTCCATAGACTTGGCTGCCAAATGACATCATGTCTGAAAGCCAGACGTTTGTTTTGAAAAACAAATATATATATAGGCTGACAGGTAGACAGGCAATTGGCAAATGGATATTAGAAATAGAATAGAACCAGGCTATCTTACTTTACTGCACAGGTGTTGTAGGCCTCTCTTAAGGGGACCTTCTTTGACCTGGTTGCCTGTGTTCTCAAGTTCCTGAAGCACTGCCGAATGGTGTTGGACCCTGCGGGAATGGTACACACCTCTGAACTCCACCCGCTGTTTCAGAGTCCAAAAATGGGGTATTAGGAGCTGCCGAGGGAAAAGGTACCTGGCAGTGAACAGGAGAGGATGGTACCAGAGGGAAGACGAACACAGTGATGGGAAGAATAATGTCATGACAGGGAAAGGTAGGACGGGCCAACAACACAGAGGGTTGGGAAGGCAGGTGGCATGCATTGTAGAGCAGTAAGAGCACCATGTATTATTATTATTATTGAGTAACATATTATATGATTAGTTACTAATGTCACTTTCAATCGGTTTAATTTGCAGCATATACCAACTAAACAGTGATGAGTGAAGTGAGGTGACATACTTACATCAGGAGGAACACCAAGTAGTTGGCAAAGGGGGGGATGGATATCACCACCAATGGAATGGCTTTCATCATGTCTCTGCGAAACTGAGAAACAAAGAGAACGATTATTCTTTTTAATGTCAGTCTATTATTGACCTTACAAATAAAGCTGTTCCCAGATGAAAAGTAACAATACATGGAGTATGTTTTACAATGATTATCTTTATGAACATCACTTACAAGTACCTTATACTCCATTCTAAACCTCAGATATCTGAATTGACTGGTCAGGCTCCAAACAAGTTGACTGGAGGTTCACATGGTTCTATACTAGATCCCTTCCCGTTTTCTCTACTGCCAAAAATAGACGGTGACAATCTGCAAGTTCACAACGCGTCACAGATATACAAGTTGTGAGCGTTTAGATATGCCATTTTCACAGAATGCTAACCCCAGAGGGACGCTAGGGTTCATGGGACTGATTAAATGCATTTAAAAATCACAAACTGAACAGTCAGACTGTTGAAGTCCAACACGATTGCTACATATCTTAAACTTACTCACTAAACTTGGTTTAGTGAGCAAACGGTGTCGTGCAAAGAATAATAATATCATATACAGTCAGGACACTCACCTGCCAAAGCTTTTCCATGTCCCTGTAGGGTAAATCCTGGACTGTTATGCTGTTGGTGTACATTGCCGTTTTAATTCTCCTAATATCTTTGGCATCTTTTAAGAGCAGCTTGAATCCTGGAATAGTGACACACAGTATGGATCAAGTCTACACAAGTTGGGAGTACCTTTTCTGAAGATGAATGTATGGTGGTTTACCTTCTACAAAAGTGTGATAGAGCTGATAAAAGCGGGGGAGCCGTCTTTTAAGGAATCTTTCATATTTGTCATTGACCCGCTGTAGTCTGGACACAACATATCGGCCAACACCTTGCCTGGCTTTTGAGGATGAGAACTGTCTGCACAGGGACAAGCTGTCATGTATAAAGAGGGAACACGTTAGCTCTTATGGTATTCAGGGTTTACCATAACTAAATGTGGCTCGGCTCCTATTATGTATCCTTTCATTTTACACCCAGAGCCTCAGCCGATATAGATAGATCTATATAGTAGATACAGTGCATGTACACACACACACGCACACACACACACACACACACACACACACCACAGACAGACAGACGCACGCACACAGGAAATTATCCTGTGTTGCCTGTCAGCGTTGCGTCACCGTCAGAGACTGTCCCCTTTTTAATCAATGAAGGGTGGCTCCACTGCCTACGATGCGTTGCGTTCGGTGACTCCTTTAAAATTGCCCCGGATCGTTTTTTGACGCGCATCACTCGCGTCACACGCGCCCGGTGGAGCCCCGCCGTGACGCTCGTACTTTACGAGCATGTCAGTCATGTTTCAGGGCTATAGCGTTGCCTAACCTATGAAGGAAGCTATACCTACATGGCCAATGTCCAGTTCAAGTGTAAATTAATCTACAAGCAAACTCCGGAACTTGTATAATATAACACTTTAGATAAACACAAGTACTACTACTATTAAGAAGGGTAATACGCTTGCCTGTTAAAGATGTTGTGATAACATAACATCAGCTGATATATGACAGCTAAACCCAAAACTAAGGTAAATCTAACAAAATATAACATCGATAAAAAATAAGTATGAACCGTATACCTTGATTGAGATGACACATAAGGAGAATAAAGGCCAGTTGTTATCCCATTCACTCGTAATGCATAACGTCGTGCCAGAGACAAATGACTACACAGGCCCACACAAGACAGCGCCATTTTGGTAAGGGCAAATTCCTGTTGGGGACAACCATAGATAGGGGGAGGGGAGTGAGGACAACCATTTACCGTAATTGCTGTTGTAGCGCTACACCACAGGGTCATGTATGTACAGTAATGATTCTTGTACAAGTTTTGAGGGAAGACCTGGGGAAACCTAGGGGGAAACCCCTTATTTTAAGTGTGTGGAAAACGTTGTTATGGAGGAAGTGGAACTTTATTTTGTCATTTCGTCAGCCTATACCTTTTTTTACAGCACCCATATTGACATATAAACAGGTTGGTTGTGTGTAGAAAGTTTTTTAGTACTTCCTTCAGGCAATGATAGACTACTAATCTCGCGTCACCAGACTAATTAAGGTTGCGGATTCTTTCCGCAGTGGCAGTGAGTCAATATTTGTTTGTTTGTTTATTAATTGATTGTTACAATAATTTATTTTATTTTATTCTTTTTTTTGGGGGGGGGGGCTTCCTCGACAGAAAAGGAAACAGGTGACCGCGTGGGTGGGGCCATGGGGGAGAGGGTGGGGCTCACTCGTGGTCATCTTGGTTGAGGTCGCAGGCACGCGCACAGCGCCGCACACACTTCATGAAGAAAATTGACACCAGAATCAGCAGGTGATTGACGACGCAGAAGCACAGCATTAGCAAACGATTAGACGAACGAAGTAAGTAACGAACTTGGTTTGCTGCAGCAAAAGTGACAAGTCGTAAGTTTGTAATGTTGATTTTATGTCTTTGTTCGTGTGGTCATTTTGTATTAACATTCCTAAAGTTAACGTTGTCTTTGAACGACTGTTAACGTTATAAATTGTTGGCGTGCCACGTGCTATTTATTTGACGCCAGTCGCCAGTTCAATAAGGCCGAGTCGACATCATGGCCGACATTTAGCCCAAACATTTAGAAACCTCTACGAGAATCTAAATGTTTGGGCTAGCCGACATTCATGAGTAGAGAAACACAAAGTGACGAATAATTTCTACGGTCCAAGTCAGTTCAAGTTTCATCAGAGAACGTACCAAAAAGCATCGACGCTACAGGCCTTCTGCAAGCCAATTTAGACCTACTAGGTCATTGTTGTCGAACCAGACATTATACATGCAGAAGTACGGCGGTAAAAAACCCGAACTATTCTACACTACAACAAATGAACAAACCAAGCGTGGCTAGAATACGCTCACAGGGCATGGCGATGTAAAATGGCGATACCATGCGGATGCGGGCTTGTTGATCTGCTGTTTTAGAACATTTCGATTTCTCGTAGTGTGTTTGGGGGTACAATACATGCCATCGAATTTCTACACCGCCGTACAAAATGACCCCGGTGTAAACAAGCCAATTCATCCTCTTTGCAGATCTGTCGTGTATTGTACTGTACTTCCCTGTGCTTGTCCACGCAAACTGTTAAGTGTTAATCAAGTAACTATTTAATCAATCAATCGTGTAAGAAAAATGACGTGAGCTGTACACGGTCAAGTGTACATAAGTGGTCAATTTGAAGGTCCTACATTGACACAAGTCAGAAGTTGTGTAACAAATAAAAAGCCTACTTAAAACACGTGTCTAGGTTTACTAGACTTATTTGTTCGATACCAAACGACTCGCCCCTTTACCAACTCGCCCCCGCGAAATATTTTAATGTACTTTACAGTTAAAGGTATATTCAGTGATTTCACTTAATTCAAATATCACTTATTTTTTTGTTTTGTTGTGATAATCCTCCCTACTATAGTGTGCTGGCCATATAAGGAGTTCCTCCCTGTCCCCAGTTAACCCCTGGGGGTCAAAAAAACCGTAGGTTTCGTTTTTGACTCTCTATCCTGATTGGACGAAAGGCTGGGTCCCACAGCCAAAAACGAAACCTAAGGTTTTTTGAGTGAAAACTGAATATACCTTTAATTTAGTACCTCCCTATCTGAAATTATCTACCCTCTACTGAAAGTGACATCAGACTTCGGTGCTCTATACTCTGTAAAGATTAAGAAAGAATAACATGACAGAGACGGTGACTGCTTAATTAAGTTAATTTAGGACCTTCTAGCAGTTAATTTCGTTTTATTAAACATTTCTTCCATGTAGCCCATGTTTAATAATGGCATCATCATGGAAATGGGGCGACCGTACCCGTTACCATTTGTTCTATATTGTCAGAACATTAATTTTCCTTTTTGTCTTTAGATGTTGACTGTATCAAGGCATGCCCGCAGCAGCAGTCCTGATGGGACCAATGTGGACAACTCCTGTGAAAAGGAATTGGGTAAATCCTGTTAGGGAAAGTTAGCAAAATGTGTGGGCAATCTGCAAAACAAATGTTTACCAATAGTTTCCTTCACAAAATGTGTTCATAAAAGGTGTCTACTATCACCTCAATTTGTTCCAACCCAACTCTCTGGGGAAACTTTGACAGCTGCTGAAAGTTGGTAGCCTGGCCCCAGCCCTGAATCGCTAGCCACGCCCATTAAGAAAATATGTTCTGGCGATAATGAGGTGTCGGGCTAGAAAGTTGGGGTACCATTAACCTATATGCAGCCGAAATTTACAATTTTTCATTCTGCTTTAAGTGGCATGTGACGGGTCAATTTTTAAAAATGATTCTGAATCCATTGCAAGCATCTGTTTTGCACGAAAAACACTTTTCCAAAACTGATGACCTCATCACATTTGTGACCGGGTAGAGACATGCATAGTAAAAGTAATTTCCTCTCCGTATCACTACAATACTCAAGAGAATATCATGTCTGCTCTTACCCATAGATCCCACAAAGGACTGTGACCCGGACAAACTGCTGCAGTGCCCATACGACCCCAACCACCAGATCCGAGCATGTCGCTTCCCGTACCACCTGTTAAAGTGCAGGAAGGTTGGTAACAAAAGTGCAAATGTTTGACAACTGTGTAATCAGTCGCTTACATCTAGGATTATATGTATGGCAATTTAATCAGGAAAGTATTTATTTTAGTTCTTACTGTACTTTCAATAAACTATCTCAGCTGTAGTAAATGTATCACATTGTGTTGAAATGCTCAATAGCTTCAGCTTGAAGAGAAATTTGAAAATGAATGGTTGTCTGAATGAGTGATGTTTTTGCAGAATCATCCCCAGCTGGCCAGTGAACTGAAAACTTGCCCATTTAACGCACGACACCTGGTGCCCAAGAATGAGCTGGCCCGCCATACAGCAACCTGTGTTGATAAAAGATATATCCACACTGCAAGTAAGATAACTTTAGTCTTTTCTTGTTTTGATTTTAAGAAAAAGCAAATTATTACACAATCGCCTAATTATTTCGCTTAATAGTCATAATCCCAAAACATTTTCCAATAGTAGTGGAAATAGCCGATCTAGATTGTCTATATAATATTATTAAATATGTCGGTCATTTCTTTGTATTTAAAAAAAAAAAAAACCCGTTGGAGCTTGTTCAATGCCAAAGAACGCAAATTTAACTTAAATTGCAATTTATTTTGTATGACAATTAATCAAGTACATTTTCATGATCATGACAGCTCTAATTGATTTTACATGTAATTTGTATTTCACAGATAATGAGGAGGAACAGCACTATAAATGGCAGGTGCCTTGCCCAACATGGACAACACCTGTCACTGAGGAAGACTGGGAGAACGGTCAGTTGCATTTATTTTTATTTTGTCTTTGAGTGGTGCAACCACTCCTACGACCAGTAATGTCCGGTTTCACCTATGTATGTAGCAATGTCCGTGTTCACCTATGTATGTATTAATGAGTATGACTGAGTACCAGTAGGGGCGCTGTTTGCCAGAAACGGAGAGATACTATTAGTGTTGCACCACTCAGTTCACACGGGTGTGAACTGGTGATTTTTGCCTACGAGTCTGACATAAAGAACTTGTTGCGGAATCTCTCGAGGAAACGGGCACTTTAAACAAAGATGACAGACAATTCTGAATCTTTACTATTAAAGGTACATTTTACAATGTAAAATGCACAGGGAAATGCAGTTCAATACAAGGTCTGCTAAGAGGAATTAAACGCATGAAAGCACAGCTTGTTTCCATTGGGGTCCTCAATTCATTGAGAATGGAACAAAATACAACCAACCCAATTGTATAAGTTATAATGTATTAACATACTCTACCATACAGATTGGATACAATTACATTTTATTCATGAAAAAAGTCTGCCCTCTTCTTGCAGAGTCTGACGATTCAGCAACTCCTTTTGTGTGGGGCCTTTCCACAACGCCAAATCAAAGGTTAGTTCTCCCTTTTGAATATTCCTATACATGTATTGGCACCTTTCTTTGTCTTATTTTATAAATATACTTTCCTTCAGGCTGGAGTTGGACACAAGCCACCTTACCTCCATCCTGCGAGTCCCCAAGACGCTGCCATGGCCTGCTTTCCGACAGTAATTTTATTTTTGCATGGTGTTTATTTTCTTTTGGTTTGGTTTGATGTGAACGCATGCTTTGTTTTGTATTTCTTTTGGTTTGGTGTGGTGTTTGATGTGAACCAATTTTAACTGACTGACTGGTGTTTCTTTTGTTTTGGTTTGATGTGAACCAATTTGCATGCTTTGTTTTGTATTTCTTTAGTTTTGGTTTGATGTGAAGTTACAGTAAAACATTCCTGGCATGGCATTTCATAGCATAACCACTAGATGGCAGCACCCATCAGGTTTAAGACTTAAGATTGAACAGCCTAGCCAAGTGCTGTCTGACAAACTCGCTGCAGGTTTTGTACCTGTTTAAAGCCTCTAGACAATCGGATGTTTCAACTAACCCGACTACTAAACGATTTAAAAAAGATGGTGGTTATACTGTAAACTTATGCAGGTTATAGAATCTGTCTTGAAAGTTTTTGCAAGATCGCCAATGGCCTCAGTAATCCTACAGTGATGACTGCCTGCCAACATTGTTATTTCCTATTGTTATTGCCTATGTAAATGGAATCATTGATTTCATGTGATGGCTGTCTATTTTTGTTCAGGCTATTATTGGAAGTGTTCAGATAACCACCCTCCTTACCATTTGGAAAGACAAAATATGACTCCTCAGAACATGGTGTACACAACGGGCTGGCAGTAGGGATGTCCTTGCTGTATCCAATACGTGATGTCATTGGCTTGATTTTTGTTAAGTTTGTGTGACTGTTTTGTCAAAGGGTATTGCTTTTTGCACACTTTTCTGTTACAAAAGGTTCAAGGTTCTTTATTGCTGCCTGTGTACAGGTACATGAATAAAATGTGTTGGGCCCCTCAGACATTGCACCAGTATAGTTCATAACATGAGGATGAAGAAAACTGACATCTACTGTGTGTGTGTGTGTGTGTGTGTGTGTATGTATATATATATATACACACAATGGCAGTCGCAAATAAGAGACATAAAACGTGCTATTACTGATGGAAAGAAATTAGGTTTATTTAATTTTCTTATCGAAGGATAATTTTTCCAACTGAAAGTGTTGCTTAGTGCTTTATTGAGATATGCAGAATATTGGACTCTTTGCAGCCTTTACCAGCCTTCAGAGTTATGTCACCTTGCTATCTGCATAGAGACACAACCCTTTTGAAACTCCGCCAGTCAGTGCTGGCTGTGAGACATGCTGCAAACAAGTTTTAGACACGCATCCAGGGCTTGTCGCCTGCAAGTGAAACCCAAGCTTCCCTGTCAGTCTTGTTTTATAATTGTAGCATTCTCATATTCTCTCAGCCACTGGTGTCCCATACAGTTTACTTGTTCACTGGCACTGCCTTGTAATCCTGGAACTCTGATGAAAGTTATAACAGCTTTTCACATGCATGATTTGTAGGTCTATATTTGTAGGAATATATTCTGTGTCTGTAATCAGAGTGATGTTGACTTTATCTTGTTACTCTTACTGGACAAGTCCAGCAAGGTTGCCATATGCCCTCTGATTGCATGTCATCTGTCCTGGCTGACTGCATTTGCAAATGATTTTTGTTATCAGGCACCATCTTTTCTACAGACAAATACACTATAGTAGTGGGATCAAACCAGTTTGCACATTTCCTGTGCTGTTGCAATAAACAACCTTTAACCAGTCCTTTAATTGCAATGCATTGAGGGAGAAGCAAAACTACTCCACACTAATTTGACCTTGAAACTGGTGCAGATAAGTTGTGCGACAATACATACTGGTGACTGGTTAAATCGTGGCAAATAAAACCCCTGAGTGTTTAACTGACACCACATTTCTACACTCCGATGATTTCAGTGTTGTACAGAAGGCTAGTACTGTACAGTGGTTCTCAATGTAGAGCCTTGAGGGGTTTAGATGCCAAATTGTACTTTTACGAGTCTGTAACTAGTAGTACAATCTGTACAAATGGAACCTAGGAATATGTGACCAGATTTGACTGCCAGACTCTTCACATACTAGACTAACTAGAGTATGTCGCTCTGGATTAAGAGCGTCTGCTAAATGCCTAAATTGTAAATTGTATGTCTGAAATAAGTGTCAGAGAACACATGTCTGAAATCGACATGTAAATATGAAATAAATGCCCAAACATGTAGCTAGGTGTAATGTTGGAGACCACAGAAGTGAACCTTTCAAGCCTGTTTTCTCAACTCGCTGTTTTCTGCAAGACATTTATACTCTATAAGCCATATCTCCAAAACTGGTGGGTCAAACTGAACAACCAATATGTCAATTTGAAACGAAAATTCTAAAGGATCCAATGGCTGTCCCTCAGTCAAATTTAGTCACAAGTGTACAAATTGAACCTGATGAACCACAAACACTAAAGAGTGTTTTGATTTTATAGTGTTGATTGGGGTTCCAGAAATTTAAAATGGTATCAAAAGGATCAGACTCACAGGCATAGTAACACTGAAAGCCATTCAAACTGAATAGAATGAGATGCATGAAATCAACTGTAAGCAAGAGACCAAGCAGTTATTTGTCTGAAACCTTGTGTGAGGTGGGTGTTTCTGCTCTCACACTGTACAATCCTCATTGTTCATTTAGCGGTTGAGAGTGTACCCTTGCAAGTGCATCTGGTCACCTTTGTACACTCTGGGTTACCAATGGTTAAATGAATACTTACTGTTCACAGTCTGTAGGTTTCTTCACAGTCCCCATACGTCTCAGGGATACCCTGTGTGGCTTTGATTCGCCATACAGTACAAGGCAAATATTGCACATGTCCCAATTAAAGTACTGATATAAAGTATACTTTAGATTTGAAAGATTTATGAGCACTTTGAATCACTTGGTTTAAAAAGAAATAGGCCATATACAGTAGAACTAAAATGTTCTCTTAAACTCATAAGTTAATCGAAAAACATTTCCTTTCATTATAGTTTCTGAGTAACAGCTGATGCATGAGAGCTCTTGTTTATGTCACTATAGGCAGCATGTGCACAAATGCAGTGCTTATTGCTTGTTTTGTCAATTGACAACAGATGACAAATATTTGTGTCATAAATATATGGGTATTAAAAGTCAATCTGGGAACCCATTTCGTTCCAAAAAAATAAAATCACACCTGTGTGAAGTGAGTGGTGCAACTCCGTGGGGGTGGGGGTCCAGCCCCGTGCCGGCCCGATTCCGGCGAGCTGCCCCGCGTCCGAAACGGTTGAGAAATGACAGTTATCGTGTGGGGGTGCCTCTACTGTACTGTACTGTACTGAAAAACAACCATGCTGTTTTCATGCTCAGACGCACCCACCCAGCCAGCCACCCACCCACACAAATAGCTCCGTAAGGCACCACTCAAAAAAGAGGGGTTGATTTTCAGCTGCTGAGCTGAATCTAAAAAACTTGTTAAACAAAAAAACTAAAAAAGAAAACTAAAAAACGTAAACAAAAATGCATTCTTTCATCCTCTTCGGCTTCTAAAAAGCAAAGCCTCATAATACCTGGAAAACTAATACAAAAACTAAAGTAAACGTAATACATTTCTCAACTACTGAAATAAAACACTGGGGGAAGGGAACAAAATTATGAAAATGTCTAAATAATAACTACTGATTCTTATTACTTATCTATACATTAGTTGTAGCACTTGTGGTCTAAAAATAAACTTTCACAGCTTGCACTGAGCAGCTTTCCCACAACACTCGCATGCAACGTGAGGTGTATGTGTATGTTCACATTTCAACATCAACATGCATGTGAGGATGCCTCCCCTGTGCAATGATAAAGGAGACCGAGTCATTTGAAACATGAGAGGGAATTCCATAGCCTTCTAAAAACAGACTAGTATGTGACTGTGTACTATCTAAGTGAGAGAACATTTCAATAGTACTTTATCTTCTGATCTGATGCCATTTTTAGATTGTATATCCTCCAACAAAAATAATAATAAAACTTGACTCAGGCATACATACATACTGTACGTACAGTGCTGCTGGTGCATTATGGTGTGCAGTGGTACTAGATTGTAAGTGTAAGAGGGCTGGGCTAACGACATGCTTTTAAAACTACAAATACAAAAACTAATCACACATTCAAAGTACAAGGTGTATAAAGATGATTTATCAGCTAGACGTTTTCATTCTGATCCACCTGATTGAATGAATTAGACTGAATCAACAATGGCTAATGATTTTCTTATCGATCAGAATATGGCCGTTTCATCCAATTTCATGTGACTATTGGTTGAAATATGTCCCTGCAATCATAAGATATTGTATATCAAATAGCAAATACTGCTATATTGCTGTTTCTCTCTCAGAATTGAACAAAGATGACAAAACTGAGTAGGAATAGGCAATTGTACATTTTTTATTTTCATGTAAAGCTGCAATAAAAGATTATTAATATTTCTATATACAAACTGTGATCATACAGACAAGAATTAATTTGGTATTGCACGAATATTCTTAAAACTAATTTGACATAATTAACTAACAAAAGCTGTGTGTAAGACAATACTGTATGATGTAGTAGCTGCTCTGCTGTCAATCATGTAAATTCATGAATTATATAATATTTGACAAAATTATTGAAGGTGATGATGAAAACCCAACAACATATATACTAGCTGCTCTTAGACATCTGCCATGTAATTCCATTACACTTGAATTATATTTGACAAAATGATACTGACCAGGCTAGGAATGACATGATTTGAGTGTCTATACGTTTCGGGTCCATTTGTACTGTAGATTACTAGCCAGTGTTGGGCAAGTTACTTTGAAAGCGTAGCTTGTAAAGCTACAAGTAGCTCACCATGGCAGTAGCTTGATCAAGCTACATAGCTACCCCTGGAGAGATGTAGCTTGTAAAGCTACAGCTACATGGAAAAAGTAGCTCAAAGTAGCTCAGCTACTTTTTATTTTTCAGCGTTAAATTGAGAATGTACATGCGGGAGACCCCTCCTCCCCTCTGGGAGACCCCTCCCCTCTGGGAGACCCCTCCTCCCCTCTGGGAGACCCCTCCCACCCTGCTCCCCTCGGGGAGACCCCTCCTCCCCCTGCTCCCCTCTGGGAGACCCCTCCTCCCCTCTGGGAGACCCCTCCCACCCTGCTCCCCTCTGGGAGACCCCTCCTCCCCCTGCTCCCCTCTGGGAGACCCCTCCCACCCTGCTCCCCTCTGGGAGACCCCTCCCAGCCTGCTCCCCTCTGGGAGACCCCCCCACCCTGCTCCCCTCTGGGAGACCCCTCCTCATCCTGCTCCCCTCTGGGAGACCCCTCCTCCCACCCTGCTCCCCTCTGGGAGACCCCCCCACCCTGCTCCCCTCTGGGAGACCCCTCCTCCCCCTGCTCCCCTCTGGGAGACCCCCCCACCC
This sequence comes from Protomyctophum parallelum, assembly GCF_964188405.1. NCBI lineage: Eukaryota > Metazoa > Chordata > Actinopteri > Myctophiformes > Myctophidae > Protomyctophum > Protomyctophum parallelum. Next base: position 7,553,192 of record NC_139705.1, read on the forward strand.
TGCTCCCCTCTGGGAGACCCCTCCTCACCCTGCTCCCCTCTGGGAGACCCCCCACCCTGCTCCCCTCTGGGAGACCCCTCCTCACCCTGCTCCCCTCTGGGAGACCCCCCCACCCTGCTCCCCTCTGGGAGACCCCCCCACCCTGCTCCCCTCTGGGAGACCCCTCCTCCCCCTGCTCCCCTCTGGGAGACCCCCCCACCCTGCTCCCCTCTGGGAGACCCCTCCTCCCCCTGCTCCCCTCTGGGAGACCCCTCCTCACCCTGCTCCCCTCTGGGAGACCCCCCCACCCTGCTCCCCTCTGGGAGACCCCCCCACCCTGCTCCCCTCTGGGAGACCCCTCCTCCCCCTGCTCCCCTCTGGGAGACCCCTCCTCCCCTCTAGGAGACCCCTGCTCCCCCCTGGGAGACCCCTCCCACCCTGTGATACCAGGGCCAATCAGAGGCCAATTAGAGGCAGCTGTCAAGTGCTGATATGCCCTCAAAGCAATCAGAAAAAGGAACAGTCCTTGATTTTTCAAAGGGGGTTCTAGTACAAGAATTAACACAGCAACCAATGGTCAAAATTAATATATTTCTGTCATGTTATTGCCCAAAATTGTAGCTTGTAACTTGAGTAGCTAAGCTACAAAAAATGACCCAAAATGTAGCTGAGCTACTTGACGAGGTACACAAATATGAATGTAGCTAAAATACCACAAGCTACAGCAAAATGTAGCTCAGCTACGTAGCTCAGCTACATGTAGCTTAATACTCCCCAACACTGTTACTAGCCTTAACATCACACATCAAATATTGAGGAGAACACACTTTTAACCCCTGCAGGATTTCATGAACCAAAGGGGGGAAAGCAGGCAAAATGTGATCAACATTTGAGTAAAGACAAAAATTTGCAATGTGGCATACTTTTTTACAATAGACAATATACAGCCATGTCATACAAAAATAATTTCAGTAGCCTTGTGGTTAGAGTGTCCACTCTGAGATTGGGAGGTTGGGGTGCAATCGGGGAAAGGAAGGAAGTCCGCACACTTGTTAATTTATTTGAAGTAATAGGACAACGTTTCGACCCACAAAAGTTCTTCGTCATGTATAACGTTGTCCTATTACTTAAAATAAATTATTCTGGGAGCTGTAGAACAGTGTGCGGACTTCCTTCCCTTTGTACATATCTTTTTGTTCAGCACCTGTAGAATTTCTCAGAGACGTGCGTGCTTCCCTCTGGAGACAGGGGACCCAATGCTCCCCTGCTTAGCATGAAGGGTTGGACTGGGCCCCTGCAACATACTAGTGTGTGTCATGTCCAGGGGTGTACTTGTACATAATTACTGAGGGATGTACATCTACTTGTACATCAAGCTGCCTCATGCTACAGAAATAGTATAGGACATAGACTCTTACTGTTTGGCCACATGGATCTGGAACCATAGGTTCTCAGAGTCAAAGCTACTCAACACAAAATGGAGATGTTTAATGCAAAGAATGTTTCAGTCATAAACACCTTGTAACTTAATAACAGTAGAAATATTTGTTTTGTATGTACCTGTGTTGAAAGGGCATTAGTCTAAAACTCTTGATACAAAATTGATTAATGGTGTACTGTGGTATCATATGTAAACATTCCTTTTGGTCCATGGGCTAGTCTGGCCTGACTAGTTTTATGTCTGGCATACTGTACATAACTTTTTGGAAAATCAAACTGTTATCACTAGACATTTGGGGGAATTGTAACCTGTGGTTGCCCCAAAACAAGTCTAGTATTGGATTAGTTGTGATTTGAGGAATCAGCTAGAAAGATTGTGTTTCTACTATGTGATATGCATGGTTCAACTCTTCGCAGTTCTGGCACCCACTATGAGCAGATGTGATAGTGACTAGAGACTCTGCCATGCATGATTAAAATTTGGGGTAGAATCGATGATGGGTTCATCATTTATGGATTTGTTTTATTACATGACTGCAGTCTGCAGGGATAATATGTACCAAACTTTGTGAATATGTGTGCATGTGTCAGGACAAGGCCAACACTAATGATCATGAACATCATGAACAGTATTGCAAAATAGTGGAAAATGTTATGCACTAAAGAATTAATCAATTAAGCTATCACTTAGATATCATTAATTCCTGATGAAGCCAGTCAATTTGACATATTACACATGTATAAGGCTAGAAATGTGTGGGCGGAACAGCCTGGTGCAAACTTTTGCAGATGTACGATTGTATAAATAGGCGAGTTATTATTACTGGAACCACACCAAGTACCATTGTATGTTGCCTTGTATAGTTATCTCCTACAATGTGCATAAACCATCCCACAAATTCACCAAAGACCTTTTGAGTTACTGAGTCCAATAGTCCATACACATATATCTAATTTGGAGATGGCCATCTTTCCTCTGGAGTTGATGATAGGTGCTGATGCTTCTTATTCTTCTTAACTGCTTGCAGTGTCATTTTGTAGCTACCACGTATCATAAGTGCTTCATTTGTTTCCCAGTATATTCTCCAGAGATTGCAAACACTGACATCCCCTGCTCTCTCAAAAAGGAAGTGTGTCCATGAAGATTTTGTCCACTATAGGTGGTGGTGGAACAAGATCTTCCAGCTTAAGGTAAAAGATGCGTTGGAGCCCTTGCGTGCACAGTGTCCTAAGCTCAGGGAGCTTCCCAAGCAGTCTGGACAAATAATTGGGTCGTGAGGAGTCAGAAGCACAGCCAGAGACATGATCTTTAAGGCACGTAATGAGCTGGTTCTGCAAGTCTTCCACGCGTTTAGGCTCCCTAAGACCGTGGCGGTCTGTGAGAGGAAGAAATTAGAAAATAGAGCTAAAATTGGTGTATAGCAGTCAGACAATAGTGTCTTAACTGATGCTACTAAAGCAGCAGCAAAGCACACTATCCTACTGGACAACGTTCAAACCTTGCTGTTTATTGTTTATTGTTTACTACGGATCCACATACATATAATATGCTTGATGAAACATTAAACGGATATTTCACTTTCAAAAACACTTTTGGTCATCGCCGGGCACCTCACGTGTTAGGAGGGCAGTATCAGTCACCAGAAAAAAGGTGTTTTTGAGTCCAACATGGTTAAAATGGAGGTTGAAGTTGCAATGGGTTTGTATAGGAAGGGGGTGGGGCATCTAAAATGAATATCAAATATCTAAATACTGAATCAAGCAACTTAAAAACTGTCCGGGGTGTTAAATGTAGATGACAAAATGACCTGACAAAAAAGTGAAATATCCCTTGAAGTGCCTCGAATGTTCAAGTTTTCTCTGTTATTATAATATACAGTATACTTTTCTCTGCCAAATCAGTGTAAATAAGAGAGATAAATTGATTGAATTGTGAGAATTCTGTACATAATTCTGCAGATGTATGCCAGTGTGACACATAAATTCCTTACCAGTGATGGTAACCAAGGTTGCGAGGCAAGAAAAGGAGGAAACATCAAGCTTCATGCGATGAAGGCTCCGAGAGAACTCCATAATGGAGTCAATCCAGTCACCAAAACCTCGGACACACTGTGTCTTGTGAAGCACGACACCATTACAGAAGATGAGCTTGTGTGTCTCTGGATTGGACCTTCAGCGGGGAAGAGAGGACATTTGTTGGTTGGTTTAGTTGATTCATTGCATCATGGATATGATTGCACATGTTATCAATTTACACTGAGCAGAATTAAATTCTCAAGTGCACAAGGATGAATGTTTTTATATATTCCGAAGCATGTTGAAAGCTTGGCTTTCACAAAGTGCTATATAAATAAAATGGACCATTAATATCAATTATCATTGTTTTCAGGTACTGTAGCTTTCAGGTAATTATCCTCACTCACCTGTATGCAAGTCGCAGGATGAAAAGTTCAACAAACGCAGACTCCAACAGTAGATCCTGGTCCTCGGAGCAGAACTCAGTGAACCCTGGGATACTCTCAGCCCATTTCCTGATGACCTCCATGGAGGCTGTGAGCAGGTCATAGAACTGTTTTATGTCACCTGCATCCTCTTTCTCTGATGGGCTGACAACAGTGTTCTGGAACTGAACAGGACAGGCAGGTTCTGATCAGTCATATGTATTTTTAATAGTCAGTAATTTAATGACTAAAATTAATCATTGTTAATGCAGAAAACCAGATTAAAAGTTTTCCATTTGCTCTCACCTTAGAGTAATCCAGTTTCCCAATGCCAGGATTGGAATCGATGTGTGCCCTAACAAGAGAAGCAATGAGGCTCACTGGAGACACTGTAGTTGTCGGGTCCTGGGCAACTTTGGGCTTAGATGGTAGGCGACCTCTTCGCCCTTTAAGGCTATCTGTTCTCACAACTAGGAGAAATTCTGACATTAAAGCCACGCACAAGTTCCCACTTTCAAACAGAGTATGTCAGTAAGGGGTGTATAGCACCAAATTCTGGGCCCTGGGACAATGATGGAATCCGTGGTAACTCATTCTTACTTTTCCCCCCTTGCGACACCCTTGTCATAATAAGTCATAAATGTGCTGAACTCACCTTCCTTCACCATGCCTACAACTAGGCACTTCTGGAAACGACAGAACTGGCACCGATTCCGCCGACGCTTGTCCACAGGACAGTCTTTATTGGCGAGGCACACATACTTGGAATTCTTTTGTACTGTTCGCTGCAAAATACAAAAGACACATTCAGTATCAGGAGTTTTTTATTCAAACAAAAACAAAATGACTGATGATATGTTACCTTGAAAAATCCTTTGCATCCTTCACAGGTGCGAACCCCATAATGCTGACAGGAGGCATTGTCTCCACAGACAGCACAGCGCCCCTCATTTCCACTGGGGCTTCTTGATGTGGGCGACAGGCTGTCTTCAACCTGTTCGGTGCCATCTAAGTCACTTGCATGCTCCAATGCCAGCGGGGGAAAGGTTAAAGCTGTTGGATGCTGTTGGGTCAAATTGAAAGGGTCCTGTTCTGCCAAGTGGGACTGGCACAAAGAGGATGCATCCTCCGCAGATCCAAAAGGGAAGAAAGAGTGTGCATGTGCAACGGAAGCTTTGTCAGCTGCCCAGAATCCTGGTGTGGGCGAGTAAGGGCCAAAGGCTGAGTCCCAAGTGGAGGTCGGCTGGCTCTGGAAGCCTGGGGTCGAGGGAGACGGTGCAGAGGTGGGGCTGCCGAAGTAATCAGAGCCACCAGACAGAGCATCATCGAGGTAGCTCAGTGTAAATGTTCCTGGGTAGCAGCCATAAATCTGGAGGTCATCCACCTTGAAGGGAGACTCCTGGCCTGGCGATGGAGTGGCTGGGGTAGGGGTGGTGGTGATCTGACACGAAAAGGCATCAAATTCCCCTGTGTATGTGCCCACCAGAGAGTTGATGCTCGGGAGGGGTGGAGAAGAGAGATGGTCCCTTTGGCTGCTCATGTCAAGAGCTAATCTGGAGTTAAAATCCATGCCCTGAACGGCCTGAAGCTCAGAGTTGCTGAGGGTATTCTCATATGGCTGAGCTGCATGCTGGGGGTGGACAAGGGTCATGTCTCTGTGGGTTGAATAAGATAGCATTTGTGAGATGCAAAAGTAGCCAAATATATGTACGTTTTGAGCAAGCCATGAGTAGTAGTAGGCTACTTCATTTGGAATCCAAAAGTTACAAATAATAATAATTTAAACAAACAAGCTTTCTATATTTTATTGAAAGTGCAGGTTGATTTATTCATTTTTGCATGCTTATAATGAAGCGTGGTAGTGCACTATGCCAACACAGGATGCAAGTAGCCATAGATGCAACAAGGTACATAATAGCAATAGTGTCCCTTAGGCTATAAGCTTAAAATGAAGGTTTTTATGACTGTAAGCTTTATCCTAACCATGGTCTTAAATGTGACTATTGTTTTATTCTGTCTATTTGAATTTATACACCCAGATTTTTGTTTAACAAAACTCTGGAGCATCTAAAGGAGAACCAAACTTCAAACATCAGTTGCTTTTTCTTTAATGGCTAGATACATTCTATAGGGGATATTTTGTCTCGTTTTTATGTTTTAGATATCAGTGAACAACATCTAATTAAAGTATTGATGTGTCTCTCTTAATCATAGAATTAATCAAAAAGTTATCCACTCTCATTTCCATACACAAAAATATAACATTACCACAGCTTATTTTGACTTACCTGTTACTATGCAGTTTCACAAAGATTCAGAAGTAGTCCAAAAAGGTTGTTAATCATCTCCAGTCTTTCAGCTGAAGTGGAGTCCCTGCGCTCTGATCTCGGTAAGACATTTATAGTATCAATTTTATTGTATCCATTACGTCAGAGCTTCCATAGAAGGCAGCACAGAGGGTGGGGAGCTTTCCAGTCTCTGGCCAATCGCAAGCGCGTTCAAAGAATAGTCGTTGACTTGGATGACGCACTCGTGGGATTCCGTTGACGCGCATACTGCAAAGAACCGCAGCATTGTCTCCCCCCCCCCATCCCCCATGCCACCCCCCCCCCTCTTTCTCTCTCGACGCTCGATCGCTCGCACGCACGCGCGCACGTACACACACAGCACACAGAGAGAGAGAGTATAGGTTACTGCCTACTGGACCTGTGCATGGCAGTCAGTAGGTTAAATGTATCTGAGTCTGACTATCTGTAGCTTATAGGCGCCTAAGTGAACTTACATGGATGGAAACAATACTTGTAGAATTGTTTTGCACTACTGCTTGCTGTAATGTTAATAATAATAATAATAATAATAATAATAATAATAATAATAATAATAATAATAATAATAATAATAATAATAATAATAATAAATAATAATAATAATGTATTGCATTAGTTCTTTTTCTGTTTTTGGCTGTTTGTTGTTTTCAAACATAGCTGCTTGCAGTGCATGCATGCCCTCTCCCTATGGATAGGCTACTAAAAGAAGAAATAAAATCTGAACTGTGAGCTGTGAGGGATGTAATCTTTTTGCGTGCATACATTTTGCAGGCTTGACAACCCCCCAGGGTACACAATCTAGCTTTTCAAGCATCATCAACTCTAGCTATCTGGAGCTAATGAGGCTGCTGCCCTTAATGGCATCCATAACATTATGACCCCATGGGGGGAAAGGTATTCACAAGCTGGTGCAAAAGAGCAAGCAGACCACACTGGTCTAAAGTTTGCATGCTCATTGGAAGTCACACGACCAGATCACATCATCTGACAAGCTGGAGAGATGTGTCGAGCTGGATTGGACAAAAATGGAAATCGTGCATATTACAATAAGCACAATAAGCATGAAGTAAATCAATCTAAGATTTGACCCAAAATAAATTGCAATAGTAATCGTTCAAGGTTTTTTATGATCCCTTAGGCTTAGGGTCATCCGAATAACATATTAAAAATTGAGTTTTATATATGCCTACATTTTGGATCATGATAAATTCATGTAGCCTAATGTGCATGTATTGTGATTTTTATATATGTTATTTGGGCTCCACTGCAGGACGCGTCAGCGTTGCGTCTCCGTCACCGTCAGGGAATGTTCCCTTTTTAATGATTGAAGGGTTAAAATTGCCCCGGTTCGTTTTTTGACGCGCGTCACACGCGTCACACGCGCCCGGTGGAGCCCCGCCGTCAGATTGACTGGCCTAAGCTAAGCCTACAACTGAAGTATTTGTGGGACGAGGATAATGACGTGATCATTAGTAATTATACTGTATAGTGAAGATCATTTGCTATACTGAAGAGCTAGGGTTACGCAGCCACCATAAGACCAGAAGTCAGTCTTGGATTGCATTTTGGCTCTTGCAATACCTTTTGCACTCTCTGATGGAAACTAATCACCCTCCCATTGAGGGTTTTCCTGTGAATGACTTGGCACCTGTGATGCCTTGCCAGTAGCAGCCGGTATTCCGGATCTACTCCTGCTCTGTTTCTCCTCCTATACTGATCAAAGGAGCTACATTTATTTTACTGGCTATTTGATCTGAAACAAAAAGACACAGTCTGCCAAATATCAATCATAAGATATTTTGTGACATCTTTGTTTTGATGTGGGTATGGGCTAAAGTGAATGAGAAGGAGCTTTGAAAAGTGGAGGGAAGTTATGTTCATATAGGCCTACAGTGAAAAGGCGTTTGTCGTCGGTTCCAAACAAATCAACAAACCCATTGATGCACCCAGACTTGTAGTTGTGCAGGCATAAAGAACACATTGTCCACAGGTTGAATATATTTTTGGTTTGCATATTTTACTTAACTTCAGCCATTAAAGTGCATTGGAACAAAACAGCTTCCCATGAGTTCCTTATGGCATTGTTCTCTGTCCCAGGTGCATGCCATTCCCCAATCACCCAGGCCTACACGTACCCTTGCTGTCAATCAATTAGGCCTGCATGGAGAGGCATGCTCTTGGTGCCCAGAAATAATCCAATAAAGCAATAAAGCAAGTAAACTAATGACAAATAATGCTAAATAGCAACTACAACAATCATGATAATAAATATACAAACAGAACAGTGAGGATGGCTTCTACATACAGGAAACAATTAAATTGGACACTAGATTTTGTAGTTATTGAAAATGGTTATTTGGCTATGGTGGTTGGATAATGCTTTGTTTCATCATAGTAGACCTACTAGTCCTTACCCGTTCTGAATATATGAACAGCAAATTATGTTCGCCAGATGGGGCAGTAGAGAGTACTCTCTACTAGTTAATATAAGGAATTAAGTGTAGGCTACAGACAAAAGGAAGGACAGACAGAATGACTGACAGACATTCTTCGGTGCATTTATAGATAGATAGATAGATAGATAGATAGATAGATAGATAGATAGATAGATAGATAGATAGATAGATAGATAGATAGATAGATAGATAGATAGATAGATAGATAGATAGATAGATAGATAGATAGATAGATAGATAGATAGATAGATAGATAGATAGATAGATAGATATGTAATGTATGAATGTTGATGTGAGAGTGTCACTAAATCATAATGGTTTGTATAGCAGTATATAAATGTGTGTTCTCAAAGAGTTCATTCAACTGTCTCTCACCCTCCCCCTTCTCACTTACACGTACACACATGTACACATGTATTATCACATGATGTGTACATGGCCTAAGCTCCACCCACCACCTGTTGCTATTCCAGAGTGCTATATTTGTGTGGAGCAGCTGTTTGTCCTTGTACAGAAATCTGGAGGTTCCTCACTCCAAAGATTATGTACTACAGCACACATTTGGGCATAGCTCAAGCTTGCCTCCAGCAGCTAAAGATCTAATAACATACTTGCAAGTAGTCCTGCACAATTCATCTAAAAAAGATCGCAATCTAATTTCAGACACTTATATGCATCATGCAATCTCATTTCAAAATTTGAGCAAGAATCGTGCAGCACTAGTTGGCTGTACAATTCATTTTAGTTAGTTACTCTTATGTTTTTGCTACAAGATAGAGACTTTAAGAGAGGTTTAAGTCAAGCACTTTGATGTTGTCTGTTTGAAGTCACATGTAGTTGGCTCCAGCTGGTGCCACATTTTGAATGTTGTCCAGCAACTACAGCTTAAAGACAATAAATATTTACACGGACAAAATGAGAATTGTGTGAGAATCGTCTCAATTCTTGTGGAGTAAAATCGAGATTCACATTTGAGCAAGAATCACGCACTACTTGCAAGGCACTGGAGAGACAGCGAGATGGACTTCAGCACAATAGAAAGAGATGAGCAGACTGATGCACAGAAGTAAGTGAGATTAGAAAGGTATTTGATTCATATCTCAAACAGAGAACTTTTGATTCCATTATAAACTATAAAGTCCTGCAACTATTTCTATTCCCAATGTCAGATTTTGTGCTGATGACACAGCTTGTGCCTCAATACTAGAATATCTACACAGACACACGGTCCCCGATGCCAGTAAATGCCCGGACCACATGATCCTTTTGGGTCACATGACATGCAGTCATAGAAAGAGATGAGCAGACTGATGAACAGACTTGTGACACGTCACAATAGTGTCAAGTATAAATCTAGGTCGCTTAGATATTAATCACAAGTAAGTGAGATTAGAAAAGTATTGGATTCATATCTCAAACAGAGAACTTTTGATTCCATTATAAACTATTCAGTCCTGCAACTATTTCTATTCCCAATCTCACATTTTGTGCTGATGGCACAGCTTGTGCCTCAGTACTAGAATATCTATATAGACACACGGTCCCCGATGCCAGTAAATGCCCGGACCACATGATCCTGGTCTGAATCCAACTCCTGTATATCTCACGTGCCTTTCTCTCTGAGCTCGGTTTCATGTACCGTTATACTCCACTTTCTACTATATAACCAGTAAGACGCCCTGAGGGCGAGAAGCAATAGCAATGCAGCGCTTCCATATCAAACGCAGAGTATTAAGTACACAGTCCATGGAGTTATCTGTGATGCGTTTATCTGATGATGCAGAATCATTCTGCATGCTGTGAACATGGACGCAGGGTTCTTATACGGAATTAGGACACTTATAACAAGTCTATACCAGTACACGCCCTGAGGGCGAGAAGCACGCATCCGCCTGGGTGACAGCAGACTGCTGGGCAAGTGCTGGCGCTTTGGCATGGGGGGTCAGATCAACATATGGAATGAATTCTGTACTGGCTATATATGGAGCGTGTCTTGAGTGTACAGGGTTTGATGAGTCAGATCAACATATGGAATGTCAGAACAGGTCAGCTCCATATGGAGATCTAAGGATGGCAGCGGGGGCAGTGTCTTGAGTGTACAGGGTTTGATGAAGTCTGGCCCATACTGTATATGGAGCGTGTCTTGAGTGTACAGGGTTTGATGAGGTCAGATGATCAACATATGGAATGTCAGAACAGGTCAGCCCCATATATGGAGATATAAGGGTGGCAGCGGGGGCAGTGTCTTGAGTGTACAGGGTTTGATGAGGGCCCAGGTAGGGCCGGGCCTTAATTTTCGAGCCTGTTGAGAACTCTAGTTTTCACCGGCTGCCGGGCGTGGCTGCACTAATAACTTTGGGGCGGGCCCGTCTAGAGTTTGAATGGACAGGTATCAGTCAAAAGGAAGACATCGAAGAGGAAGGACGGGTGGGGGCGAATCAACATATGGTTGTCAGAACAGGTCAGATCCATATATGGAGATCTAAGGGTGAGAGATTTGAGGTCAGATGTAGAGTTTCTGGCTGTCTCCATATATGCAGATCTAGGTGATGATCCAACCTTCTCGATGTATGGCTATCCAAGTGGCTATCCAGGATTTGTTGAGGTCAATGTCGTGATCTTCATATTATCGAGACAGCCATGAGCGTGTCACGAGGCGTGATGGACTGACGGCCATATATGGTGGTGTGACGTGTCACGAGGCGTGATGGACGTGATGGAGTGATGGACTGACAACCATATATGGAGGCGTGACTGGCGGACAGGTTTTGCAGGTTTTCATAGTAATCTGCGACGTATGGTCGCAGTAAACGAAAACTAAGATCAAATTCTTTCAATCGATCAAGTTTTTATTTTTCATTCTATTCTTTCTTTATTTTTACTGGGGTCATCCTTGGACACTGAAACTGAAGATGCTGGCTTGTGACATCTTTCTTTTTTTTCTCCTCTTGACAGCCAGGACGGAAAGGAAAGGTACTATGTGTACCCAGGGTAACTGGACTAAGCTCAATAACTTGTTTACAACCAGGCCCTGCTCATAGAACATTTCATGGTAGAGGTTCAATGCCTTGTCCAAGGGCACTTCAGCGGTGGTAATTGTAACGTGCCGGTCCGGGGATATGATCTAGCGACCTTCCGATATCAAGACGGCTCCACAAACCATTCGGCCACCGCTGCCACTAACAGACAGAGAGTTGTTTTATTCACCCCACATTCCTGTAGAAGGCTTAAGTCACCACTGTCCTTATCAGGTTCCACTTCCTTGGCTCAAGCTGAAAAGAGGATTCACAAGCAACAAGGGAGACATTTTAAAAATAGATCACATATACTGTACATTATGACTGCCTCCACAGCCCCGAATGCCCCCCCCCCCCCCCCGAACCCTTACCACACATATACTGGATTTACTTATAACATGAAGTAGCACGGGTCCCAGAAAGAAATATGCATGACCATTGTATATTGTAGCTACTGTAGCTAGCGACCATATGACTGTTTACTGTAACTGACTCCAGTAGTGGAGCAAGTGGCATCTGCCCCTATGGACTGCATATAGCATAGCACTTCAAAGTTCTCACTTCTTGCTGACATCAGCGTTGGTTATACTATACTATAGCCACACTGCAATTGCAAGCACCATCTGGTGGTCCTCCATGGTGCAGAACCCTTAGCTGTGGATTCAGTGTAGATTCCTACTTGTGAGTTGTAATTGTGTGTGTGTGTGTGTGTGTGTGTGTGTGTGTGTGTGTGTGTGTGTGTGTGTGTGTGTGTGTGTGTGTGTGTGTGTGTGTGTGTGTGTGTGTGTGCGTGCGTGCGTGTGTGTCATGCCCATTTAGACCTGCAAGGCCGATTCTAAAAACGCCTTCTTCTGTAATTTGTTATACTGTACATAGCAACAAAACTCCCAAAGAGATTCCCGGATTGAAAGGTAAAGTTACATACAGGGGTTCCTGGTCTAAACGGGTTAAATGTGTATTCTTGGTTTTTGCATTTTCATATTTCACACGTGACGTTTCAGTGCTAAAACGTCTAACAAAGATTTTTCCACTGTTTCATTTATTGTCTTGGTTAATCATCATAAAATTCCCATTGACAAATAATGGAGAATTTATGCCATATGTGGACAAGCAAATCACTATGTTGACAGGAAATGGGGGGAGTGATGGGGAGAAGACATGCAGCGAAGGTCGTTGGGATTGGGACTCGAACCCGCGACATGCTGTCAGCTTGACAGCGCGTTTACCAGCCTATAGGTGCCTGGACTGCTAGGCCGGCCCAGGCATCACATCTCTGTACTGATGTCCGGTAACAACATCCACTCCATTGTTTAGCCTACTGGTACATGTCAATTTATTTAATCACATCTCAATGATGTTTATCTCTAAACCTAATACAAAATCCAGTCGGAAAAGAGCCTGCTTGAGTGGAAAAAGAACAGATTCTTAAACATTCTTTACAAGAAATAGTTATGTATTTATCCCTGGGAGATTCCCACATTGATAAGAAACCGGACACTACTGGTTCATCTTCTTTTTTTTTTAAAGATGATGTTCTTGCCTTTCTGGCTGTCTGGCTCACGTTTGAAGTCTGGGTGGTGGAACTGCTCTGCCAATTGGCTCATGGCCCAACTTTTAGCAACAGCAGAAATACCCATCTGAACTGTGACTCTCAAATGAAGTGTAGGTTTTATGAGAGACAGCGAGATCATTGTCGACCTCGACGGGATGCCGTGGGTTTTATAGGAGGATTAAATTACAGGTGGCAACATATGTACTTGCAGAAAAATATGCAATAAGCCACCCGGTGATAACTTGTATTTGCATCACCTTTTATTAGTAGTATCCTACTTGTCATGCAAGGATATAGACCGCAGTCAAGCCAAGCACGTAGATTACTTGGATTTTGGAAGACTTGAAACATATCTTTCCACAGCTGGGACTGTGGATCGATCAGGAGGAGAAAATGGTACTCGATTAGCATGATGGTATCTTTGTTTCTGCTCAAAGTGTGTGACCCCGGTGTGTCATAACAGGCATGCCAAAGTGGACATTTTGCTGCAGCAACAGCTTTTGACCACCAGGCTTTCTGTGGGCTGTCAGCAGATGTCCATAAAGAACCTGATGGTACAAACAGCAGCAGGCATCAGGATGATATGGCTGACCCACCAGTGGCATCTGCAATAGGGTTGCATTGGAGAATGTAGGGAACATGGTCCTGCCAGCTATAGGTGATGCTCAGGATAGGTTGGGAGTCATCTGGTGTTAAAAAAAAAAAAAAAAAAAAAATTCAGATGGTACATTTCTCATGTGAAATTGCTGCAAAGGCCCCCAAAATGTCCCCCAAGGGCCCCCAAAATTCTGGCGCGCGCTATGCGCGCGCGCAGTGTGATTTGGATTTGGAGTTCCACTCCGGGCCTGCACTCTGCACCCCATTATTGGTTGGTTGGAAGGGGATCTGATTTGTATAAGCTTGACCATACTAAACGGGCATAGAGCCCCGCTCTCCGATGGACGCCGCGCATGGGACCGGACCTCGGTCTTATTCAAAAAAATATTTGTGGACCTTCATCATTTCTAGTTGAGGACCCCTGGCATAGAGAATGCATTGGGCGTTTAAGTTAAATAACTCAGAAACTACAAAACATTTAAAAGTAAAAAGTTCCATCATGTGTCTCCACAGTAAGCTGAATAATAAAAAGTGTGAATGGAGTTTCTAGGTGAAAGTGCTTTTTTGACGTGCCAATTTCTGCCATTGAGCCCCATTGTAAAATTCTCAAAATTGAAAGCACTATATTTCTAAAACTATGAAACATTTCAAAGATTCCTTTTCAGGCAAACATGTCCACCGTAAGATGAACCTAAGTAGGCTAGAATGGGGTTGCTAGGTGTAAGTATGTAGGACTAGTAGCATGCCAAAATTTGTGCTATTGCCATTAAGTGGTATTGATGAACAGTCCAGGACAGGTTTCTGATTCTGAACCTGGTGTGTGTTGACACGCATGATGCCTTGTAGAGTGTGACTTTGATTGGTGTTCTTACGTGGTTGTTTTCAGACACGACATATAGGACCACAATGGAAACAATTTCCAATAACCTTTTTGTGTTATCCTTTTAGCTTTAACCCATTATGACCTAAGAAGACCGATTCTACAAACGTGTTCTGAAAAACACATGTTGCTATAACAGTGGTGCTCATTTGAAACTTTTTCAAGGACCCTCAAAATGTTATGTATTTGGAGGCAGACGTGGACCCCCATCTCAAAATATTTTTCCAGTGACCCACAGAAGCAAAGATTTGAATAATAAATGTTTGGTTTAAAAATACATACAGTATATTGGCCTGGGCCATGGCTCAGTGGTCCAACTCAACTCAACTCAACTCAAATCAACTCAACTCAACTCAACTCAACTCAACTCAACTCAACTCAACTCAACTTAACTCAACTTTATTTATATAGCACATTTTACATGACCAGGTCAACCAAAGTGCTGTACAGGTTCAGAGACTAAAACAATACAATATATACAGGCATTTAAAACATGAAAACAATCAGGCGTTTAGAAGAATTCAAATGAAAGCATGCAAACAAAAAAGCAGACTATTGCACTAGTGAAGGGGGCTACTTCAACTGTCGTAAAAAGCCAGTCTTAAGCAAAGATTTAAACGTTGTGATGGACTGGGCAGCTCTGATATGAAAAGGCGTTTCAGAGCGTTCCAGAGACGGAGGGCAGCCGCCGCGAAGGCTCGATCACCCTTGGACCTTTTATTGGTCACTATCACATCTAATTTGAGCTGGTCGGTCCAGACAGGCACCTTGGCTGGTAATCCAGCTCTGGCAGTGTGCCGCGGGCTCGACTCCCGATCCCGGCCACGGCCTTCACTGAATGTCTTCCCCCCCATCTCTCTCCACGTTTCCTGTCAGCCTACTGTCTGTCCCTCCATATAAAATAAAGGCGAAAGCCAAAAAAAAAAACATTAAAAAAATATATACATATATTGAAAGATTTACAAAATGTATTTTTTTATAGCGCGGCACCAAGTGATGAGCTAGCCTTTTTTTTTTTTTTATCGTGACACACACATTCATATATAGCTAAAATCTAAATATCACAAATGTTTTCTCGGTTTTAATGGGTCAATGTCTTACTGTACCACGTGCTGTTTACATTTCAATCAATCAATCAATCAAAGCAGAGGAGGCTAGGTTGATGGATGTGATGTCATCATCGATTAGGCATTGCATGGCATGCATTAATTGGCGTGGTAAGAAGCATATTAACATATAGTCTAGTTGCCAGCCCATAGAGCCCCATTGTGAACCCGGACATGTTGAGTACACCAAAGTTTTATGTTAGAAATGTTTAGTATGGGTCCCCAGCATGTAGAAACTGCCGGATGCTAACTTGCATATGTTGAGCAATTTTCATAATTGGCATAATAATGTGACCATACCATTAACAACCATATAGAAGGCAAAATAATCCAAATTTCATCATGCTTTATGTAGCATGTGACATGTCAAACTAGGGTTTTTTTTATGATGCTGAATACATTCCAAGCATTAGTTTTGCAAAAAAAACACTTGATGTACTCAACATGTCCGGGTTCACATTCTGGCTACTAGACTAATAAGCAAAACAGCTTGACAAACTTGAGGGCCGTGTGCCATCGATGCTAAATACTGAAATGACAGGGGATGGAAACCTTTCTTTTATGATGAATTGACTTCTAATTTTGATGTGATCACAAGACCTAGGCCTACTCATATGAACTGCTAGCCTCAGAGATGGTGGCCAAGGTGTAAATTCCGTTATGGGACAGTGTGTGTGCGCAAAATGTCTTGAATATCCAAGGTTAGGTTAGGGTTCAAAGCCACTAGAGCTTTGAAACCTTACCTAACCTTCCAAAGTCCAGCCCACGGCCCTATTCAGACCGCATCATCTTGCCAGCAAGGTGCTATAACTGGGTGATACTTCCCATAGACAGCCCATTCATCCAAACAGAAAGGTCCTGTCTAATTATATTTAACAACGTCAAAATCACCAACATTGCAGCTGTAGGGAAAGCTTGAATTATCCTCTTTCTTTTTAACATATGTTTATTGATTTTTCTGGCAGCACAAATACTAAACAAAATCTTCAAAATCATCAGGAAATGTCCATAAATACAAACAAATATATAATAATAATAATAATAACAACAAAAAAACACATTACATACAGTTAAACAAACAAATGCACAATGTCCCATCACAGTTCCTTACCCCCACCCTACAGCTGACTACTCCAATTAACCACTATACATCCAAAGCCTCTTCATTATCACCTCGCTTAATGAAGTCCAAGAACTTCTCCCATATCTTATAGAATACAGCAGGTTTCTTCCTAATTACATTCGTTAGTTTCTCATGTGCCAAACTGGTCGTTAAATTCCTCAGCCAAAAGCTGATCGTAGGGGCATTGACATTCTTGACATTATTTTCACTTCATTAATAAGTACTTATAGGGATCTGGCTAGATGAGGATTTCTCTGTTAAAACACATATCTAACAAAGAAAATCAAACCTAAAATTGGCTTCCTCTATCGTAATAGATCATGCTTCTCTAAAGAGAATAGAAGAGGATAATCCAAGCAACAATCATGCCAATGTTTGATTATGGAGATATCCTGTATATGCAATTATGCATGCCACTGACAGCATTCTAACACCCTTGGACGCAATCTATCACAGTGCACTCCGCTTTATTACAGGAGCAGGTTTCAGAACACATCACTGTGCACTATACACCTCAATCTATCACAGTGCACTCCGCTTTATTACAGGAGCAGGTTTCAGAACACATCACTGTGCACTATACACCTCAATCTATCACAGTGCACTCCACTTTATTAAAGGAGCAGGTTTCAGAACACATCACTGTGCACTATACACCTCAGTAGAAGGTCTTCTCTGGCTCTTAGAAGGAAACAACATGCTACCCTGTTCACGTATAAAGCACTATAATTGGTAAACTACCTCTGTATTTAACAAAACTGCTAGATCTCAATACATCAGCTTATGATACCAGATCACAAGATAAGCTTTTGTTGAAGGTACAAAAAACTACTACTAAATTGGGAGATACTGCCTTCAGGGTGTATGCTCCACATTTATGGAATAATTGTCAAAACAAATTGAAGTTGAATGTCCTTGTTTCATTTACTACTTTTAAAACCTCACACTAGAGGAAGGCATATGCACCTGGTTTTTGTAATATTTGGTTATAAGGTTTTGTTTCTGTGTGTATGTGCTTGTGACTTATAAATGACTATAATATAGTCAAGGCAGGATCTATATTATAGAGTCTAGTGAGATGTTACCGATTTAGGATGCCGTCTACATTTCACCTGGACCTATCCAGCAATAAAGATAATGTTTGCGTCCTTTCAAAAAAGACACTGCGTGTCTGGAAGGATGTTTTCTCTGTAATGTGGGTTGTGAAGCAAGTTAGATTTTTGCAACCTTAATTGTCAAAAACAAAGATGCCATATGGCTGTTGCCATATGACTGGATAAGAGCATCTATACTGCCTACATTTTTAATTGCAATGACTTGTCTAGTTGTCTCCCTTCCTTTTGAATATGGTGATTGGTGACAATGCCAGATGTTGCAAATGGATTCGTTTTCAAGTTAAGAGGTTAATGTCTAAAGCCCACAGCTCAAAACATGGGAAATAAACACAGAAAAAAGGGTTAACTGGAAGCAGACATTACTAGGAAACAAACTCAAAAATTATTCTAGCATGAGGATTATTTATACTATGGATTTATAGCCTCTGAGGATCATTAACCAGATCAGGAACAGGTGAGTGTCCATTCCCAGGTGAATCATCATCATCAAGACACTGGGGAACAGGGAGTGGCAGAGCCATGCCATTTATTTATTCAACTGGTCATTTACTCATTTTAGCTAGGAAATATTGGTACAAAATTCAGTTGTAGAATCTCCAAATCATTAAAACATTTGTTTCTGGTGGTAATTAAATATGCCCCTCATGTGCCTTTTCGGTATATGGACATTGAAATTGTCATTGTTGGATTTAACTGTCCAGTAGTCAGCATCTTTTGGCTTTTTGCCAAAAAGAATGTTTATAAACCTGTCAAAACTTCAATCAGGTGAACTATTATCGGGAACTATGAATGTATTGTGTCACTGACTTAATTTCCAGATCCACCTTGACAACAAATGTTAATTTAAGTTTTGTGACTGATTTGGTTTTAAGATCAGTTGATATGTTTTACTTGGAACCTCTCAAATCACTTCCACAAGCAGCACACAGAATAATACATCAGTTCATGAATCATATATTTAACAGGGCACAGTGGCACAGTCGGTAGTGCTGTCAACTCACAGCTAGAAGGTCGTGGGTTCGATTCCCGCGGGGGACGCCGTGGGTGCTGGGGGCGTGTTCCCCCCTCCGCGTCATCAGTGCCCATACCTGAGGTGGGGTTGGCGAAAGGGCCTTTCTGTGTGGAGTTTTCATGTTCTCCCCGTGTCCCCTAGGGTAGGTACCCTCACAAAAACATGCAGTAATCCTGGTCTCTAAAACTACCTCCCCCTGGCCAGCCGGGGCGCCTGATGGAGGGGAAATTAACTGGCCAGCCAGGGAAACTCCCCCCTGTCAGGTGAAAAGAAGCAGCTTTGAATCCTCATGCATAGAAGGAGGCATGAGGTCAGTCTGCTGCCCCCCCCAGGTTGGCACAGGAAGTGTAGCGCCCAGGATTACATTAGATAATTGGCACTGGGTTGAAAAATCATGGGATAAAATTTTATAATTTTTTAAAAAATCATACATTTAGACAGCTGGACTCCACATATAGTATTAGCAGAGATTAAAATAGAGTGCATTTTGCATCCCAAAACGCAGTTTATAGTTAAGGGATGCAATAAAACAACTCAAACAAACTCTGCATCCATGGGATGCACTACTGTACTACTGTACTATTTTTTATTCTAGTTTATTTTGCTAGCTTTAGTTATAATAATCATTTCTTCTTCTGTTTTCTATATGAATATAACCACATCATGATCTATATGTAAAGTGTCTTGAGACAACTTGCTGTGACACTTTAATAAAATTGAATTTAATTGAATTTTAACCATATTGTTACGTGCCACGTAGGTAGGGTTCTCTGTAGGGTCTCTGTATTCCTCCCCTGTCCCTCCTTCCCTCTCCCCTCTGCCTCTCTCATTCTCTACAGATCCATAACCACCAGTGTGAATCCAGCAGCCCTCATTGGCCAGCCGTTGATTCCCTGGCTCCGCCTTCGACCAATCACACACACCTGTGCCCTATAAAAGGGCTGTGTTGGGCTCATTGCAGGATCTCTCTCTCTTCAACAACAGCAGTCATTGTTTGCTAGACCACAAACTTGCTCCTATTGTTCTGCTACGTACCAATGTCTAGCGCATATGCCCTGCCTTGGGATAGGTAAGATGGGGGCCTCTATACATAGACTACACGTAGGCAGAATCTATGTTAAACCACACTAGGTAAGGGATGGTTGCCACTTTTGTATTTATCCTCATTGGACAGTGTAGCTAGGCAGTCAGGCTTTTGTTTTCTTGTCAGTTAGTTAGACAGCATTGTGTTCACCTTAGCTGCTTAGTTTATTATTTTGGCAACATCCGTGTCCCCTGGCAGTGGCATACTTTTGTTTTGAACTATCCGAACCATTTGTAAATATTGTATATTAATTCTGCTTTAAAAACACTAAAAGATTCTTAAGGTAATTTTTGCCTCGAACCCTGTGTTTGTCCATTTATTTGCACCTTTTTAATGCTTGGTATCCCATTCAAACTATGTTGTGTTACTCTAGCCTCTAGACTCTGCTAACATAAGGGTTTCGTAACACATATAAAATGAAATGGGAGTTAAATGCTGCAATTTGTAAAAATGACAAAATATGACTCCTAACGTCGTTGAAGTGGGACTCATATGTCCCTGGGACTCATCTAAAAGACCATCCCTGTATCCCTGGACTCATTACATTGAAAACCTATTTACATCACTGTATTAGTTGCTGTTAAAAGGTATGCTGTATGTCCATTTACACTAGCACATCTTGTATTGGGTTTCAGTCTAAGAAGATCAAATTAAGTGGGGTGAGTGAGAATCTTAATTAGTAATTAGTCAAAATCATATTACTCAATAATTGGTGCTAATATTGATATCTGTGACAGTAATGACAAATGTTTCTCAGCAATGAAGTTTGATTAATTCTATATTGGTGAGGGCAGAGGTTATATATAGACTAGCCTGCCCGCTGACCACTCTCACTCAGACATAACCATACACAAACCCTATAGGTATATATGGACTGGAGATCCAGAGATCTGGTTGTCCAGAGCCATAGATCCGAAAATATGGGACGGACCCATTTCAAGGTTGGCGTGTGCATTGGCAAGGACTCGAGGCAGTGCGAGGGAGTTGTTCAGATATGCGGTTGTCCAGAACCGCTGATGCAACAATATGTCCATATATACATGCAATTGGGCATATTTGGAGAGCCAGTTGTCCAGAACTGCCGATCCAACCAATAGGCCCATATATGGGCATGTCAATATACAGGGTATGGGCCACACACTACAGACTCAGGCCCCTTTTCCACCAAAATAACTTTTGTTCTAGAACTGGTTCCGTTCTTTATTTTTGAGGGTCGCAAGCCCCTCCTAAATAGTGTGTATAGGTGTGATTTCTTTAGTTCAATGTTTGTTTTAAAAATGCCATTGACAATGAAGAGAAGATTTACGTCGTCTTGTCCCTAAAACAAACATTAAATGCCATTAACAATAAAGAGAATTTAATGTTTGTTTTGTCACTGTTTGTTTTACATCACCATTACATCATCTAATCATAGCAACATGAGTTAGACTTTAATATATTAGCACCCCTCACTTCACACGGATGTGATTTTTTATGACGGTTTATATCACATCGGCATCTTCCAACCTGAATAGTGACATGCCGACTTTGGTTCCCACTTCAGGGCAAGGAGAAGTACTTTTTGGTTCCAGTTCCGAACCAACGTTTAGGGATCTGAACCAGTTCATTTGGTTCAAAATTAGGCGAGAAAAAAGAATGGAACCGGTTCAACCCCGGTGGAAAAGGGGCCACAGAGATACACACATACATACACACATATGGGCACAAAAGGGACACGCAGGCCCGGATTGGACAGTCTGGCAATTCTGGCATATGCCAGAAGGGCTGGCCAGTCATGGGGCCGGGGCTGAGCCAAAACAATAAGAAAAAGTTATTAAAAAAAAAGACATAATAGCGTCTTTGACTCAGACATATCTGTGAATTGGTCGGATCGGCATAAGGTGTGGCCTGAGGGCCTCTACTGCATGTCACTCCCCCATCTCTCTCCCCCATTTCCTGTCAGCCTACTGCCTGTCCCTCTATAAAAATTATAAAATAAAGGCAAAAGCCACAAAAAAAAACCTAAAACCTAAATGTAAACCGCTTTTAATAAAACAAAACAGTTTAATAAAATGTGTTAAATTTTGTCTATACACGTTAATATAACCTAAGTGAATTAACTACTACTCCACTCTAACTGCTGAGCTCATACAGAATAGGCCTACAGTACATGCATGACTAGTCTGTGGTGATGTGCCACAGGAGGGCAGCATCATACTGTGACATTGTTGAGCACCCTCAAGTTCTAACACACTGAGTTCAGACTAACATGCTGTGCAGCATTAACTTTGACTTTGACAAAGTTGGGAAGGTTAGCTGTTCAAAGTAGGAAACTCAATACACAGTCGATGATGGATATGTCAATGAGTTTAACAAAAGTCTCTTTGTTTGGAATGATAAAATCCAGATTGGAATGATATAATCCAGATTACAGACATGTCACATTTGTTGTTTCATTGTGACGAGATGATGCTCGTCTACAACAATCTACCACAAAACACAATCGGCACAAATTCAAGCTGAACTCAGCATTTGAATGTGCAAATCATAGTTAAAACACTTTGCAGACATTACGCAGATATGATTTTGTAATTTGGGCACTAATGGAACTCCATTCTCAGCTGCTTGTTCGTCATAGAAATTGTGTCCCCATGATGTCCGCCTCCTCTGTCTTCTGTTACCCAGGGACACAAAATCTCTTCTGTCATTGTTGTGCAGGTCACAAGAATGTCTCCATTGAGCCTTCCCACTCACACACATTCCGCTCTCTTGCACTGCCCACATACAGAGGGCCACACACTGGGTCTATGTTAGGGTCAAATGTTCGGGATCTAGAAGTGGTTTCATTCTTAGAGGTGAAATGTGTTGATGTCATAGGGGCACAATCAATGGATATATACTGTGGTCATTTTAATTGACAGAAACTCTCATGAAACTGAAACTGTCCCAGAAGCCTTTTGTAAATGCCTGACAAGCTAACCAATGACAAATATTTAAATTGAAATAAAACGCTTGTGTGGATACAATGCCATAGTTTGTTTGCTCAGTTTAAGATAATCTTCATACAACCCCAGTTCCTGAATTATTTATTTGTGCTGTCCACAGGAGGTCGCTGTAGTTATTATAGCAGTGTCTGTGGATCAGGGACTCAGGGTGGAGAGCTTCTTACTGGACATTTTCCCAAGGTCCCACAGGAAAAGAGTCAGGAAGTGTTATGAGAGGCCCAAACACTGTCAAGCCAGGAAAGGAGAGGCAGTGGAGCAGTACCTCCACTCCAGCATCCCCCCCCTCCCACCCAGCATCTCTTGACAGGCGCACATGTACAGCCGCCATGTTGGCCTGGCAGGGGTCTTTTTATTTCTCTCCAGGTCTGGGACAATGTCCAATGTCCATCAGTGACTCACACACATGTTGGCTGTTGGCTTGTATTTGGCCCCTTTTCATCTTTTCTTTTTTCTTCCTCAATGAATTTCCTCTTGTTGTTCCAGAAACACAGCTCATGGATGAAATAGCGGTGTTATTGTCTCAAAGTTTCCTGGATCTGCTCAAGGTCAACAGCCTGCATTTTGAGAGTCAGTAGGGAGCTCTATAAAAAGTGTGAGTACTCTGGAATTGACTGCAGTGATGCAAAATGCAAAGACAAATGCACATGGCATCATGTTTATCAGTTGAAAGTCAGTTACAGTATCTTCTGAGACATATCTGGTGAGGTTATGTCTAAGTCAGAGTGACATCAGAGGTCCCCGGTCCTCATTGCATCCCTCACAATCATTCTATTTAATATGGATATGGATGGCAACTTTCCTCTGACGTGTATATGGTCTGTGCTCAAATGAGTAAATAAATATCACTGCTTCATCAATGTGTAGAGTAGTAGTGGTTTCTCACCAAATTGAATGTATTAGGCCACAATCACCTCCTTCACTTCACCACCAACTTACCATGTAGACCTGTTGTGAGTGATCCTTTCGAATTAACCAAAAATCACATGCAGATTGATTTGACGCACAAGAGGGGATAAAGTGTTGTGTAGTGTAGAGAAATAGTAGTGTAACGGGATGTGAGACGGAAAGACACTGCAACTCAGAAACCACAGGCGGCCAGACAGAGATGGTAACTTCCTCCTTAGCCCAGCCGATTTCTTTCAGTTCAGTCAATTTGAGCAATGAACAGTTTGTGTGTGTCCTTTCATTAGTACGTCACCTCTCCCTCAGAATGATCCTTTCATCATCAAGTGGATAATGTCTCCATAACCACTGACGTGAATGTGGGCAACTCCATGAAGGTATTGGTGAGACATCCCAAGGGCTGATATGAAGCTAAAGCCATAGCAGCCTTGGGGCTTATATGGCAGCTGACCATTCAGCACAAGCTAAAGTGCCACCACCTGCTGAATTGGCACCTTGCCATGTCAAAAACATGGATGAAACCTGGCTGCCAGACATAATTGCAGATTATGTGGCAAAAAAATGGGTTACGTTTTTTTATAGCCCATACCGTACGGCATACTATAGCACGCCGTTTTTCATCATTTTTGAGGATTTGGAAAAAATGAATTTTTGAATTATTTTTAAATCCTCGTTTTTCATCTTTTTCTTTTTTTTTTTAAGATATTTTTTTGCGGCTTACGCCTTTTATTGATTTTTTTAAGGGACAGATAGTAGGCTGACAGGAAACGGGAGAGAGATGGGGGGATGACATGCGGTAAAGGCCGTGTCGGGTTCGGGAGTCGAACCCGCGGCACACCGTGACTGGATCACCAGTCCGGTGCCCAGACCGTTACGCTACGGCCTGGGCCCGTTTTTCATCATTTTTGACCATGGACCGATGGTCCTTCAGCACCTTGATGTCATGACATGGGACTTATCCTCGTTTTTCATCATTTTGGACCATGGGCTATAGCCCATATCGTACGGCATACTATAGCACGCCGTTTTTCATCATTTTTGAGGATTAAAAAAAAATAAAAAAATAAACGATGGGTTATAGCCCATCGTTTTTTTATTTATTATAAAAAAATTGAATCCTCGTTTTTCATCATTTTGGACCATGGGCTATAGCCCATATCGTACGGCATACTATAGCACGCCGTTTTTCATCATTTTTGAGGATTTGAAAAAAAAAAAAACGATGGGTTATAGCCCATCGTTTTTTTAATTTTAGATCTTTTTTAAATCCTCGTTTTTCATCATTTTGGACCATGGGCTGTAGCCCATATCGTACGGCATACTATAGCACGCCGTTTTTCATCATTTTTGAGGATTAAAAAAAAAACAAAAAACGATGGGTTATAGCCCATCGTTTTTTTAATTTTAGATTTTTTTTAAATCCTCGTTTTTCATCATTTTGGACCATGGGCTATAGCCCATATCGTACGGCATACTATAGCACGCCGTTTTTCATCATTTTTGAGGATTTGAAAAAAAACAAAAACGATGGGTTATAGCCCATCGTTTTTTTAATTTTTTCAAATTTTTTTTAATCCTCGTTTTTCATCATTTTGGACCATGGGCTATTGCCCATATCGTAGGGCATACTATAGCACGCCGTTTTTCATCATTTTTGAGGATTAAAAAAAAAAAAAGAAAAAAAGATGGGTTATAGCCCATCGTTTTTTTAATTTTTGATTTTTCTTTAATCCTCGTTTTTCATCATTTTGGACCATGGGCTATTGCCCATATCGTACGGCATACTATAGCACGCCGTTTTTCATCATTTTTGAGGATTTGAAAACAAAACAAAAAACAAAAACGATGGGTTATAGCCCATCGTTTTTTTAATTTTTTTTAATTTTTTTAATCCTCGTTTTTCATCATTTTGGACCATGGGCTATTGCCCATATCGTAGGGCATACTATAGCACGCTGTTTTTCATCATTTTTGAGGATTTGAAAAAAAAAAAAAAAAAAACGATGGGTTATAGCCCATCGTTTTTTTATTTATTATATAAAAAAAAATCCTCGTTTTTCATCATTTTGGACCATGGGCTATAGCCCATATCGTACGGCATACTATAGCACGCCGTTTTTCATCATTTTTGAGGATTTGAAAAAAAACAAAAAACGATGGGTTATAGCCCATAGTTTTTTTAATTTTAGATTTTTTTTAAATCCTCGTTTTTCATCATTTTGGACCATGGGCTATAGCCCATATCGTAAGGCATACTATAGCACGCCGTTTTTCATCATTTTTGAGGATTTAAAAAAAAACTAAAAACAAAAACGATGGGTTATAGCCCATCGTTTTTTTTTTTTTTTTTTTTTTTTTAAATCCTCGTTTTTCATCATTTTGGACCATGGGCTATTGCCCATATCGTAGGGCATACTATAGCACGCCGTTTTTCATAATTTTTGAGGATTAAAAAAAAAAAAAAAAAAATGATGGGTTATAGCCCATCGTTTTTTTTATTATTATTATTTTTTTTAATCCTCGTTTTTCATCATTTTGGACCATGGGCTATTGCCCATATCGTACGGCATACTATAGCACGCCGTTTTTCATCATTTTTGAGGATTTGAAAAAAAAAAAAAAAAAACGATGGGTTATAGCCCATCGTTTTTTTATTTATTATAAAAAAAATTAATCCTCGTTTTTCATCATTTTGGACTATGGGCTATAGCCCATATCGTACGGCATACTATAGCACGCCGTTTTTCATCATTTTTGAGGATTTGAAAAAAAACAAAAAACGATGGGTTATAGCCCATAGTTTTTTTAATTTTAGATTTTTTTTAAATCCTCGTTTTTCATCATTTTGGACCATGGGCTATAGCCCATATCGTAAGGCATACTATAGCACGCCGTTTTTCATCATTTTTGAGGATTTGAAAAAAAAACTAAAAACAAAAACGATGGGTTATAGCCCATCGTTTTTTAAATTTAAAAAAAAAAATGTAATCCTCGTTTTTCATCATTTTGGACCATGGGCTATTGCCCATATCGTAGGGCATACTATAGCACGCCGTTTTTCATAATTTTTGAGGATAAAAAAAAAAAAAGAAAAAAAAGATGGGTTATAGCCCATCGTTTTTTTTATTATTATTATTTTTTTTTAATCCTCGTTTTTCATCATTTTGGACCATGGGCTATTGCCCATATCGTACGGCATACTATAGCACGCCGTTTTTCATCATTTTTGAGGATTTGAAAAAAAAAACAAAAAAAAAAAAACGATGGATTATAGCCCATCGTTTTTTTTTTTATCCTTGTTTTTCATTTTTTTGGACCATATTGTACGGCATACTATAGCACGCCGTTTTTCATCATTTTTGCCATTGAGCCCCATTGTAAATTTGAAAGCACTATATTTCTAAAACTATGAAACATTTCAAAGATTCCTTTTCAGGCAAACATGTCCACCGTAAGATGAACCTAAGTAGGCTAGAATGGGGTTGCTAGGTGTAAGTATGTAGGACTAGTAGCATGCGAAAGTTTGTGCTATTGCCATAGAGAATGCATTGGGCGTTTAAGTTAAATAACTCATAAACTACAAAACATAAAAATAAAAAAAAGTTCCAGCATGTGTCTCCACAGTAAGCTGAATAATAAAAAGTGTGAATGGAGTTTCTAGGTGAAAGTGACTTTTGACGTGCCTATAGAGCTGCCATTGAGCCCCATGTTAAATGTCTCAAATTTGAAAGCACTATATTTCTAAAACTATGAAACATTTCAAAGATTCCTTTTCAGGCAAACATGTCCACCGTAAGATGAACCTAAGTAGGCTAGAATGGGGTTGCTAGGTGTAAGTATGTAGGACTAGTAGCATGCGAAAGTTTGTGCTATTGCCATAGAGAATGCATTGGGCGTTTAAGTTAAATAACTCATAAACTACAAAACATAAAAATAAAAAAAAGTTCCAGCATGTGTCTCCACAGTAAGCTGAATAATAAAAAGTGTGAATGGAGTTTCTAGGTGAAAGTGACTTTTGACGTGCCTATAGAGCTGCCATTGAGCCCCATGTTAAATGTCTCAAATTTGAAAGCACTATATTTCTAAAACTATGAAACATTTCAAAGATTCCTTTTCAGGCAAACATGTCCACCGTAAGATGAACCTAAGTAGGCTAGAATGGGGTTGCTAGGTGTAAGTATGTAGGACTAGTAGCATGCGAAAGTTTGTGCTATTGCCATAGAGAATGCATTGGGCGTTTAAGTTAAATAACTCATAAACTACAAAACATAAAAATAAAAAAAAGTTCCAGCATGTGTCTCCACAGTAAGCTGAATAATAAAAAGTGTGAATGGAGTTTCTAGGTGAAAGTGACTTTTGACGTGCCTATAGAGCTGCCATTGAGCCCCATGTTAAATGTCTCAAATTTGAAAGCACTATATTTCTAAAACTATGAAACATTTCAAAGATTCCTTTTCAGGCAAACATGTCCACCGTAAGATGAACCTAAGTAGGCTAGAATGGGGTTGCTAGGTGTAAGTATGTAAGACTAGTAGCATGCGAAAGTTTGTGCTATTGCCATAGAGAATGCATTGGGCGTTTAAGTTAAATAACTCATAAACTACAAAACATAAAAATAAAAAAAAGTTCCAGCATGTGTCTCCACAGTAAGCTGAATAATAAAAAGTGTGAATGGAGTTTCTAGGTGAAAGTGACTTTTGACGTGCCTATAGAGCTGCCATTGAGCCCCATGTTAAATGTCTCAAATTTGAAAGCACTATATTTCTAAAACTATGAAACATTTCAAAGATTCCTTTTCAGGCAAACATGTCCACCGTAAGATGAACCTAAGTAGGCTAGAATGGGGTTGCTAGGTGTAAGTATGTAGGACTAGTAGCATGCGAAAGTTTGTGCTATTGCCATAGAGAATGCATTGGGCGTTTAAGTTAAATAACTCATAAACTACAAAACATAAAAATAAAAAAAAGTTCCAGCATGTGTCTCCACAGTAAGCTGAATAATAAAAAGTGTGAATGGAGTTTCTAGGTGAAAGTGACTTTTGACGTGCCTATAGAGCTGCCATTGAGCCCCATGTTAAATGTCTCAAATTTGAAAGCACTATATTTCTAAAACTATGAAACATTTCAAAGATTCCTTTTCAGGCAAACATGTCCACCGTAAGATGAACCTAAGTAGGCTAGAATGGGGTTGCTAGGTGTAAGTATGTAGGACTAGTAGCATGCGAAAGTTTGTGCTATTGCCATAGAGAATGCATTGGGCGTTTAAGTTAAATAACTCATAAACTACAAAACATAAAAATAAAAAAAAGTTCCAGCATGTGTCTCCACAGTAAGCTGAATAATAAAAAGTGTGAATGGAGTTTCTAGGTGAAAGTGACTTTTGACGTGCCTATAGAGCTGCCATTGAGCCCCATGTTAAATGTCTCAAATTTGAAAGCACTATATTTCTAAAACTATGAAACATTTCAAAGATTCCTTTTCAGGCAAACATGTCCACCGTAAGATGAACCTAAGTAGGCTAGAATGGGGTTGCTAGGTGTAAGTATGTAGGACTAGTAGCATGCGAAAGTTTGTGCTATTGCCATAGAGAATGCATTGGGCGTTTAAGTTAAATAACTCATAAACTACAAAACATAAAAATAAAAAAAAGTTCCAGCATGTGTCTCCACAGTAAGCTGAATAATAAAAAGTGTGAATGGAGTTTCTAGGTGAAAGTGACTTTTGACGTGCCTATAGAGCTGCCATTGAGCCCCATGTTAAATGTCTCAAATTTGAAAGCACTATATTTCTAAAACTATGAAACATTTCAAAGATTCCTTTTCAGGCAAACATGTCCACCGTAAGATGAACCTAAGTAGGCTAGAATGGGGTTGCTAGGTGTAAGTATGTAGGACTAGTAGCATGCGAAAGTTTGTGCTATTGCCATAGAGAATGCATTGGGCGTTTAAGTTAAATAACTCATAAACTACAAAACATAAAAATAAAAAAAAGTTCCAGCATGTGTCTCCACAGTAAGCTGAATAATAAAAAGTGTGAATGGAGTTTCTAGGTGAAAGTGACTTTTGACGTGCCTATAGAGCTGCCATTGAGCCCCATGTTAAATGTCTCA
This sequence comes from Protomyctophum parallelum, assembly GCF_964188405.1. Classification (NCBI taxonomy): domain Eukaryota; kingdom Metazoa; phylum Chordata; class Actinopteri; order Myctophiformes; family Myctophidae; genus Protomyctophum; species Protomyctophum parallelum. The sequence continues at coordinate 7,583,316 of NC_139705.1, forward strand.
AATTTGAAAGCACTATATTTCTAAAACTATGAAACATTTCAAAGATTCCTTTTCAGGCAAACATGTCCACCGTAAGATGAACCTAAGTAGGCTAGAATGGGGTTGCTAGGTGTAAGTATGTAGGACTAGTAGCATGCGAAAGTTTGTGCTATTGCCATAGAGAATGCATTGGGCGTTTAAGTTAAATAACTCATAAACTACAAAACATAAAAATAAAAAAAAGTTCCAGCATGTGTCTCCACAGTAAGCTGAATAATAAAAAGTGTGAATGGAGTTTCTAGGTGAAAGTGACTTTTGACGTGCCTATAGAGCTGCCATTGAGCCCCATGTTAAATGTCTCAAATTTGAAAGCACTATATTTCTAAAACTATGAAACATTTCAAAGATTCCTTTTCAGGCAAACATGTCCACCGTAAGATGAACCTAAGTAGGCTAGAATGGGGTTGCTAGGTGTAAGTATGTAGGACTAGTAGCATGCAAAAGTTTGTGCTATTGCCATAGAGAATGCATTGGGCGTTTAAGTTAAATAACTCATAAACTACAAAACATAAAAATAAAAAAAAGTTCCAGCATGTGTCTCCACAGTAAGCTGAATAATAAAAAGTGTGAATGGAGTTTCTAGGTGAAAGTGACTTTTGACGTGCCTATAGAGCTGCCATTGAGCCCCATGTTAAATGTCTCAAATTTGAAAGCACTATATTTCTAAAACTATGAAACATTTCAAAGATTCCTTTTCAGGCAAACATGTCCACCGTAAGATGAACCTAAGTAGGCTAGAATGGGGTTGCTAGGTGTAAGTATGTAGGACTAGTAGCATGCGAAAGTTTGTGCTATTGCCATAGAGAATGCATTGGGCGTTTAAGTTAAATAACTCATAAACTACAAAACATAAAAATAAAAAAAAGTTCCAGCATGTGTCTCCACAGTAAGCTGAATAATAAAAAGTGTGAATGGAGTTTCTAGGTGAAAGTGACTTTTGACGTGCCTATAGAGCTGCCATTGAGCCCCATGTTAAATGTCTCAAATTTGAAAGCACTATATTTCTAAAACTATGAAACATTTCAAAGATTCCTTTTCAGGCAAACATGTCCACCGTAAGATGAACCTAAGTAGGCTAGAATGGGGTTGCTAGGTGTAAGTATGTAAGACTAGTAGCATGCGAAAGTTTGTGCTATTGCCATAGAGAATGCATTGGGCGTTTAAGTTAAATAACTCATAAACTACAAAACATAAAAATAAAAAAAAGTTCCAGCATGTGTCTCCACAGTAAGCTGAATAATAAAAAGTGTGAATGGAGTTTCTAGGTGAAAGTGACTTTTGACGTGCCTATAGAGCTGCCATTGAGCCCCATGTTAAATGTCTCAAATTTGAAAGCACTATATTTCTAAAACTATGAAACATTTCAAAGATTCCTTTTCAGGCAAACATGTCCACCGTAAGATGAACCTAAGTAGGCTAGAATGGGGTTGCTAGGTGTAAGTATGTAGGACTAGTAGCATGCGAAAGTTTGTGCTATTGCCATAGAGAATGCATTGGGCGTTTAAGTTAAATAACTCATAAACTACAAAACATAAAAATAAAAAAAAGTTCCAGCATGTGTCTCCACAGTAAGCTGAATAATAAAAAGTGTGAATGGAGTTTCTAGGTGAAAGTGACTTTTGACGTGCCTATAGAGCTGCCATTGAGCCCCATGTTAAATGTCTCAAATTTGAAAGCACTATATTTCTAAAACTATGAAACATTTCAAAGATTCCTTTTCAGGCAAACATGTCCACCGTAAGATGAACCTAAGTAGGCTAGAATGGGGTTGCTAGGTGTAAGTATGTAGGACTAGTAGCATGCGAAAGTTTGTGCTATTGCCATAGAGAATGCATTGGGCGTTTAAGTTAAATAACTCATAAACTACAAAACATAAAAATAAAAAAAAGTTCCAGCATGTGTCTCCACAGTAAGCTGAATAATAAAAAGTGTGAATGGAGTTTCTAGGTGAAAGTGACTTTTGACGTGCCTATAGAGCTGCCATTGAGCCCCATGTTAAATGTCTCAAATTTGAAAGCACTATATTTCTAAAACTATGAAACATTTCAAAGATTCCTTTTCAGGCAAACATGTCCACCGTAAGATGAACCTAAGTAGGCTAGAATGGGGTTGCTAGGTGTAAGTATGTAGGACTAGTAGCATGCGAAAGTTTGTGCTATTGCCATAGAGAATGCATTGGGCGTTTAAGTTAAATAACTCATAAACTACAAAACATAAAAATAAAAAAAAGTTCCAGCATGTGTCTCCACAGTAAGCTGAATAATAAAAAGTGTGAATGGAGTTTCTAGGTGAAAGTGACTTTTGACGTGCCTATAGAGCTGCCATTGAGCCCCATGTTAAATGTCTCAAATTTGAAAGCACTATATTTCTAAAACTATGAAACATTTCAAAGATTCCTTTTCAGGCAAACATGTCCACCGTAAGATGAACCTAAGTAGGCTAGAATGGGGTTGCTAGGTGTAAGTATGTAGGACTAGTAGCATGCGAAAGTTTGTGCTATTGCCATAGAGAATGCATTGGGCGTTTAAGTTAAATAACTCATAAACTACAAAACATAAAAATAAAAAAAAGTTCCAGCATGTGTCTCCACAGTAAGCTGAATAATAAAAAGTGTGAATGGAGTTTCTAGGTGAAAGTGACTTTTGACGTGCCTATAGAGCTGCCATTGAGCCCCATGTTAAATGTCTCAAATTTGAAAGCACTATATTTCTAAAACTATGAAACATTTCAAAGATTCCTTTTCAGGCAAACATGTCCACCGTAAGATGAACCTAAGTAGGCTAGAATGGGGTTGCTAGGTGTAAGTATGTAGGACTAGTAGCATGCGAAAGTTTGTGCTATTGCCATAGAGAATGCATTGGGCGTTTAAGTTAAATAACTCATAAACTACAAAACATAAAAATAAAAAAAAGTTCCAGCATGTGTCTCCACAGTAAGCTGAATAATAAAAAGTGTGAATGGAGTTTCTAGGTGAAAGTGACTTTTGACGTGCCTATAGAGCTGCCATTGAGCCCCATGTTAAATGTCTCAAATTTGAAAGCACTATATTTCTAAAACTATGAAACATTTCAAAGATTCCTTTTCAGGCAAACATGTCCACCGTAAGATGAACCTAAGTAGGCTAGAATGGGGTTGCTAGGTGTAAGTATGTAGGACTAGTAGCATGCAAAAGTTTGTGCTATTGCCATAGAGAATGCATTGGGCGTTTAAGTTAAATAACTCATAAACTACAAAACATAAAAATAAAAAAAAGTTCCAGCATGTGTCTCCACAGTAAGCTGAATAATAAAAAGTGTGAATGGAGTTTCTAGGTGAAAGTGACTTTTGACGTGCCTATAGAGCTGCCATTGAGCCCCATGTTAAATGTCTCAAATTTGAAAGCACTATATTTCTAAAACTATGAAACATTTCAAAGATTCCTTTTCAGGCAAACATGTCCACCGTAAGATGAACCTAAGTAGGCTAGAATGGGGTTGCTAGGTGTAAGTATGTAGGACTAGTAGCATGCGAAAGTTTGTGCTATTGCCATAGAGAATGCATTGGGCGTTTAAGTTAAATAACTCATAAACTACAAAACATAAAAATAAAAAAAAGTTCCAGCATGTGTCTCCACAGTAAGCTGAATAATAAAAAGTGTGAATGGAGTTTCTAGGTGAAAGTGACTTTTGACGTGCCTATAGAGCTGCCATTGAGCCCCATGTTAAATGTCTCAAATTTTAAAGCACTATATTTCTAAAACTATGAAACATTTCAAAGATTCCTTTTCAGGCAAACATGTCCACCGTAAGATGAACCTAAGTAGGCTAGAATGGGGTTGCTAGGTGTAAGTATGTAAGACTAGTAGCATGCGAAAGTTTGTGCTATTGCCATAGAGAATGCATTGGGCGTTTAAGTTAAATAACTCATAAACTACAAAACATAAAAATAAAAAAAAGTTCCAGCATGTGTCTCCACAGTAAGCTGAATAATAAAAAGTGTGAATGGAGTTTCTAGGTGAAAGTGACTTTTGACGTGCCTATAGAGCTGCCATTGAGCCCCATGTTAAATGTCTCAAATTTGAAAGCACTATATTTCTAAAACTATGAAACATTTCAAAGATTCCTTTTCAGGCAAACATGTCCACCGTAAGATGAACCTAAGTAGGCTAGAATGGGGTTGCTAGGTGTAAGTATGTAGGACTAGTAGCATGCGAAAGTTTGTGCTATTGCCATAGAGAATGCATTGGGCGTTTAAGTTAAATAACTCATAAACTACAAAACATAAAAATAAAAAAAAGTTCCAGCATGTGTCTCCACAGTAAGCTGAATAATAAAAAGTGTGAATGGAGTTTCTAGGTGAAAGTGACTTTTGACGTGCCTATAGAGCTGCCATTGAGCCCCATGTTAAATGTCTCAAATTTGAAAGCACTATATTTCTAAAACTATGAAACATTTCAAAGATTCCTTTTCAGGCAAACATGTCCACCGTAAGATGAACCTAAGTAGGCTAGAATGGGGTTGCTAGGTGTAAGTATGTAGGACTAGTAGCATGCAAAAGTTTGTGCTATTGCCATAGAGAATGCATTGGGCGTTTAAGTTAAATAACTCATAAACTACAAAACATAAAAATAAAAAAAAGTTCCAGCATGTGTCTCCACAGTAAGCTGAATAATAAAAAGTGTGAATGGAGTTTCTAGGTGAAAGTGACTTTTGACGTGCCTATAGAGCTGCCATTGAGCCCCATGTTAAATGTCTCAAATTTGAAAGCACTATATTTCTAAAACTATGAAACATTTCAAAGATTCCTTTTCAGGCAAACATGTCCACCGTAAGATGAACCTAAGTAGGCTAGAATGGGGTTGCTAGGTGTAAGTATGTAGGACTAGTAGCATGCGAAAGTTTGTGCTATTGCCATAGAGAATGCATTGGGCGTTTAAGTTAAATAACTCATAAACTACAAAACATAAAAATAAAAAAAAGTTCCAGCATGTGTCTCCACAGTAAGCTGAATAATAAAAAGTGTGAATGGAGTTTCTAGGTGAAAGTGACTTTTGACGTGCCTATAGAGCTGCCATTGAGCCCCATGTTAAATGTCTCAAATTTGAAAGCACTATATTTCTAAAACTATGAAACATTTCAAAGATTCCTTTTCAGGCAAACATGTCCACCTTAAGATGAACCTAAGTAGGCTAGAATGGGGTTGCTAGGTGTAAGTATGTAGGACTAGTAGCATGCGAAAGTTTGTGCTATTGCCATAGAGAATGCATTGGGCGTTTAAGTTAAATAACTCATAAACTACAAAACATAAAAATAAAAAAAAGTTCCAGCATGTGTCTCCACAGTAAGCTGAATAATAAAAAGTGTGAATGGAGTTTCTAGGTGAAAGTGACTTTTGACGTGCCTATAGAGCTGCCATTGAGCCCCATGTTAAATGTCTCAAATTTGAAAGCACTATATTTCTAAAACTATGAAACATTTCAAAGATTCCTTTTCAGGCAAACATGTCCACCGTAAGATGAACCTAAGTAGGCTAGAATGGGGTTGCTAGGTGTAAGTATGTAGGACTAGTAGCATGCGAAAGTTTGTGCTATTGCCATAGAGAATGCATTGGGCGTTTAAGTTAAATAACTCATAAACTACAAAACATAAAAATAAAAAAAAGTTCCAGCATGTGTCTCCACAGTAAGCTGAATAATAAAAAGTGTGAATGGAGTTTCTAGGTGAAAGTGACTTTTGACGTGCCTATAGAGCTGCCATTGAGCCCCATGTTAAATGTCTCAAATTTGAAAGCACTATATTTCTAAAACTATGAAACATTTCAAAGATTCCTTTTCAGGCAAACATGTCCACCGTAAGATGAACCTAAGTAGGCTAGAATGGGGTTGCTAGGTGTAAGTATGTAGGACTAGTAGCATGCGAAAGTTTGTGCTATTGCCATAGAGAATGCATTGGGCGTTTAAGTTAAATAACTCATAAACTACAAAACATAAAAATAAAAAAAAGTTCCAGCATGTGTCTCCACAGTAAGCTGAATAATAAAAAGTGTGAATGGAGTTTCTAGGTGAAAGTGACTTTTGACGTGCCTATAGAGCTGCCATTGAGCCCCATGTTAAATGTCTCAAATTTGAAAGCACTATATTTCTAAAACTATGAAACATTTCAAAGATTCCTTTTCAGGCAAACATGTCCACCGTAAGATGAACCTAAGTAGGCTAGAATGGGGTTGCTAGGTGTAAGTATGTAGGACTAGTAGCATGCAAAAGTTTGTGCTATTGCCATAGAGAATGCATTGGGCGTTTAAGTTAAATAACTCATAAACTACAAAACATAAAAATAAAAAAAAGTTCCAGCATGTGTCTCCACAGTAAGCTGAATAATAAAAAGTGTGAATGGAGTTTCTAGGTGAAAGTGACTTTTGACGTGCCTATAGAGCTGCCATTGAGCCCCATGTTAAATGTCTCAAATTTGAAAGCACTATATTTCTAAAACTATGAAACATTTCAAAGATTCCTTTTCAGGCAAACATGTCCACCGTAAGATGAACCTAAGTAGGCTAGAATGGGGTTGCTAGGTGTAAGTATGTAGGACTAGTAGCATGCGAAAGTTTGTGCTATTGCCATAGAGAATGCATTGGGCGTTTAAGTTAAATAACTCATAAACTACAAAACATAAAAATAAAAAAAAGTTCCAGCATGTGTCTCCACAGTAAGCTGAATAATAAAAAGTGTGAATGGAGTTTCTAGGTGAAAGTGACTTTTGACGTGCCTATAGAGCTGCCATTGAGCCCCATGTTAAATGTCTCAAATTTGAAAGCACTATATTTCTAAAACTATGAAACATTTCAAAGATTCCTTTTCAGGCAAACATGTCCACCGTAAGATGAACCTAAGTAGGCTAGAATGGGGTTGCTAGGTGTAAGTATGTAAGACTAGTAGCATGCGAAAGTTTGTGCTATTGCCATAGAGAATGCATTGGGCGTTTAAGTTAAATAACTCATAAACTACAAAACATAAAAATAAAAAAAAGTTCCAGCATGTGTCTCCACAGTAAGCTGAATAATAAAAAGTGTGAATGGAGTTTCTAGGTGAAAGTGACTTTTGACGTGCCTATAGAGCTGCCATTGAGCCCCATGTTAAATGTCTCAAATTTGAAAGCACTATATTTCTAAAACTATGAAACATTTCAAAGATTCCTTTTCAGGCAAACATGTCCACCGTAAGATGAACCTAAGTAGGCTAGAATGGGGTTGCTAGGTGTAAGTATGTAGGACTAGTAGCATGCAAAAGTTTGTGCTATTGCCATAGAGAATGCATTGGGCGTTTAAGTTAAATAACTCATAAACTACAAAACATAAAAATTAAAAAAAGTTCCAGCATGTGTCTCCACAGTAAGCTGAATAATAAAAAGTGTGAATGGAGTTTCTAGGTGAAAGTGACTTTTGACGTGCCTATAGAGCTGCCATTGAGCCCCATGTTAAATGTCTCAAATTTGAAAGCACTATATTTCTAAAACTATGAAACATTTCAAAGATTCCTTTTCAGGCAAACATGTCCACCGTAAGATGAACCTAAGTAGGCTAGAATGGGGTTGCTAGGTGTAAGTATGTAGGACTAGTAGCATGCGAAAGTTTGTGCTATTGCCATAGAGAATGCATTGGGCGTTTAAGTTAAATAACTCATAAACTACAAAACATAAAAATAAAAAAAAGTTCCAGCATGTGTCTCCACAGTAAGCTGAATAATAAAAAGTGTGAATGGAGTTTCTAGGTGAAAGTGACTTTTGACGTGCCTATAGAGCTGCCATTGAGCCCCATGTTAAATGTCTCAAATTTGAAAGCACTATATTTCTAAAACTATGAAACATTTCAAAGATTCCTTTTCAGGCAAACATGTCCACCTTAAGATGAACCTAAGTAGGCTAGAATGGGGTTGCTAGGTGTAAGTATGTAGGACTAGTAGCATGCGAAAGTTTGTGCTATTGCCATAGAGAATGCATTGGGCGTTTAAGTTAAATAACTCATAAACTACAAAACATAAAAATAAAAAAAAGTTCCAGCATGTGTCTCCACAGTAAGCTGAATAATAAAAAGTGTGAATGGAGTTTCTAGGTGAAAGTGACTTTTGACGTGCCTATAGAGCTGCCATTGAGCCCCATGTTAAATGTCTCAAATTTGAAAGCACTATATTTCTAAAACTATGAAACATTTCAAAGATTCCTTTTCAGGCAAACATGTCCACCGTAAGATGAACCTAAGTAGGCTAGAATGGGGTTGCTAGGTGTAAGTATGTAGGACTAGTAGCATGCGAAAGTTTGTGCTATTGCCATAGAGAATGCATTGGGCGTTTAAGTTAAATAACTCATAAACTACAAAACATAAAAATAAAAAAAAGTTCCAGCATGTGTCTCCACAGTAAGCTGAATAATAAAAAGTGTGAATGGAGTTTCTAGGTGAAAGTGACTTTTGACGTGCCTATAGAGCTGCCATTGAGCCCCATGTTAAATGTCTCAAATTTGAAAGCACTATATTTCTAAAACTATGAAACATTTCAAAGATTCCTTTTCAGGCAAACATGTCCACCGTAAGATGAACCTAAGTAGGCTAGAATGGGGTTGCTAGGTGTAAGTATGTAGGACTAGTAGCATGCGAAAGTTTGTGCTATTGCCATAGAGAATGCATTGGGCGTTTAAGTTAAATAACTCATAAACTACAAAACATAAAAATAAAAAAAAGTTCCAGCATGTGTCTCCACAGTAAGCTGAATAATAAAAAGTGTGAATGGAGTTTCTAGGTGAAAGTGACTTTTGACGTGCCTATAGAGCTGCCATTGAGCCCCATGTTAAATGTCTCAAATTTGAAAGCACTATATTTCTAAAACTATGAAACATTTCAAAGATTCCTTTTCAGGCAAACATGTCCACCGTAAGATGAACCTAAGTAGGCTAGAATGGGGTTGCTAGGTGTAAGTATGTAGGACTAGTAGCATGCAAAAGTTTGTGCTATTGCCATAGAGAATGCATTGGGCGTTTAAGTTAAATAACTCATAAACTACAAAACATAAAAATAAAAAAAAGTTCCAGCATGTGTCTCCACAGTAAGCTGAATAATAAAAAGTGTGAATGGAGTTTCTAGGTGAAAGTGACTTTTGACGTGCCTATAGAGCTGCCATTGAGCCCCATGTTAAATGTCTCAAATTTGAAAGCACTATATTTCTAAAACTATGAAACATTTCAAAGATTCCTTTTCAGGCAAACATGTCCACCGTAAGATGAACCTAAGTAGGCTAGAATGGGGTTGCTAGGTGTAAGTATGTAGGACTAGTAGCATGCGAAAGTTTGTGCTATTGCCATAGAGAATGCATTGGGTGTTTAAGTTAAATAACTCATAAACTACAAAACATAAAAATAAAAAAAAGTTCCAGCATGTGTCTCCACAGTAAGCTGAATAATAAAAAGTGTGAATGGAGTTTCTAGGTGAAAGTGACTTTTGACGTGCCTATAGAGCTGCCATTGAGCCCCATGTTAAATGTCTCAAATTTGAAAGCACTATATTTCTAAAACTATGAAACATTTCAAAGATTCCTTTTCAGGCAAACATGTCCACCGTAAGATGAACCTAAGTAGGCTAGAATGGGGTTGCTAGGTGTAAGTATGTAGGACTAGTAGCATGCAAAAGTTTGTGCTATTGCCATAGAGAATGCATTGGGCGTTTAAGTTAAATAACTCATAAACTACAAAACATAAAAATAAAAAAAAGTTCCAGCATGTGTCTCCACAGTAAGCTGAATAATAAAAAGTGTGAATGGAGTTTCTAGGTGAAAGTGACTTTTGACGTGCCTATAGAGCTGCCATTGAGCCCCATGTTAAATGTCTCAAATTTGAAAGCACTATATTTCTAAAACTATGAAACATTTCAAAGATTCCTTTTCAGGCAAACATGTCCACCGTAAGATGAACCTAAGTAGGCTAGAATGGGGTTGCTAGGTGTAAGTATGTAGGACTAGTAGCATGCGAAAGTTTGTGCTATTGCCATAGAGAATGCATTGGGCGTTTAAGTTAAATAACTCATAAACTACAAAACATAAAAATTAAAAAAAGTTCCAGCATGTGTCTCCACAGTAAGCTGAATAATAAAAAGTGTGAATGGAGTTTCTAGGTGAAAGTGACTTTTGACGTGCCTATAGAGCTGCCATTGAGCCCCATGTTAAATGTCTCAAATTTGAAAGCACTATATTTCTAAAACTATGAAACATTTCAAAGATTCCTTTTCAGGCAAACATGTCCACCGTAAGATGAACCTAAGTAGGCTAGAATGGGGTTGCTAGGTGTAAGTATGTAGGACTAGTAGCATGCGAAAGTTTGTGCTATTGCCATAGAGAATGCATTGGGCGTTTAAGTTAAATAACTCATAAACTACAAAACATAAAAATAAAAAAAAGTTCCAGCATATGTCTCCACAGTAAGCTGAATAATAAAAAGTGTGAATGGAGTTTCTAGGTGAAAGTGACTTTTGACGTGCCTATAGAGCTGCCATTGAGCCCCATGTTAAATGTCTCAAATTTGAAAGCACTATATTTCTAAAACTATGAAACATTTCAAAGATTCCTTTTCAGGCAAACATGTCCACCGTAAGATGAACCTAAGTAGGCTAGAATGGGGTTGCTAGGTGTAAGTATGTAGGACTAGTAGCATGCAAAAGTTTGTGCTATTGCCATAGAGAATGCATTGGGCGTTTAAGTTAAATAACTCATAAACTACAAAACATAAAAATAAAAAAAAGTTCCAGCATGTGTCTCCACAGTAAGCTGAATAATAAAAAGTGTGAATGGAGTTTCTAGGTGAAAGTGACTTTTGACGTGCCTATAGAGCTGCCATTGAGCCCCATGTTAAATGTCTCAAATTTGAAAGCACTATATTTCTAAAACTATGAAACATTTCAAAGATTCCTTTTCAGGCAAACATGTCCACCTTAAGATGAACCTAAGTAGGCTAGAATGGGGTTGCTAGGTGTAAGTATGTAGGACTAGTAGCATGCGAAAGTTTGTGCTATTGCCATAGAGAATGCATTGGGCGTTTAAGTTAAATAACTCATAAACTACAAAACATAAAAATAAAAAAAAGTTCCAGCATGTGTCTCCACAGTAAGCTGAATAATAAAAAGTGTGAATGGAGTTTCTAGGTGAAAGTGACTTTTGACGTGCCTATAGAGCTGCCATTGAGCCCCATGTTAAATGTCTCAAATTTGAAAGCACTATATTTCTAAAACTATGAAACATTTCAAAGATTCCTTTTCAGGCAAACATGTCCACCGTAAGATGAACCTAAGTAGGCTAGAATGGGGTTGCTAGGTGTAAGTATGTAGGACTAGTAGCATGCGAAAGTTTGTGCTATTGCCATAGAGAATGCATTGGGCGTTTAAGTTAAATAACTCATAAACTACAAAACATAAAAATAAAAAAAAGTTCCAGCATGTGTCTCCACAGTAAGCTGAATAATAAAAAGTGTGAATGGAGTTTCTAGGTGAAAGTGACTTTTGACGTGCCTATAGAGCTGCCATTGAGCCCCATGTTAAATGTCTCAAATTTGAAAGCACTATATTTCTAAAACTATGAAACATTTCAAAGATTCCTTTTCAGGCAAACATGTCCACCGTAAGATGAACCTAAGTAGGCTAGAATGGGGTTGCTAGGTGTAAGTATGTAGGACTAGTAGCATGCGAAAGTTTGTGCTATTGCCATAGAGAATGCATTGGGTGTTTAAGTTAAATAACTCATAAACTACAAAACATAAAAATAAAAAAAAGTTCCAGCATGTGTCTCCACAGTAAGCTGAATAATAAAAAGTGTGAATGGAGTTTCTAGGTGAAAGTGACTTTTGACGTGCCTATAGAGCTGCCATTGAGCCCCATGTTAAATGTCTCAAATTTGAAAGCACTATATTTCTAAAACTATGAAACATTTCAAAGATTCCTTTTCAGGCAAACATGTCCACCGTAAGATGAACCTAAGTAGGCTAGAATGGGGTTGCTAGGTGTAAGTATGTAGGACTAGTAGCATGCGAAAGTTTGTGCTATTGCCATAGAGAATGCATTGGGCGTTTAAGTTAAATAACTCATAAACTACAAAACATAAAAATAAAAAAAAGTTCCAGCATGTGTCTCCACAGTAAGCTGAATAATAAAAAGTGTGAATGGAGTTTCTAGGTGAAAGTGACTTTTGACGTGCCTATAGAGCTGCCATTGAGCCCCATGTTAAATGTCTCAAATTTGAAAGCACTATATTTCTAAAACTATGAAACATTTCAAAGATTCCTTTTCAGGCAAACATGTCCACCGTAAGATGAACCTAAGTAGGCTAGAATGGGGTTGCTAGGTGTAAGTATGTAGGACTAGTAGCATGCGAAAGTTTGTGCTATTGCCATAGAGAATGCATTGGGCGTTTAAGTTAAATAACTCATAAACTACAAAACATAAAAATAAAAAAAAGTTCCAGCATGTGTCTCCACAGTAAGCTGAATAATAAAAAGTGTGAATGGAGTTTCTAGGTGAAAGTGACTTTTGACGTGCCTATAGAGCTGCCATTGAGCCCCATGTTAAATGTCTCAAATTTGAAAGCACTATATTTCTAAAACTATGAAACATTTCAAAGATTCCTTTTCAGGCAAACATGTCCACCGTAAGATGAACCTAAGTAGGCTAGAATGGGGTTGCTAGGTGTAAGTATGTAGGACTAGTAGCATGCGAAAGTTTGTGCTATTGCCATAGAGAATGCATTGGGCGTTTAAGTTAAATAACTCATAAACTACAAAACATAAAAATAAAAAAAAGTTCCAGCATGTGTCTCCACAGTAAGCTGAATAATAAAAAGTGTGAATGGAGTTTCTAGGTGAAAGTGACTTTTGACGTGCCTATAGAGCTGCCATTGAGCCCCATGTTAAATGTCTCAAATTTGAAAGCACTATATTTCTAAAACTATTAAACATTTCAAAGATTCCTTTTCAGGCAAACATGTCCACCGTAAGATGAACCTAAGTAGGCTAGAATGGGGTTGCTAGGTGTAAGTATGTAGGACTAGTAGCATGCAAAAGTTTGTGCTATTGCCATAGAGAATGCATTGGGCGTTTAAGTTAAATAACTCATAAACTACAAAACATAAAAATAAAAAAAAGTTCCAGCATGTGTCTCCACAGTAAGCTGAATAATAAAAAGTGTGAATGGAGTTTCTAGGTGAAAGTGACTTTTGACGTGCCTATAGAGCTGCCATTGAGCCCCATGTTAAATGTCTCAAATTTGAAAGCACTATATTTCTAAAACTATGAAACATTTCAAAGATTCCTTTTCAGGCAAACATGTCCACCGTAAGATGAACCTAAGTAGGCTAGAATGGGGTTGCTAGGTGTAAGTATGTAGGACTAGTAGCATGCGAAAGTTTGTGCTATTGCCATAGAGAATGCATTGGGTGTTTAAGTTAAATAACTCATAAACTACAAAACATAAAAATAAAAAAAAGTTCCAGCATGTGTCTCCACAGTAAGCTGAATAATAAAAAGTGTGAATGGAGTTTCTAGGTGAAAGTGACTTTTGACGTGCCTATAGAGCTGCCATTGAGCCCCATGTTAAATGTCTCAAATTTGAAAGCACTATATTTCTAAAACTATGAAACATTTCAAAGATTCCTTTTCAGGCAAACATGTCCACCGTAAGATGAACCTAAGTAGGCTAGAATGGGGTTGCTAGGTGTAAGTATGTAGGACTAGTAGCATGCAAAAGTTTGTGCTATTGCCATAGAGAATGCATTGGGCGTTTAAGTTAAATAACTCATAAACTACAAAACATAAAAATAAAAAAAAGTTCCAGCATGTGTCTCCACAGTAAGCTGAATAATAAAAAGTGTGAATGGAGTTTCTAGGTGAAAGTGACTTTTGACGTGCCTATAGAGCTGCCATTGAGCCCCATGTTAAATGTCTCAAATTTGAAAGCACTATATTTCTAAAACTATGAAACATTTCAAAGATTCCTTTTCAGGCAAACATGTCCACCGTAAGATGAACCTAAGTAGGCTAGAATGGGGTTGCTAGGTGTAAGTATGTAGGACTAGTAGCATGCGAAAGTTTGTGCTATTGCCATAGAGAATGCATTGGGCGTTTAAGTTAAATAACTCATAAACTACAAAACATAAAAATAAAAAAAAGTTCCAGCATGTGTCTCCACAGTAAGCTGAATAATAAAAAGTGTGAATGGAGTTTCTAGGTGAAAGTGACTTTTGACGTGCCTATAGAGCTGCCATTGAGCCCCATGTTAAATGTCTCAAATTTGAAAGCACTATATTTCTAAAACTATGAAACATTTCAAAGATTCCTTTTCAGGCAAACATGTCCACCGTAAGATGAACCTAAGTAGGCTAGAATGGGGTTGCTAGGTGTAAGTATGTAGGACTAGTAGCATGCGAAAGTTTGTGCTATTGCCATAGAGAATGCATTGGGCGTTTAAGTTAAATAACTCATAAACTACAAAACATAAAAATAAAAAAAAGTTCCAGCATGTGTCTCCACAGTAAGCTGAATAATAAAAAGTGTGAATGGAGTTTCTAGGTGAAAGTGACTTTTGACGTGCCTATAGAGCTGCCATTGAGCCCCATGTTAAATGTCTCAAATTTGAAAGCACTATATTTCTAAAACTATGAAACATTTCAAAGATTCCTTTTCAGGCAAACATGTCCACCGTAAGATGAACCTAAGTAGGCTAGAATGGGGTTGCTAGGTGTAAGTATGTAGGACTAGTAGCATGCAAAAGTTTGTGCTATTGCCATAGAGAATGCATTGGGCGTTTAAGTTAAATAACTCATAAACTACAAAACATAAAAATAAAAAAAAGTTCCAGCATGTGTCTCCACAGTAAGCTGAATAATAAAAAGTGTGAATGGAGTTTCTAGGTGAAAGTGACTTTTGACGTGCCTATAGAGCTGCCATTGAGCCCCATGTTAAATGTCTCAAATTTGAAAGCACTATATTTCTAAAACTATGAAACATTTCAAAGATTCCTTTTCAGGCAAACATGTCCACCGTAAGATGAACCTAAGTAGGCTAGAATGGGGTTGCTAGGTGTAAGTATGTAGGACTAGTAGCATGCGAAAGTTTGTGCTATTGCCATAGAGAATGCATTGGGTGTTTAAGTTAAATAACTCATAAACTACAAAACATAAAAATAAAAAAAAGTTCCAGCATGTGTCTCCACAGTAAGCTGAATAATAAAAAGTGTGAATGGAGTTTCTAGGTGAAAGTGACTTTTGACGTGCCTATAGAGCTGCCATTGAGCCCCATGTTAAATGTCTCAAATTTGAAAGCACTATATTTCTAAAACTATGAAACATTTCAAAGATTCCTTTTCAGGCAAACATGTCCACCGTAAGATGAACCTAAGTAGGCTAGAATGGGGTTGCTAGGTGTAAGTATGTAGGACTAGTAGCATGCAAAAGTTTGTGCTATTGCCATAGAGAATGCATTGGGCGTTTAAGTTAAATAACTCATAAACTACAAAACATAAAAATAAAAAAAAGTTCCAGCATGTGTCTCCACAGTAAGCTGAATAATAAAAAGTGTGAATGGAGTTTCTAGGTGAAAGTGACTTTTGACGTGCCTATAGAGCTGCCATTGAGCCCCATGTTAAATGTCTCAAATTTGAAAGCACTATATTTCTAAAACTATGAAACATTTCAAAGATTCCTTTTCAGGCAAACATGTCCACCGTAAGATGAACCTAAGTAGGCTAGAATGGGGTTGCTAGGTGTAAGTATGTAGGACTAGTAGCATGCGAAAGTTTGTGCTATTGCCATAGAGAATGCATTGGGTGTTTAAGTTAAATAACTCATAAACTACAAAACATAAAAATAAAAAAAAGTTCCAGCATGTGTCTCCACAGTAAGCTGAATAATAAAAAGTGTGAATGGAGTTTCTAGGTGAAAGTGACTTTTGACGTGCCTATAGAGCTGCCATTGAGCCCCATGTTAAATGTCTCAAATTTGAAAGCACTATATTTCTAAAACTATGAAACATTTCAAAGATTCCTTTTCAGGCAAACATGTCCACCGTAAGATGAACCTAAGTAGGCTAGAATGGGGTTGCTAGGTGTAAGTATGTAGGACTAGTAGCATGCGAAAGTTTGTGCTATTGCCATAGAGAATGCATTGGGTGTTTAAGTTAAATAACTCATAAACTACAAAACATTAAAAAAAAAAAAAGTTCCAGCATGTGTCTCCACAGTAAGCTGAATAATAAAAGGTGTGAATGGAGTTTCTAGGTGAAAGTGACTTTTGACGTGCCTATAGAGCTGCCATTGAGCCCCATGTTAAATGTCTCAAATTTGAAAGCACTATATTTCTAAAACTATGAAACATTTCAAAGATTCCTTTTCAGGCAAACATGTCCACCGTAAGATGAACCTAAGTAGGCTAGAATGGGGTTGCTAGGTGTAAGTATGTAGGACTAGTAGCATGCCAAAGTTTGTGCTATTGCCATAGAGAATGCATTGGGCGTTTAAGTTAAATAACTCATAAACTACAAAACATAAAAATAAAAAAGAGTTCCAGCATGTGTCTCCACAGTAAGCTGAATAATAAAAAGTGTGAATGGAGTTTCTAGGTGAAAGTGACTTTTGACGTGCCTATAGAGCTGCCATTGAGCCCCATGTTAAATGTCTCAAATTTGAAAGCACCATATTTCTAAAACTATGGAAGATTTCAAAGATTCCTTTTCAGGCAAACATGTCCACCGTAAGATGAACCTAAGTAGGCTAGAATGGGGTTGCTAGGTGTAAGTATGTAGGACTAGTAGCATGCCAAAGTTTGTGCTATTGCCATAGAGAATGCATAGTGTTGCGGAGGATGAGAGGAATGCTCTCATCCTCCGCAACACCCATTCTCATACACCGCTATACACCGCGAGGATATGGGCTATAGCCCATATCGTACGGCATACTATACTGTAGCACGCCGCTTTTCATCATTTTTGAGGATTTGAAAAAAATGAAAAAATGAAAATAAACGATTATAGCCCATCGTTTTGATTATTTTTGATGTTTTTTTTAATCCTCGTTTTTCATCATTTTGGACCATGGGCTATAGCCCATATCGTACGGCATACTATAGCACGCCGTTTTTCATCATTTTTGAGGATTTGAAAAAAATGAAAAAATGAAAAAAAAACGATGGGTTATAGCCCATTGTTTTTTGAATTTTTTTTTTTTTTTATCCTCGTTTCTTTTTTTTTTTTCTTTTTTTTTAATCCTCGTTTTTCATCATTTTTGAACATGGGCTATAGCCCATACCGTACGGCATACTATAGCACGCCGTTTTTCATCTTTTTTGAGGATTTGAAAAAAATGAAAAAATAAATAAAACATGGGTTATAGCCCATCGTTTTTTTAATTTTTGAAAAAAAAAAATAACCTTGTTTTTCATCATTTTTGAACATAGGCTATAGCCCATATCGTACGGCATACTATACTGTAGCACGCCGCTTTTCATCATTTTTGAGGATTTGAAAAAAATGAAAAAATGAAAAAAAACGATGGATTATAGCCCATCGTTTTTTTTATTTTTGATGTTTTTTTTAATCCTCGTTTTTCATCATTTTGGACCATGGGCTATAGCCCATATCGTACGGCATACTATAGCACGCCGTTTTTCATCATTTTTGAGGATTTGAAAAAAATGGAAAAATGGAAAAAAAACGATGGGTTATAGCCCAACGTTTTTTGAATTTTTGAAAAAAACAATATCCTCGTTTTTCATCATTTTGGACCATGGGCTATAGCCCATCGTTTTTAGAATTTTGATTTTTTTTTTATCTTCGTTTTGCATCATTTTGGACCATGGGCAATAGCCCATATCGTACGGCATACTATAGCACGCCGTTTTTCATCATTTTTGAGGATTTGAAAAAAATGAAAAAATGAAAAAAACGATGGGTTATAGCCCATTGTTTTTTTTATTTTTGATTTTTTTTTTATCCTCATTTTTCATCATTTTTGACCATGGGCTATAGCCCATATCGTACGGCAGGGGTATTCAATTAGATTAGGCTGGGGGCCACAACTGTAGAATTATTGTGTGTGGGGGGCCGCACAGTGTGCGCGCGAAGCGCGGAAATTTGTGGGTTCTCAAAATGCTTTTTGTGCTCAAACACGAAGATTTATGTATATTTCCGCACAGTAATGAGCAGGATAATATGTCTATACAGGTATATGCCACCTTAGAATAGATGTAGGCCTAGACCTATTTGACAGTGCATAAACAGCATTGCTTTGACATTAACGACTGGACGGACACACACACACACACACACACACACACACACACACACACACAAACAGACACACACACACTCACTCTGCTGTGGGCAGTTCAGAAACCCGTCCACGACCACCAGTGACATCATCGTTAGGCAGATTGTTTTTTAAACAAGATTTATTTACGTGAGAATAGTTTATCAGACTATAAAGATCAGATTACATAGAGCAGTGATTCCCAAAGTGGGGTTCGGGGTCCGGGGACCCCCAGGGTCCTGGAGGCAGTTCCAGGGGGTCCCCAGGGAAATGATGGTTTGGAACCAAATGGACCCTTATGGGTCTGTAACTGTACAAATGGAACCAAATGGACCCTAACAGGGTTTATTATTGTGAGAATGATGGCTTCCATTTTCGCATTGCAACTTTTCAGGACTAGAAAGCCTGCAGTTTCTATTAGCTTGGATTCTCCATTGATGTCACTGTTGGGTGGGTTTCTGAACTGCCCACAGCCCTCCTATGTGACAGACCGAGTAGAAAAAAACGTGTCATTTTATCATGATTATTAGTGAGGACCTATTATATGAAGATAGGTTGAAAAGTGGTCCTTTAATGATTACCGTCATTATGGTAATCAAACAATTAATATCGCACACACCATACCTGTAACTTTTATTATCCCTCTTATTATTCTCAAAAAAAAAAAAAAAAAAAAAAAAATCTTTTTTCTTTTTTTTTTCAAAATTCTTCCAGGGGCCACAAGGGGGCGCTCCGCGGGCCGCATGTGGCCCGCGGGCCGCCAATTGAATATCCCTGTCGTACGGCATACTATAGCACGCCATTTTTCATAATCTTTGAGGATTTGAAAAAAATGAAAAAAACGATGGGTTATAGCCCATCGTTTTTGTTTTTTTTTAATCCTCGTTTTTCATCATTTTTGAACATGGGCAATAGCCCATACCGTACGGCATACTATAGCACGCCGTTTTTCATCTTTTTTGAGGATTTGAAAAAAATGAAAAAATAAATAAAACATGGGTTATAGCCCATCGTTTTTTTAATTTTTGAAAAAAAAAATAACCTCGTTTTTCATCATTTTTGAACATAGGCTATAGCCCATATCGTACGGCATACTATAGCACGCCGTTTTTCATCATTTTTGAGGATTTGAAAAAAAATGAAAAAATGAAAAAAAAATGATGGTTTATAGCCTCGTTTTTTGAATTTTTTAATTTTTCTTTAATCCTCGTTTTTCATCATTGTTGACCATCCCACTGAGCAATAGCCGGCTATTAGACGTGCGTCTAAAAATGGGATAAAAAACATCAAAGAATAGACGTCTATTTTTAGACGTTTTTCATCCCATTTTTAGACGCTCGTCTAATAGCCCATATCATACGGCATACTGTAGCACGCCGTTTTTCATCATTTTTGAGGATTTGAAAAAAATGAAGAAAAAAAAACGATTGGTTATAGCCCATCGTTTTTTGATTTTTTTAAATCCTCGTTTTTCATCATTTTTGACCATCCCACTGAGCAATAGCCGGCTATTAGACGTGCGTCTAAAATGGGATAAAAAACGTCCAAGGGGCACGGTGGCACAGTTGGTAGAGCTGTCGCCTCACAGCTAGAAGGTCCTGGGTTCGATTCCCACTGGGGACACTGTGGGCACTGGCGGAGTGTTCCCTCCTCCGCGTCATCAGTGCCCATACCCGAGGCGGGGGTTGGCGATAGGGCCTTTCTGTGTGGAGTTTGCATGTTCTCCCTGTGTCCCCTAGGGTAGATACCCTCACAAAAACATGCCGTAATCCTGGTCTCTAAAACTACTTCCCCCTGGCCAAACCGATGGGTTATAGCCCATCGTTTTTTTCTATCTCGTTCTCGGAAAATCCATCCACCTCCTCGGGAGAAACCATGTAGAAACAGGAGGGGAGGGGCCTCTTTTCATGAGGGGGGGGGGCAAACACAGGTGGCGCATACATGGTTCTGAAATAAAATGGCCCATTTGGATACCACCTAAGATCCAGTTAGAAACCCACGTAAGCCCATATGGGCTAACACGGGTGGGCCCTTTGTGAAAACTGGGTGCACGGCCCACTTGGAACCCATGTCCATAGCCCATGTCAAAACCCAATTGGGCCCAGATGGACATGTTAGCTGGGTAATGAGGCTGCAAAAGTGAGGTTGATTTAGAGATAAATCCCATACATTGTCAATGGGAGGAAAAAACTATAAATAAAGTTAAATATTTTAAAAAGTATAAACTTTTTCAAAACAACTTTTTCACCAATGAAAGTTCAAAGATAGATGAACATTATAAAGTTTGAATGAAGTTTCAAAGTGAAAGTATGACGGAGTAATAAGAGCTCAAAAAAGTTAACTGTGAAAAATGGGACCTTTCTTCCATCGACTCTCATTATAAAGAATGTAAAAAAAGGTTAAAAAGTTAAAAAGTATAAAAAGTATAAAACTTTGTAAAAATTCAAATGCAAGCAAAAATAACTGCAAAGAGCTGAACAGTTTGAAGTTTGAACTAAATTTCTAGCATAAAGTATGTGGAAGTAGTTAGGTGCCAAAAAAACGGCGGAATAAAGAATAAATATAAACTGGCCATAACTAGTGTGTGCTCCCTGTGGCGAGCCCACAATAAATATAAACTGACAATAACTAGTGTGAGCTCGCACAATAACCCAGAATAGCCCACAATAACTCAGAAACTACAAAACATTTCAAAGTAAAACGTTCCAGCATGTGTCTCCACAGTAAGCTGAATAATAAAAAGTGTGAATGGAGTTTAGGTGAAAGTGATTTTTTGACGTGCCAAAATCTGCCATTGAGCCCCATGTTAAAAGTCTCAAATTTGATGTCAAAACCCAATTGGGCCCAGATGGACATGTTAGCTGGGTCCACTGCAGCAGCAGCATTATCTTTGAATCCCCCAGCGAGATGAACTCAACCGAACTGGAGTGGAGGACACGTCTTCCACAGCCTTCACAATAAAAGCTCAGATTTATAGGCCTACTCTAGTTTGGTTCCAAAACAGTGGGTCCAACTCCCTCCCACAGTTGGTGAATCCCAGGGGGACTACCATTTTATTTGCAGGGGCCGTTCCTCGATGACAGTCATGTCCATCTATTTAGTCAATTCAAGTGTTGATCAAATACAAAATTCTCATTGTCTTCCAATACTCCGCCACCGTTTAAGCTCAGGTGACTTCATAATATTATTATGAAATGACTACACCACCCTCACAAATGCTGTACAGACACTGAACAAGCTACGGTCAATTACGCAATGTGGTACAGGTTCAGGATTAACAGAATCAGAGGCTGATGTAACAAAAGTGTTATAAAAATATATATTCAAGTTAAAATACAGAAGGGAAGAGGGGTAATTATAGCAGGGAAATCATGATCGTAAAAGTGGGACTGAGCCCAAGGGCAGGTGATATAGAGAGATCATTCATTAAGTACATATTTTGGCTTTTGTTTGGTGTGATTACTTTATTTACGTTATGTGTAATGTTTTGATTTGATGTATTTGCAATCTGGTAAAACCCAGTCTCAAATACAATATGGCACGGTGGGAAAAACAGTGAAAGGTTGTCCTCCTACAATAGATCACATAATACATCTGGTTACCCCTCAATACAAATTCATTGTATAGCAAAATGACTCAAATAGAACAAAATACCATAACCTTCCCAGTCAATATACCGTTACTCACTGAATGAAACCAGGAAAGGACCATGGAGGCTCTGGAAGTACAGAGGATAAATTAGGCTACCAGTTGACTAACATTGTCCCCATGTCAAAAACCCTCTTAAAACCCACCCTTTACTGACTCCGGCAGCGTCCCAGCTCCCCCTCTCAAAACATCACACCTGCTGAATTCTGTAAATGGAATAGGCTACTGTATTAAATGTCACTAATTAAAACATATCCGCACGTAATCTAAATGAATTATCGAAGCATCAACATTTGTTTGAGGTTAAGTACTAATTATAGGCTGTACACCTCATGCCTCCAGGTCCCCAACAAACATGAGGCCTCAAACCTGGCCTCACCCCTTAATGGGGCAGTGCTACTACACTTATACAAAATAGTATATTTATAATAGTATATTACTGATCAATTTCTCCCATGGGCAAGTTTATGCTTTGAACCAATAGGGATTTAAACAAACTTCAACCCTATATATTCAACTTAGATTATAGTAAGGTCTTGCCTTGCTATAACAATCCACTGGGGCACAATGTTGTCTTCCTGAGAACACTGGCACATTTTCTGGGAACACAGTAGTACAGTTAAGTATCTAGCTGCTCTCTGTCCTGCCTGCTTTCCGGGAGCTAGCTCTTGGAAAACCCTGGTGAGTCAACATCCTTTATCCTCGTGGACAAACACAGGACTGGGTTGCAGCTCACAGAATTCCTCGCTCAAGCCTAGACTCTCTCTGTTTCCATAACCTGCCCATGTGTGAGCGTCTGCCTGCCAGGCTGATGTAGGCCTACTTGATGGGAAGTTAGTATAATGCCCTGCACTCTACTCTACTTTACAGAAATGTAATTTTCATCATGAATAACACTATACAGAAATGTTGAGCATGCGCATGTTATTTGTTCAACAACCCCTGAAAAAAACAAAAGTCTGATGTTCAGAACAGGCTGATCTTTACCACTTCCGCTGGCTGGAGACAGGAAGAGGTAATGGTCACTGTTTTCTTTCTTCTGCCATAAGCATAGATTACAGCCAAATGTATGATGAGTGAGCGTATACTTTCTGAGATGCTGATGGGTCTGCACTGTACAGTATGCGTGATTGTAAGGATGAATATGCTTGCTGAGGCCAAAGAAAGTTCCACATTCAGTTACTGTAATGTGGAAAAACCTTCGAGATCGAGTCCAGAGTGAGTACAAAGATATTGGCTTATGTCATTTCCTGCTATTGTTTCTGAAGACTTTCGCTTTTGTTGTCGATTTACTGCACAGACACGCTGGCTTCAGTCTGACAACTGCTTGGTGAGTCAACTTAAGTGTTATATAACAGTCCCATCATCTCCCATTTGAGTAAGTGACCTCTAGGTGTGATAGTGGAGCAGAATACCTTTTTCCTCAAGTATTTCAACAGATGCAAAATAATGCTTTCTCTTCCAAGTGCTCAAAGACATGAAGAAAACACGAGAGAGAGATGTAGGGGGGAGGGGTGGGGGGCGGGGGGGAGAGACCGTTGACAGGTGGTTACTTATCTCACATTTGCCTGCGCAAACATTATAACGCCACATTGAAAAAAAGGAACTGGACTGAAAGACCGTTGCACACACTAACACCAGCTGTACACTACACATCCGTATATTGACCACAGGTCTCACAAATCCTGATGAATGATGTGTGTGTGTGTGTGTGTGTGTGTGTGTGTGTGTGTGTGTGTGTGTGTGTGTGTGTGTGCGCGCGCGTGAATGCATGTGTTTGCTTGAGGAGAGGTTGATTTGGATGAGCTGCAGATATTTGGTTTTCCAGGTGGATACATTTGTAACTTGAGTTAGCTATTAAGAGCTGATGATGAATGGGATGTGTTGCCATAGTAACTCAACAGGATGTTAATTTCTCAGCAGGCAGACTTTGCAGGGGAACAATTTCTTGTCAAACAATAAGTAGGTCAGGAGTTGCTTATTGTCAGTATCAGCCAGTAACACACGTGACATGAGTCTGTCCCTCTATGGTCTGTCCCCGCTACAATGCGCGGGTAGACCCCTTGGAGATGGATGCTCAGCTCCCAGTACTTATTGCACGACTTGCTGCACCCAAGCCATGCTTACTCATATGATGAGTTGGCGGTGCCCAGGATCGAACCCATGAACTTGTGGCCCAAAGGCAAGAGCCCTACCGACTGAGCTACCCAGACGCAACTGTATTGTCAAACATATTCACCTTCAAAATCATTTAATAAAATCACCATACTGAAAAAGTTGCTAAATATTTTTTTGAGTAGCTTGTGATACACAAACACGCACGTACGCACGCACACACACACACACACACGACACACACATTCTCCTGCAGCAAACTAATGGAGTTATTGCATGAACACAAACACAATCACCAAGACTCCATGACACTTGTCGTACCAGCCAACCATATCTGTATTATAATACGGTATATTCCTATTTCCTATATGTGAAATAAAAAGCTTTACTTGTTCTGCAAGGATGTGTGTTAAACACCGGTACCGATCTGCAATCGATGTGTGTATTTACCATGCACAGTAAAGCCATTTAATGCGTTGTGAGCTTGTACAGCTGGGCGCGACACCGTTGTGCGATAAAATATAAATCAGGCTTTATAGCTCAATGTAGACCACTCTCCTACTGTTTCCTCGTGTTACACACAGGCCATAGTGAAGCAAACATCTGCCCATTCTGAACACAGATCCATTTATTTGACCGGAGGCACAGACACAAAGCGTGACGTGATCAGGCTTGAGAAAGCAGTTTGGTCTGGACTTCCTCGGCCACAGTGGCACAACTGTGTCCACTTCCTCCTCTCAGAGGTCTCATATGTCATAACTGACAAGACTGTTAAAGGACATTTCCAGCAGGAGCCACAAATATCTGTACACCCATTGCAACAAGGCACATATGTAACAGTAGGGTATTACTAATATACAGAATATATGTATAATAGTTTCCATGTATACCTTACTATATGGGAAATAAATAAAAACAAGCTAAATGAACCCCGACTGGCTAGGCCCAAACTCACTGGTATGCAAACAAAACAAATTCACCACTTAGGCTTTGAATCAACAGTGGTGTTTTAACAGTGGGGTGATGTCCAAACAATTGTAATTTAGCTGGCAACCCCCTATTTGACCTCCCACTGTGTTAATTGCATCAACTGTGTGCTCCATCATTTAGCCATTCATTAAATGGCTCTTTCACGCTTTGTTTTTACGTCGCCACTATCATCTAATTGTTGCCCTCAGACTTTGCCATGAGCGCAGGCCAACGTGCAGAATGATCTTCTACGTCAGCTTCCAAGGCAACCCCCCCTGTCCTTCTGACCCCCAATAGGGAAAGTAGGTCTGAAATATGCCTCACTGGAACACATGGCATAATGCCATCGCTCACCCTCACCAGCACTCTTGACGCAACTGTGAATGACGGGCAGTGGACAAAAGGGATGCCGACACGGACACAGAAGCAGAGAGAGTGACCGTCATGACCTCACGGGTCAGCTGTGACCGTGGAATGAAAAGACACTAAAGCATCAGCCCACCCACGCACCCCCCCTGCCACCCTCTTGGCCAACAGAACCCACCATGGGAATATATATGGGAGCGTCGAGCTTGAGGGAGCAAGCGTTTCGCCTGCAAGAACTGAAAGGAGGCGGTTGTGTTTGGAATTTCGGGTCATGCCTTTCTCTGCACATTCCTCAACATTCTTTTGACAATAAACTGTGTCAGACTCAATTTCAGCAGCAAACCATTTTGGATGCTCAGTTTATGAAAGCCTCTGAAACATCCACAACCTGACACTATCCTCCGAGGTTTTGGCAGGGACCAAGTGTTATGAAATAGCATACAAGCTAGCACTGGTTTTAGTTAAGGAGAAAAAGATACATACTCAGTGTGGAGAGAAAAAGATACATACTCAGTGTGGAAATTACTAACAGATTTTGTACAGGGTTTGCAGTCTGGTGGTGGTGGTGTGGTTGTACACAAAAACAGCTGAAGCCTTTGGAACATACCGCTATTCTTGCATATTCTGCAGAAAATAAGCTAATGTTATCAGAAATGCCATATTTATTTTTAGGGGTGGTAACTTTGGCAAGACAAAACAAGAGTTTATTTCAATCATCCCAAGTACAAAAGAGTGCCAGATGATTTAGTTGCTTACAAAATGCCATGGTGTCTTGGACATTCACCATGGGTGTATTTTATTCAATTGTCAAAATAAAGCTTGGCTCATGCAGTAAAAAAAAACAAAAAAGGAAAAAGAAATCGTTCATTCTGTACACAAATCAGAGATGTTAAAATAAATAAATAACTTAAACAACAACACAAAGATGCTATGCAATAAACATAGTTAAGCATGTTAAATCAATGCAAACAAAAGAATGCAGCCAGAGTTTGTCTAGTTACATCTAGGCACTTCAACATGGCGAGGTGCAACTGTGCTGCTACACAGTAAGCAAAAATCCAGAGTGTTGACTAAACTGAAGAGGCTGATTGAACTCGGAGAGTACAATTTCAGAGTATTCTGAATTCAATCAACACTCCGGATTTTGCTGTGCGTTTTGGTCTCATTCTCATCGGTCTTTGGTACTGCTTATACTGTATTCTTTGGGGGTTAATCGGACAGTCATTGGTAACCTTGAAGTCTTTTGGTCCGTTCAGTGCAACCCTGGTCATCAGAGTTTGCTCTCCTCCTCTTCCAGTGGTCGGTTCAAACCAGGGATGAATTTGAGTAGTTGCCTCCGGAAGCTTTTCGGTTTGGGTTTCCTCGGAAGCGAGCCAAAGCCTCCTTGCTTCTCTCCCGGGGCCGACGATGAAGGCCCCCTCAAGTAGCTACGTGTGCTGGCGCTGCGAGTCAAGTGGGTCTTGGCCGTCATGAAGAGCTCGCTGGCTGGTCGTAGACGCTGCTTCCTCTGCACTGGCGGTGGTTGCTCTTTCGGCTGCTCCGTGTCGACGCCCTCCAGGTCCACGTTGCGCTCTCCTTGGTACAGGCAGGTCTGGTAGAGCGGGTCGTCCTCTGTGGCCGTGCTGAGGTAGCTGACGCTGCTGCTGGTGCTGCCGGTGCCGCGGATGGCTCTCAGAGCAGCAGGGCTGGGGGCGCCCAGGCTGCCGTACACTCCCGCCGACTCCAGGGACTCATACACTGAAGCGTCACTCATTACTATGCCTGCCGGACAGAAATATTATAATGTTATTGATGGCTAGTGATCACAGCTGTATGCAGCAATGCATGCATGCAAAGTGCAAATTATCTTAATGGCATGGAATCATGGATATTGTCGCCGTCGTTGTAAACTGTACTCCAGTAGAACCAATGTGGTTATTATTGCTCAGAAGGTCGCTAACACTTTATTGGTTAAATATTTATAAATTATTATATTTACATAAAAAATCATTTTCAATTTTCAAAATAGCCAACGTACAAGCTCCTAAATCTGCCATTTTCACTACTTTTACAGGACAGAGCATTAATTTATGAAAGAAATATTATATGGAGATACAATAGATTCTACACCAACGATGTGCAAAGTAGAATTGATTACAAAGGTTCATCCCTTTCAACAGTGGTGTCATGCTCGTTGCACGGAGAAAATAATACGTGCATGTGCAGGTACGGCACGGTATGGTGAACGCGCGTGCACACTAGAACACATCCCCCTAGAATCTAGGTGGGTCTTCTATTAATCTATTGTATCTATAGGGCCTAGATACAATAGAAGACGCACCATGTAGGCTACCCAGACAGTGGGTAAGTGGGTTACTTGCATAACGGGTTTACTGGCGGTGAGCACGGCCCACTTGATTCACGACGTGTCAAGTAGCCAAATCAAATTGCTACTTTGCATAACAACAGTTTTAACTGTGTCTAAAACGCTCATACACTACTAGGCTATCGCACGTGACGTACATGCGCGTGCGGGGGACTCATTAAAATGCCGTACCACCGAAAAAAGAAAAAGAAAAACACCATTACACCACTGCCCTTCAAGAATGGTGGGATCTTGATCTTCTCCGGTGAGTTCAAACAGATTTAAAACCACATGACGTACCATGAACCAGTCTCTGCTCCTGCATCATCAACGATCTGTATTCGTCCCACTTTTCAGTCAGGGTTTGCTGGAAACAAAACAAAGACACATTTTGAAATGATCGCAGAAGGAAATCCACTATAAACCGCAAGTTAATTGCTTTGAGTGGCATCACCTACTAACAGAATGTATATTAGTTAAAGTTGGCGTGCCACACGCCTATTTCCTTGATAATGGGTATTACCATTATAGATTTTTTTCTTTTCAAAAAACTGGATATTTAAGTCTTAAAAACCTCTATTTCTGTGGACACATCCAACAGTTCATTTAACAGAGAAGCCTCATCTTACAATGTGAAAGCAAAAATACACAGGCAAGACATAACATCCTCACACATCTTAAACAAAGACGGTCCAAATAATACTGTAGGTAATGCCAACTTCTTATGAAAGATTTTTTTTTTTAAAGAGTACCAAAATCATGGCACTGCGTCTTTCAATTTTTTCAGGCACTATGTCCTTTAGTGCAATCCAAATACAGTACGTTGCCAGCAGTATGTACTTCCAGACACAAGGCCATTATGGATTATGCTGGAGACAGCTGCTGTAATCTTGGGGAGGACTGGGGAGGGGAGGGGAGGGGCACTCTACCAAGTGCTTTTTAACAGCCATGTGCAAGAATGTGCCGTTTTTGTCCTCCCAAGCACACACAGCCATCAGTGTTGCATGCTGGAGAGATACAGCGCATGCAACAGGTGGTGCAGTTTGGGGAAACAGGTGGAGAGAGGGGGAATGCCGTCTATATGTGGCAAGCACCATGGTGGTATAGACCTCTGTATACTCTCTGTCTGGCCTGTGTGAGGCTGCAGGACAACACATCTACGTCGACCCAGAGAGAACTGGCCGTAAAAACAGTGTTCCACTCCAGTGTGGTGTGATGGTGGTGCAGGTTTGAGGAAGTCGTTTACCTTCAGATACTGCAGCCGTGCTTCTAGCTCCTCTTTTCGGATGGAGTCGCTGTAAACCGTCTCCAGCCTAAAAACGGGGGGGGGGGGGGGGGGGGGCAGCAGAAAGCAGTAGAATTAATAAGAATAAGCATTACAGGAAGTAGTAATAAAACACACAACATATGGCAATTAAGAGGGCTGAGGAATCTAGAGTAACCATATGAAGGGTTCTTTTCATGAAACCCAGACGGGAATGGGTCTGGTCTCAAGGGTTTACAAGTGAAGGGGGGGGATAAAGGACATATACTATTTCCACTCTGACACTTGAGAATTCTCTTTTAAAATCACATGACTGAACATTTGCCCTGTTTTTATAGAGCTCGTTTTCACTTGAACTTAATATCCCCGTTTACGCAGTACTTGTAAAAGTGGTGGTGGGAATAATTTGATGTCAGCTCAGCTGTAAAAGGATGCACATAGTGGTACTGTGATGCGGTTAACCTCACTGTTAAAGCAGTAGCATTCAAAGCTTATGAACGGGCCTCACTAATTGCCCTTTTGATCTTTTACAAGCATAAGTGTTACGTCTGAGAATGAGTCGGTGTGAGGGGGAAATGTGGTTGCAATTACGTAAACACCCTATGTGGCTTATGTGCACACTATTTGTGCAAACTCTGGTACTGTGAACAATATTCTACACTTGCAGTTGGGATACATAGATGCCATAAATTATAGTCAAAGCTTTTGATGGTCAAATAAGTTAAATGATGGGCTTTGAACAAAGCAAATGATCTGGTATACCTTTCAGTTCAGCCACAAAGCAGAAACTGGAAGCATACGTTGACATTAGAGATGTGGGGAACTAACTATGTACATGAGAATAAAATGTATCAATCAATTTAAAACTAATGAACTGAAAATGTTTAATAACCAATTAAAATGCTGTCAAATATTGGATATGGTCACCATGAAATATACAATATTAACATCATGTGAAGAGGAAAACGTGGCTTTGTATTGTACATATATGAAAACAAACTTTTGTTTGCTTGGCTTTTTCGAAAGAATGAAAGGCTTTGTTACGCAACCGTAGCTGAAAGACAACTAGGAAACCTCAAGACAGTGGAAAACATTTCAGACATGCAAGACAAGATGGTCCAACATGGGCCAAACCCCAGATCCTTTAGATAATGGTGAATCCTATGTGTCTCACACACACACACACACACACACACACACACACACACACACACACACACACACACACACACACACACACACACACACACACACACACACACACACACACACACACACACACACACACACACACACACACACACACACACACACACACACACACACACACACACACACACACACACACACACACACACACACACACACACGATGGATTGAAATGTGTGGTAGGTTCCTAAATGTAATCAGCTTTGACAACTTCAAATGAATAGGAGATTAGGGCCTACTCCTGCAGGATAAACAGTGAATACCCCTAACACATTCCTACATCCATTTTGTATAGATTTAGGAACACACACACACACACACACACACACACACACAGACAGAATTAACCGCATCAAAAGCGTGATAGTGTCTTTTTAATGATTCTGTTATCACAAACACACACACACACACACAGAGAATGAACTAAACACACATCAAAAGCGTGATAGTGTCTTTTTAATGATTCTGTTATCACAATCTTTCCATGTTTTTTTCCCAACCATCCACAAGCGCTTTGTTCCAAATGTGCACGTTTCTTACCGTATTGTACTGCCACAGGCCCTGATGAGCTGAACAATGTCTTTGTGCCGAAACCCCTCCACTGTGGCCTCGTTGACACTTGCGATGGTGTCCCCTGTGCACGCAAACACCACATGTGTTAAATAGACAGCAGATGTACAGCCTTCCATCGTGGCTTCGTTTCACTCAGTAGTAGCCAACGAAAGCCGTTTTCCATCCCATATCGGTTAACCACATGAGCCTTAGTGTCCCCGTTCTGGGTATTTCATAATAGGCACACATTCGACGAAAACAGCATATCTACAAGGGTAGTCCCCTTGTAGATATATTGTGTAGGTACCCTTACAGGTACCCTTGTAGGTACCTGTAAGGTAGTCTTGCAAGTAGGCCCTTTTCACCTGAGAGATTTGGTGTAGAGGGAAAAACAGAGGCATAGAAACATAGCTTTTTCTGAAAACTGTCAGGATGTAGAAGACATTTTTAGAATCTGATCTCAGGTCAAAATGGGTTTTAAAGCCCTGGTGGACCTCAGTCAACAAGGTATACATGGGTTTAAGGTGGTTAATGGTTTGTGAATCAATCGGAGCATTTCTTCCTTTAGTTCCTTCGGCTCATACAGTATGTTGCACACATGTTGTAAAAACACAATCATATCCTTCAGAATAAGCCGTGATGCTTGATCACGGTGCTGCTTTACATTCTCCATCAACATCTGAAGTTGACGATACCATGGACCCCTCTGTTCTATTTCTGTCCACATCTGACTCACATCTGTTATTTCTATTATAATCACACTGAGATGAGCCTCTACCGAGAACCATACCGAATTGGTTTTGGATGGTGTAGGAACTCTCATGTTTAATGGCTGGTAAACTGTGAGACTATAAAGCACAGTATACAAAAGTATTTAATCCCTTTAAAAAAAAGCACCGCCCCATTCTCCCGCGTGAGATGAATTAATCTGGTTCAGGCCAGCATGACAAAGGGAGCGGAAAGTAAAAGTAGGAAGTGAAACTCAATGCGACATAATAAGCGACCCATCTTCAAACTCGCCTTCCCTTTATGACTCATTAACTGCAAGTCTAAAGGTTTGTTGAGGCCCTGTCAAAAACCCTCCTCAATAATTATTTGTTCAAGTGTCTTTGAACAGGGCAGCGACCCGCCAAACAGTAAGGTGGCTCAGTGGTAAACATCATATTAATTCAATCCGGACTGGGGACATTCTGTGTAGTGTTTGCATGTTCTCCCCATATTCACGCCAGTTTACCCACAACACCAAAATAAATGCATGTTAGGCACATAAACCTATCAGTGCCCTTGAGCAAGGTACTGGTGGTCCCCCCAGGCACAGGCAGGGGAACAATTTCCCCACGGCGATCAATAAAGTATAACGTAAACTAGGCCTGCAAAAGTTAATCAAACTCAATTGATTTAATAGATCAATTTGAATTAAATTATAATTATCCTATACTTCAAGCGCAAGGGGGAGGGACAATCCATTATTAAACATATATCAGATTTCCTTTAGGGTTACTACCGTAGTAATATTTCTAGGCGAGTATATATATTTTTTATTTTCTGCCTTTTTTTAATGGGTGCGTAGACCGTTTCTTTGATGAGGTAAAGCACTGTGAGTTTACAGAATCCTAATGCATGGCAAGGAGAACCAAGGATAATCCTGTTGTGGTCTGCATACTATGTTTCTACACTATGTTTATCTATTTCTATTCTATTTTTATTGAAAGTTTTCAATAACAGAGATCTCAGGGGTAAGCCATTGAGAGGGTGAAGATAGCCTCGGGTCTCCTCCGATACCCGGGCCGTCAAGCCACCATCTTCTTTTCAGCTGACAGTGAAGGGTCTCACTAGGGGCACAGAGCGCATGTGGAGGTACACGCTATCCCCCCAGCCCCACCTCCCCCTCTGAACATGTGACCTGGTTTCTAAACCCTCACCCTAACCCTAACCTCCCACGGGGCAGCACACCTAAACCTAACCTTAACCCTCTCCCAACCCTTATGTCTAACCAATGACTAGTCTAAACTAAGTATGCACCCCAAAATGCTAAGCAGAGTGTATGCTTAAGTGTTACATTAACACTGAGGATTTATACAGCACTAGATATGGCACAGTCATCATGATGCATCCTGTGTAAGAGTACACTGACTGGAAAATAAGTACACAGAGTCATGTGTGTACTTCCTTAAACAGCAGACTGACTGACGTAAAGGAAAACCCTGTTTCAAAACTTCTCCTTTCCCCCTGGTGTGTATTTTAAGGACTTCCAAAAGGCTATTTCATGTATAGTTACAGTACATATGAGGGAAATAAACAACTCTTATACAGTAGCCTATCAGTGGGCACTAGGATTCATCCTTTTAGCAGCCCTTGTATTGTACTGTACTTCCCTGTGCTTGTCCATGGAAACTGTTAATAAAGAATTCAACCAATCAAAACTAAACATGATTATAATCTATCACTTACCAATTTTTAGTCCTGCTAGCTGTGCAGGGCTGTCATCATGCACCTTGCACACAAAAGTGCACATCTCTACTGAGTTCTGGTCCTGGTGATGCAATCCATATGTCTGGATGGAAAAGGGGAAACATATTGGAAAAAAAAGAGACTTAATGTCTGGAAAAGAGAAAACATTCCATGAGCTATATTTCCCTTTTATATAGCAGAGTATCACATCATATTCTTTTAATAAGAAACTTTATAAAGCGCTATTTGAAGCCAGGTTACACAGTGCTTTACAAAAATAAGATGCAGCAAGATGTCAATAAGAAAATGTAAGTAAAGTAAAATTCTAAAGATGCTGACAATTGAGGAACTACAGCCCCAGAATGCTACCCTGATAACACATTGATGTGCACTGTTGGATGTGCAATGTGGGATGATACACCACACACACAGTACAGTGAGTTAGCTCACTCTGATATGAAGAAGGAAGGTTGATAACATCAGTTCATTATCATATGCAGGCTGCTAGTGCAAACATGCATGCAAAGCAAGGGGATCGTTTCTCCTGTGGCATCATAAACCAATAGCCTCCTCGTCCTCTTATCTATTTTTGTTTGTGTAAATTTGACAGTTCTAATATTGTGTTTCCTTGGTCACCAATGTGCATTGTTAGATACACACATACATGTTCTTCCTTTTATCATTAACCATAGTCTATCGGGAAGGCCCGGTTCCTGCAGACTTCCTCTTGTCATGAGTATCATATCAGCACAGTTAACTTCCCAATGCTGTCAAATTAGGCACCCGGCCGGAACGTCACAACTCACATGATTGTCAACATTTCTAATAACTAAAACTGCCTAAAAATCTTTAAAAAGCGAGAAAACAAAGACACCGTCTGTCTTGAGATAATAGTTATTAGTATTAAAATGTTGTGTGCTTTTCGATTATATGTATCTGCTAGGTAAATGTAAATAATTCTTAAGATTTCACAAAAAGGATAATTTAAGACATTTAAGCAGGAAACTCAAAGTCATCCGTCCTCCTGCCCTGATGATCTCACTTCCTAAACCATGCAGGAAGGGAGGAACCTCAATCTAATCCTCAAATAGAACTATATAGATTTGTTCTGAATGAGAAAACTGTGACCATTTTGTGATTACATGAACTTGCTTCAGGTTTCAAAAGGCTTCTGATCAAGTGTGGTATTTAAAGAATGAGATCAATTAAATCCTATAATCCTATATATTGATTATATATTGTGTCAAGGTGCCTGAGAGAGATTAAGGAGTAGAGTGAGGGGTGGGAAATTTAACAGGGGATGTTTTTTTTTTGCCATCCCGGAAGTTGCCCGAATATCCATTGCCGATTTCCAGTGGAATTGTTGCATTGGGTTTTGGAAGGGCTTACATTAGACTAATCATCAACAAATTTTGTTCAACAAGAAATCAACAGCTTTGAAAATCTTTGAACCACGCAGGCAATACAAGTTTTTAAAAAGCACATACAATTGTTGAAGGAATACAATGTTAAACTCTTGGGCTTCTGTTAACTGCAGACCTTATTTCCTGCATACATCTACACTGCAGTAACATTGACATTTTGGCGAGGGAACCCATTACAAAACACTATTTAAGTTAAAAGTGCAAAACCATTTGTCTGCCGAGTCTGTCCTAGGAGCTTGAGTGTAAAAGCAGGTATTCCAAGGGAATGCGTGTGAGAAAAACACAGCTTCAAAAATAGATGCTGGGAGTTAACAGCCCTGTCTTCACAGTCATGGGACAACATCCATCAGTATTTAAAACATATACAGTATTTGACCTTTTGCCCTACTGACACATGCACACCCTCAGATTAAAATACTTAATAGATCAAATCCATATGCATTGGTCACTTGGATTTGTAAATATGAACATGATGGGCCAAGATTTAAGAGTGTGTCTTCTTACCTGGATCTCAAAACCAAAAGTCTCATCATCTTTCTTCTCCAGAACCACCACCTTTCTGATAAAACAAAAAAGCAAATAAGAGATTATTGTATTGGTCTATTCTGATTGCAGTGATGGTAGAACAAATGTCTCCCATAGGCCATAGTAATCAATCATCACCATAAATTGCTGAGCTTTTGAGTGCATTTTCCATATTTTTTCTGGTGAGGAAACCTTTCAGGATTATCAGATCTGGGATTTATTCTGCGTATGAATTGAAGGATATTACAGGCGACCCGCTGGCCAAGTGGACCAGGCGCATGCCACATGTGGGCTTTGGCCTGGCAGCGCGTTGCATGTTCGAGTCCCCTTCATGAAGAAATAAAATAAAGGCAGCAAAGCCAAAAAATAAAATAGATATTACAGAACCATGGCGGTGCAAATAAAAATCACACCTGTGTGAACTGAGTGGTGCAACTCCCCTCTCTCCTCCTCCTCTCTCTCTCTCTCTCTCTCTCATTAGCAGGCAACAGTGCAGCACTGTCTCTCTCTGTTTCTGGCACAACAGCGCCCCTACTGGTACTCATAGTCATACTGGTGCTCATTAACGTCACATAGGTGAACCAACACGGACATTGCTGTTCCTTGGAGTGGTTGCACCACTCAAAAAACGTTAATTGTTTTCCACGGTGCAAAGCCAGAATGAGCAAATCATCCGGACATTCACAGCATACACTATAATCCTCTCTTCCATGCAAGGCGTTATCTCAAATTGTTCAACAATATATGTCTGTTGTCTCCAACTGAACAAGTGATCGGCTATGTCCGGCAGGCTCTGCGTCGTAACTAACAAGAAAATATATACGGGGTCTGTTTGACAGAGTGACGTCAAGAAGCCATCTGAGAAAGTACATCAATAGAAGACATGAAAATTCATGAAAACCCTTGAGAATATCATACATAACAATGACTATTAATATAGAAGCCTACTGTTTAACTGAGTGCCTTGAAGTAACTTTGATTATTGCTCAGTCAAGGGATGCCGAGGCTAGAGGCCTTTAAATTTGTGGCCCTTTGCTTCGATAGAATTTAGTTCTTTATGGATTGGTAACGTTTATTTAAATTGACACCGGGGTGTGGATGCTCTCAAAAAGGTTTTGTTTTTCTTCATTCACCAAAACAATGGTGGAAAGATGAACATTATGGTATGAGATAGACAAAATCAGTGCGAGATGGTGAGATTGTACCTTTGTGGTTCTGGGGTCTGTGTCAGGGGTTTCCACTTCTGCAATCCCCCGCCCTGTGAAAACAAAACAAAATAAGGATTACAGTACACACTACACACCAGTTCACGACGGGTTTCCCCAAAACATTCCCTGGGGGCCGGACATGTAGATATATACTTTAATGCATCGAGTGTAGTGCTATACGTGTATGTACTGTATGTATCATGTATTTTCAAGCCGGTGATGTGGCACGTGGCACATTTGCTCTAAACTGGAAATGCATGTCGGGCAGCTCTCTGTTTACCCCAACTCACAGACATAAGGAAAAGACGTTAATGTAAGGCCTCTATATTTAGCCATGTCTGCTGGTTTGGGACAGCCAATCTTCTTGACACAACAGAATATGAATGGCTCTCTTCTCTGATAATTATCGGAAACATTTCCATGCGAGTAGCCTACACCTTAAAACCCAACCCATAAACAAATTTACTTTTTGCTTAGTGCTGGGCTTCTTAGCTACAATTACTTCATTGAGAGAAAGAGCAAAGCCATTTGAAGGGGTTGGGACCCATATCCTACCTTACTATTTAAATAATTTGGTCGGGCTACTCTAAATCACTTACAATCAATTCACCCCTGTTCAACGGCAGGCAATGATCTTGAATGCAGCTCCTATGAAAGGTTGCTTTGTACTACAGTCTCACAGGGCAGTAAATGTTGCTTTCTCTATTTTCCAACACTTACAGAATTGTCCCAGGTCCTTCTCAATGAGGGCTTTTATTCTCAAACACCCCAAGAGACCAATGGGGGTGGTTAAGCAGAATTTCAGTTTGCAACACACAATGCACTATTGAAGCGCTTCACCCCAGCTGATTGAGAGATGGGGTGAGAGATTGTGAACTGTACCTGTCTCTACGACAGCAAACTAACAGGTCAGCCAATGTTATTGTGCTGCACAGGAGGCATCAGGAACATACGTGCACAAGTGGTTTTCACATTACATTTTTGCTTCCATATAATTTGTTGTCCCTTTTGCCATTCCACTTCCACACAAACACAGCCAGCTAAACGACTGCATTAGAAATTTGGGGAAACATTTTCAGATGGACATAAAAATGGTCTGGGAAACATACAACTGCTTAACCGACCCAATTGTGATAACAATGGCATCATACCCTGAAGAGGGCATATTGTTTGCAGAAACGTTGGTCTTTCAATAAAATGTTCTTTGCATTGTGACCATGAGTTGTGCAACCTCAACTTCCTTTACAAAAAGTAAAATGAAATCTAAAATGTGCTGCAACAAGTTGTAAACCAAAGAGGGGATGGGGTCAACTCATGACAGGTTTGACAAACACTGGTTAGCCCCTTTCGGAACACTTGGTTACCTTTTCTGTATTTAGGACGTCGGTTATCGAATATCGACATCGTAAATAAAGAAAAGGTAACCAAGGCCAAGGGTCCCGAAAGGGGCTAAGAACTGGTACAGATCCCTGTATGAACTTGATGATGCCATTGGGTAGAATGCAATTCAGGAATGATTTACTAAACTATAAACTCACGAATTAAGTGAGGATGAAGCACAAGTCAAATTGAGCATAAAGGGTCATCTTTTAAACAAAGTGTGACGTGAATAATCATCCCCCATTGGCACTGCCTAGTGTGATGATATTCAGTTTATTTGACAACGAAACATGTCCAATGAAGTCTCTGGATGAATGGACACATAATATTTGTACAGTACAATATGCAGGCCTGCCAACATTCCTGGATCGCCATCTTCTGCAGGACTCCTGCAAGTCCTGCATTGTCATTTACCTGAGTTTCTCCTGGATTTGGTATCAAAGTCCCAAAATTCACCAGAACACAGGAACTTACTTAATCTACTATATTAAAAAGTTTCCCAGACTCCCGCTTGGGGGGTCTGGGCAGTGCATGCAATCATACAGAGATGTTGACTTCAATAATGAATGGTTATTATTAAAGATGGGTCTTATTTCCATCATTCAATCAATTTCTGTTTTAATGGCTGAAACTGTACCCAATGCTATAATAAAGCAAGCCTGATAAAAGTATCAAACTTCAGAATCTCCTGGATTCTCACAGTCCAATATTGGCTGACCCAGACTGCAAAGGTCAAATTGAACAAAGTCTACCTGTTGTCTCGCGCGCGCACACGCACACGCGCGCGCACACACACACACACACACACACACACACACACACACTTACTAACACAAAAGGTAGTGTTCAATTTTCTGATTGGTTGCAAATCTAAAACACTTACATTTTTGAAGTTTCTGGGTAATGTTCCACCAGAGTAAGCCAGAGTCTTGTGGTTGTAAACCTCCGAGGAATTGGAAGGTTCCGAAGTTCTACAACTGTCTGATTTTGATGATGGGAAATAAATGTCGCTGTCGTGAGATGCTCGGTTCTCTGGACCGCTGGAGTTGACTTTTTTAAGTCTCCGGAACGTCATGCCTGAGCCTGATATCCTACGCCTGGTACTCAGAAAAGGAATCCAAAGTATTTGTCGCCGCGACCGTCACAGAATGTTGTTGGAGAGTCGCGAATCGCGATCTTGTGTCACAGTGTCTTGCCAACTAGTGTCCAGTCAGTGTGAGTGAGTTGCTTAATGAGCAGCAAGCACGCAGCCAGCCAGCCAGGCAGCGTGGTGGCAACACTTCAGAGCTGAGGAGCCTGGGGGCGGGGCCTGCGTGCAGTTTGTTGACGTGCATCCTTTAGTTTTTGTGTGCGTGTGTGTGTGTGTGTGTGTGCGTGCAATATTTTATTCCAACATTCGGTTGGAATTATAAATATTTACATTTTGTCTTCAAAGTATTAACATACTTATAAGTATGTTTATGCAATAAAGGAATGGAAGAGTCAACAGGATGGTGAAAGCCAAATTATACGTAGTTTTCGAGTTCTATCTGTGTGTGTAATGTGTTAGCTATATGTCACATCAAAGTGGGAACAAAGTATGAAATATTTTATTGGATCTGACGCCAGATGAAGCAATCTGTCAAGTGAATGGCGCCCCCTTGTGATAAAAAAATAACTACAGATGGGGAAAAAAAGAAACACCAAACAAGATTTCTGGTGGTTTATTAAATCTTGTCAGTCACTCACAGTGTGTAATATTGAACATGACCATATTTCTCAGGAGTTCTTGAAATGATATGACTGATAAAGCATATAAATAAGGACTATGCAAAAGTTGTAAACTGCTTTAAGACGATTATTTTCAACATCAAATTATTATGACTTAAATTAAGAGTGAGCATTTCTCCATTTTCCAAATAAAATGTTTCAGGACAGTCAGAATGGCAAGGATTTTCAGCTCACATCCACAAAGCCAACAGTAGTCTTCTTACTACTGTATATATATGTATCATAATTTGTTAAAGAATGTTATTCTCTGGTAGGCTATGAATCCACTCATTATCATATCCATGTCCTCTGACGCCCTTTTAAGCATTAATTGCTTAAAACTTCATAAAATGTTTATGAAAACAAAGCGGTAGAAACATCATTATCTGAAACAGCCTACAGATTTAATGTTCTTAAAGTAGGATTGTAATTCAATATTCAAACTCAAAGTTCATCCATAGCTATAGGGTTCAAATTAACGAGAATGCACAGCTGGCCTCTTGAACGCCACAACATTTTCAAAACATAATATCCACATCATAAAAGCAATTCTTTACAGCAGTGTCACACCTTCTGACAAAGGCATAACAATAAAATCATAAAGGCTCATTCAGCTGAGAAGCTTAATTTATACTCCATAGCGCAACAGCGTCTCTTTCTCAAAAGAACAGATTTTCAACTAACAAGGCATATTACATGCAGAGTATAAATGACTACTTCAGGCAGTTCTATAGACTAGCAGTGTAGTCTTTGGCTTTGCATTCAAACAGGAGGCAATAGTGAACATTGATCAATATATCAAGCGACTTTGGTCAAAATAACTGTAAACATAAGTATAACTACTAAATGCCTTAATTTACAAAATAGATTATGTTACTTTAATAGATCATGCTTCAATGATGCATTTACACATACTGTATGTAGTTCTCTTCGAGAAGTTATCCATACTTATCCTATACTGAAATGCATTTTCTCCCCCTAAAACATACACATTCAAACACATTTTTACAAAACAAAAACATTTCAGTCCTTTAGCATTTATACAATAAGTAAAATAACTGTCATAGTGCATAACATTTTATTTGTAGTTGAAAAAGCCACCCGGTTTGACCTGCGGAGCCATCAGCATGCTGGCTTGATTCTTGTGCGTGATGTGAATCTGCAGAGATAAACATAAAACACATCATATCAATTTCCACATTATCCAGTCAACTACTGCTGTAAAACAGACAGATTCAGATTGAGATCTGTATATTATCAACATTCTTGAACATAAATGTAGGCCATTTTTGCTTGGTCACATGGCAGTGTCGCATGACAAAAATAGGCCTACATAATTTTTAAGTGATAAAAAATGTGATGCAATGTATCACAATTCCCTCTTAAAATCAGTTATCTCCTGTGAGCAACACCATTATGCAACAAATTACAATTAGGCCTTATTTATACTATGTACAATGGAGGAAAAATCTGAATTTGAGCATCCATGTTTTAAGTTCCTGTGTTAACTTGTTACTCACCGTGCAGGGAGGCTGCATCCAAGGTTCTCCATCTATCTGCATTGGTAATGGTTTATTTGTCCTGATAAAGTTAACAAGGAAGAGGGAACATACAAAGTACACAACAGGATCAAACATTAATGTCCCTAAATGAATGAGAGAAACCAACACACTTGACTACTTAAATTGAAAATGCATAAAATGCCCTTTTTCCATTTGTATGTTCTATAATAGAACATAATTAAATAACTGTGATGCATTTCAGCATCTAGCCTTCTTCTTTGTTTCCATACCCTCTACAAAGAGCACCATCTTTTTTGTTTCAATGAATAAGTCTAATTTATACCCTATGTCCCTTCTGATGATAATTCCTTTAGATAGTCTTAAAGATAACTAACATGATGATGATGGAGTATAAATTAAGCTTTAGTTTCTGTTATGGAATGTCTGTACTCAGTGTACTGTACTACTGGTGAATGGTGATATGCAAGATTCACATTACACTGTGAGTAAAAGCACACATGTTTTAGTGGACTAGTAGATTCATAACTGTCTCGCTTGAAATGTTATATTTAGAATGAAGAAACATGATGACACCTACCGGTATATCTGGAGTTCTGGACGTGTCACAATTGGCACCTTTTCAACCCCAGTTGAAAAGGTGCCAATTGTGACACGTCCAGAACTGTACGATGGAGTTCAACTGTTTCAGTTCTTTTTTCCCACCTAATTGTGACACGTCCAGACACGACCTTTTCAACCCCAGTTGAAAAGGTGCCAATTGTGACACGTCCAGAACTGGACGATGGAGTTCAACTGTTTCAGTAATTTTTTTCCAACCTAATATTGAACCAGTTCAGAGTGTTTTCCACTGAAAATGAATTAGTTCAGAATCAGAACCATAAAAGTTGGTTCAGAACTGGAACCAAAAAATGGCAGACGGTTCCGTGAAAGCACCAAGGTTCCAATGATCTAGAACGGAACCGGTTCTAGAACCAAAGTTATTTTGGTGGAAAAGGGGCCAATGACCAGCCATATGACACTTGTGTCTAAAGGTTCTTTGATAGTGTGATTCAAACAGAGATATGAGAACAGACTGGACATATTAGGACTGTAACATGAATTCTGATGATGGGGGCAGAATGCTCATATTGAAACATTTTGTGTCTTATTCTGCCTGATAGGAAATGATAAGAGGGTATATAAGAAGGCACCCAGGAACTATATGGGAGCTGCCTGCTGCTTCCGCCGCCTTCTTGTGCTAGATTAAACCTACAATGTTGTATGTAACGAGTACTTATGCTGAATAAATATTGAACATGCAGATTAGGGATGTGCCGCATTTCACTTAAATACCTTTATATTTAATATTGTGAGCTTGTAGATCTGTTCAAGCTGTTACTTTGGGCTTGTTTATCTATAAAGACAGACCGATTAATCGGACCGATTAATTAATCGGTCTGATTGATTAATTGAACTCGATGCCGATTAATCTAAAAACAACTAAAATCGGCCAATACCGATGTGTTTGCCGATTAATCTCCCATATCGTTAATGCAGATTGGTCTGTCATCCTTGCTTGGGGTGCCTTGCTCTTTGAGAGATTCCACCACATTTCAAAAAGCTTTCCTGTTCCATGGACCTTTATTAACTTCCCTCTTATGCAATTGAAATGTGATCCCATGTGGCAAAATAAGATCCTTCATTCCTTTTTGCATGATTGTTGTTATGTTAAGTGGCACCTAGGGGTCATCTTTAGCTCTCACTCACAGTCACCTACAAGCTGTGAACACGGTTTAAGGGTCCAGCTATTGACACTGGCAAGCCTGGGCATGTCCATGTGCTCATAGCTTACCTAATGGTGAGTTGGGATGTCTGTGCCAGCCTCACAGCACTTTTGAGGCCCGTATATATCTGTCCCATTTCCATGGCTCCTTCAAGCCCAACCACCTCTAATCGACGGTCGCTGACATCTGGCAAAACAAGGCGATTATACTGAAGCCAATGCAACATTCTTTGTTCAAGAAGAACATATTTAGATAACTGAAATTCATGTAAAAAAACATAGGCCTATAACCTGAGCTTACAACCATATAGTCAGTATACAACGTTATACATTACTGCATGTAATGGAGATTTGAATAATCTCACATGCGCCCTCTTCTGGACTACACCAGTATAGTTCAAAGATATAGCACACTACCTTGTGAGGTAACTTTCAGAGCCTCTCGTTCCACAATCACCTCGTCCTCTTCTTGACTCATTGAGCTCTTGGTGTCCACTTTCCTGGTCTCGCCCCACAGGTTTGAGCCACCATGCATGCTGGGAATGTTCAGGACAGCAATCCCCTCTAGAGCGAGGCCACTGAGATCCAGTGGTTTACCACAGCACTATATGCACACAGCAACACAGCAGAATAGCATAGGTGTTGGACTTTAATATTAAGAGTTAACTCTCCAGAGTGTAAGAGAACAGAAACGCTTTCTTTCAGTGACAGACCTCAATCGTTAGACACTCGTTCATCTTCTTGCAGGAAGCCCAGATGGTTTCTGAAGTAGCAAATTCAAAATACCACAGCTTGTTCTTCATTCTGGAGCCACAAAGAGTGTAATAATAATATATGTGTTAGAGGTATTTTATCAAAAGCAAAATGATTGCTATGAGTCCACTAAAGCTGACGTTGCTGGTTCTGTGTTCGCAAACTCACATACAGGCATAGTGTCAAACTCAAAAAGAAAATGTTCAACAAAACAGAAATATCGTGAACAAATGAACATCAATGAGAACAGTTCTAATTCTTTGTTAGGTATTAGGTTCCACAATCCAGGACACGTACCTAGTATTAAACTTTTGCGGATGTTTCTCCCTCATTGTATGAAACCGATGTGCAATGGAGGCATCCTGTCAACGCATAGA
Source organism: Protomyctophum parallelum (assembly GCF_964188405.1). Taxonomy (NCBI): domain Eukaryota; kingdom Metazoa; phylum Chordata; class Actinopteri; order Myctophiformes; family Myctophidae; genus Protomyctophum; species Protomyctophum parallelum. The sequence goes on from NC_139705.1 coordinate 7,627,268, forward strand.
AAAATACACCATCAGGCCAAAGATTGAAGTGTGTGTTTTTGCCTAATTAATTTAGTCTGCCATTTTAACTCACCACTCCGATAGAAAAGTAGTTATTGATGATTTCATATGGTACAGGGTCACCCTTCTCATGGTCCTCGTCTATGATGACCTGCACACTCCAGCGGTCCATAAGCACTTGGGTGCTACCTTCTAGATCTTTAAGGATTCGACTCAAATCCACACCGTCGTATCCTACACAGCAAGAAAAACCACAAGAACACAAAAGTGAGTTACAGCAAAAAAAGTACTGTTCCTGAAGAAACAGCGTGGGCTCACTGTGTCGGTAGGATTGGTGTGCTTGCCTTAGCGAGCCCACAAGGATCCAAGCGGTCCCGAACAAAGCCGGGTCATCTTTCTCTATGTTCTGGTTCATCATTAAGTCATTCAGTCACACGGCATACCATAATGGCCATACCAGACAGACACAGCTACAGTGTGTCATTGGCAACATACACAGGATCAGAACAGGTGCCCGGAAAGTGATCTGTTGTTGTTACTGTTGTATTTTGTCATTGTGCAGAAATAAGGAAAATAATACCACCACAAATCCTCACCTCCTCCCCATCGCAGACACCGTGCCAGATCGTTTCCTGTGCCAAGAGGCAGCACAGCTACAGGTGGCCGCACCAGAAGATTGGCTTTGTCTGATTTCAAGAAGACAGAAGTTGTTAACATAAATGCTTTTATGTGATGTATTCCCATGCTTTTGTTCTTGCTTAAATGTAAATCGCTCTGGATTAAGAGCGTCTGCTAAATTGTAAATTGTAAATTGTAAATTGTAAATTTTCATTCGGTGCCCAGGGGCGTCATGTTTCAATAACGTCAGTGAGTGCTCACAGTCCCGCCCCCTGCCCCCCCCCCCCCCCCCCCCCCCCCCAGCGGTGGGGGGGGGGATAAATACATGGTAGTGGGGGAAGGGGGGGCGGGCCCCCATGATGATCATAAAAACATTTTGTCTCCATCGCACATAAAGGATAAATGAGGCGCTATTTTATGGGACTGATGTGTGTTAGGTTACCTGAAATCCATTCTTCTTACCTATTGCATCAAGAATCCAGCCCACTGTACCATCTCCCCCGCAGACCAAGATCCTGTAATCCTGCATATTTCTGAAGAAACTCAGACTGAAAGAAAGGTGAAAAAATTACAAATGGCAATGGTAACCGATCAACAGCACAAAACACACTCCTACAGTACACTGTCTTACCCTGGTGCAGGGCCACCATTTGAGAGGTTGTACACTTGCCGCGGATTCAGCAAATACTGAAATTTACGCAGCACTCTGAAATACAAAAAAATCACACCTGTGTGAAGTGAGGGGCGCTAATATATTAAAGTCTTTCTCATGTTGATTAGGTGATGTAATGGTGATGTAAAACAAACTGTGCCAACACAAACATGAAACACCATTAACAATAAAGAGACAATATGACGTAAACGACACATTATGACGTACATTTTCCCTCCATTGTCAATGCAAACTTTGAACTAAAGACAAACATTAAACCTGTGTATAGGAGGAAAAATAAGGCATATATTATAGATAAACACACACACATACAGTATACAGTGTGTATATACTTTCTTATTGAATACATTGCTCTTTTGGCTCACCTTTCTCCCTGTTTGCCTCCACTTTTAGGGTTCACAAATACTAGAAGCGGATGAGTGTTTGGTACAGGATTAATCTGTCGAGTAATAGATGAATATTACTATATTAGGACATTGGTTTACATTGGGAATGTATAGGCCGGTCCAATGTAAATATAAATATCCATGCTGCAGTGTATAGAATGGCGTGATTGGTAGAAATATAATACCTGAAGTACTTGTCCATCAGGGGTGGTGTTGATGTCACTGTCCTCTGCTGAACTGGAGCATCCATTCTTCAGGTTGTTTTGTCTCTCCTTCAGGGAAACAAACAGAACCTTTTCGACATCAGGAAGCAAAGAATCACAAATGATTATGTGCCGTTGGCAGTTCCTGCTATTTACTTTGAAGGGTGTACTAGGTGGTTGCTTGGTGGTACTAGTACTAGGGCATTGCTAGGTGCTTGCAGCTTACTATTCCAAATTAATCACTGTATCTGGTAATTTGTGACACACACACACACACACACACACACACACACACACACACACACACACACACACACACACACACACACACACACACACACACAGTCTCACACACACACACACACACACACACACACACACACACACACACACACACACACACACACACACACACACACACACACACACACACACACACACACACACACACACACACACCCACACACACACACACACACACACACACACACACACACACACACACACACACACACACACACACACACACACACACACACACACAGAGATAACTAACCACCTAACTTCAAATTAAGTTTCCTTTGTTGTAACAATGACAGTACCAGTTGAGGTACAGTACATCTAACATTTCTCATCCCAATGTTTCAAAAATGCCAATCAGAGAGATGCCGAGTGTATAATTGCACAATGGAGGAACCCATAGAGAACCCCTACCTCCCAGTTTACTTAACATTACTCTATTAATTTCTGTGGGGACATTTAATTTAAAACCTAATACAAAATCAGTGGAGGGTGCCAAATGAAAGTGCAAAAGACAAATACAAATACAATACCAAATCCAAACTGTCTTAAGTTAAGACGGTTTGGTATTGTATTTGTCTTTGCCATTATTTGATTATATTAATCAATTATTCATCATTATTTAATTCACACATAAATCATGTTACCAAGATTACCTTTTTTCACCTTAGAAATATTGCACAAATCAGAGCCTATCAATCATTAGACGACGCAAAAACGCTGATCCACGCCCTTGTTTTTTCTCGGCTTGATTACTGCAATGAACTTTTTTCTGGACTGCCAAAGAAAACAACTGACAGATTACAACTTGTCCAAAATGCGGCAGCCAGAGTTTTGACTAAAACTAAGATGAGAGAACATTACTCCAGTTTTAACTTCACTGCATTGGCTTTCGGTTGTTTTTAGGATTATTTAAAAAATATTTTACTTGTTTATAAAGCTCTCAATGGTCTCGCACCTTCCTACCTACGTGACTGCCTGCCTAAATATGTCCCAACCGCCCCCCTCAGGTTTGTGCCCAAAAAAATGGCAACTAAAAAACGCGGTGAAGCAGCTATCTGGCATGGAACAAACTCCCACAGAACCTTCGACAGGCAGCCTCTGTAGACATTTTTAAAGCACAGCTCAAGACCTTCTTCTATACTCTTGCTTTTAGTTGATCTTTTCCTTGTTATTCATGTCCTCATTGTATTGCATTACTGCTATTATTTTAATGTTTTATGCCTTGCTTTTCTTTTCTTTTTTTCCCCTTTTTCTCCATTGCTCTGTAAAGCACTTTGAGCTGCATTTCATGTCATGAAAGGTGCTATACAAATAAAGTATTATTATTATTAATCCATTTGGTCCATTTGGTTCCATTTCTATAAAATGAACACTGAGGATTTGACTGTGTATGTTCTGGTGCTGCTGTAGACATACTGTGTCTTTCCTCCAGGTTGTGACTCTCTACCTTGACAACAGGGTATATTGCCCAGGGTGGCAGAATATGGTCTCTGAGAAGTCCACAGGTGCACTGTGATGGTTCCAGGTCTGCACACTCATCATGGCGCTGGAACAGCAACGACATTACATTCAGAGGGACTCACAATGATGGGAAAATACGGCAAAGTCATATCCGAGAACCTCAAAACAAAGTGTCAACTAGACAAAAAGATAAAATGGTCATAAATGTCAGAACGGGGAACGTTCTGCCAAGCAAGATTGATGCTCACCATGGTGTGGCACCAGACGCAGTGCTTGCCCGTTAAGCCCTGGTAACTCTTAATCTTCTTCTGGCACTTGTCACATTTCCCAGAGTCACAGTTCCCACTCACCCAGTCGTGTGCTGCTATCTGAAAGCAGTGGTGGACAGTACATTTACTTGAGCACATTTTTGAGAGTATCTGCACTTTATTTACTGTGGGTATTTGTGTTTTTGGATACTTAAGTTACAGTATTTCTTTCACTCCACTATATACATTTCAAAGAAGAACTATGTTCATGTTCGACCAAGTGTATGAAGGTGGCTGATGAGGCCGATCCTTGCACAGAGTGACCGGTTGAAATGAGGGCATGGGGAGGGGGGATTCTAATGTGAATATGGTCAATAGACAGCAGCCATTTTTACATGAAAAAATAGGATAAGAACAGGTTTTTAACAAATATACTAATTAAGATTCCAGTCAGGTCTCTGATTCATGTAAAAAGTGTCAGACTCGGGGTGCTGCTGTTGTTCATGCTTTTCACTGGAAAGGCTCTACTACAATAAATCTAACTGAGCCAATCCCGTAAAGTCGGCCATACCAGCCCTGACAAAAAAGGATAGTAATTTTGTATTTTAAAACAAAATGCCAGATGCCAGAGGGTAAATTAGTATCACTATAATTGGTGTTTATCCTGCTATTTCATGTCCGTATGGTTGCCATGAAAAATTTCTATTGAGTTGACTGTTGATATCAGTGTAAATGTTGACAGGGCATGCATCGTACATACCCCTGTTTCTTTCTTTGACTTGACATAGGTCCTGGTGCAGGGGGCGGGGTTGCTGTTGGCACAGCGTCCATGGACCGTGTATTTGCAACCTGAATAAGGAAACACATCAGAATCAGAATCTGTTTATTGCTATTATGTTGTGAATAACTTGACTTGATGCATAATGGTCTTAACCCATTTAGACCCGAGTTAAAAACATTCACTTTGAAAGAATATATATTCAAAGATTTGCGCCACATTTTTACGATAAAACAAGCTACAAGCTACAAGCTTGTAGGTCTGCTATTTTTCAATAGCTAAATTATAACATAATGTTTAAAACACCAAAAGGGGCTCCCGCTCAAAATGAAGTAAATAAACTGTAACAAAAAATACACAGCAAATTCCCGATTACTGTAACTAAACACTATGATGTTAAATTGAATTAATAAATACATTCAAAGTGTACTAATGACTATATGCAGTTCCTTAGTGACGCTTGTGTTTTTTTTCTAGTACAGAATCGCCCCCTGCTGGTGCAGTTGAGGTACTGACATGTGCAGCACAGCCCCTGTTTCCTCAGTCCAAGAAGCATGCTGTGGCACACGTTGCAGTAAACTGGCTTGTTGAAATGCTTCATCCTCCAGAGGTGCTGACCATCCCGTTGAGTCATCTGTGAGATAAGTAACACATTTCATTATTATTATTATATTATTATTCATATCAGGTGTTTGGGTTGGGTTTGACATGATGTACATGATGCACACGCGCACGCACACGCACACACGCACGGTATGCTCTGTCCTTGTGTGTATCAACAATATAATGCTTCATTTGGCAAATTTATAAAACTAGAGTTTCCAGAGTTTACCGCACGGATCTCCCACGCCTCATATGCCCATATATTGAGATCCCTGAAGACAGAGTCTGGCAGACCCTCCCTTAAAACAATTTTACTAAATGATGTTCTTATTATTTAACCTTTATTTAAACAGGTAGTCTAATTGAGACCTGAGGTCTCATTCTCAAGAGAGGCCTTTGAAATATACAGTAGTCTCAATCAATGAATCGCGTTGTAGTTTATAAGTAGATGCTAAATATTATTTTGAGTCATCATTTGCAGCAATGACCAGTATATCAGTGTCAAACCATCCAAAGCATGGGCAAGGTTCAAGGTTGTACTTTATTGTTACATTGGTACATAGTACACAAGAGTGAAACGAACTTTGCAGACTTGCTGAACTTTGCCTGTTAAACAAGGACTTAACATGAACATTTATAGCACATCTCACTTTCTTTCATTTTTTCTATCCAACGATTTTTGTAAACCATTTCTTTTAACCCAGTGTCAATTGTCTAATGTAATCCTGGGTGCTACACTCCTTCTGCCAACCTGGGGAGAGCAACGGACTGACCGTATGCTTACTTCAATGCATGAGTAATCCAAGCCGCTTCTTTTTCACCTGACAGAGGGGAGTTTTCCCGGCTGGCCAGTGGGGGAAGCAGTTTAGAGACCAGAATTACTGCATGTTTTTTGTGAGGGTACCTACCCCAGAGGACACAGGGAGAACATGCGAACTCCACACAGAAAGGCCCTTTTGACAACCCCACCTAGGGTATGGGCATTGATGATGCGGAGGAGAGAACTCGCCCCCCAGCATCCCCAGCGGGAATCAAACCCAGGACCTTCTCGCGCGTCTCACTTTCACCATAGACCTTAATTGCATTACACAAAGCCTTTTATAAAGCTACTGTATTACGCTGTCACCACAGCCTGCATTTTCACAGACACCCACTCATTACATTATTAGTTACACCACCATGCATTCGTTTTTTAATTCACCATGACTAATCTCAAATACTAACACAAGATTATACGCTTTTATTGACTCTAATGATATACCAGCCTGTGCTCTCATCCATATGGCTGAGACATGGCTATTTATTTCCCTGTCTAGCACCAGTTTGAATCACGGAGCATCAAAGTGTCAGTTAGGCAAGGAGGCAAGGAGAATAAGCCCTATAGCAAGGCTGAATATATGAAACCCAGGTATTGTCAGACGGAAGACAAAAATCATAGAAGTCAGTTTATAGTCAGTCCTTATAGTTTACAGTCAGTCTAGTGAGTCTACCAGCAAGAGTGTATAGGCCTGGAAACAAGTGCACAAACGTGCCCAGTTTTTTTGCCGAAACCCTCTCCAAATACTATATTATATAAGAAAATGCATTTAATTTAATAGATCCTGTGCACTGTATTGTAGACTACATGGCCTGCCTCCAAGCAGGTCAGTGCACATACTTTTGGGAGGGCAGATGATCTCTCCCCCTCTCCCCAAAAATAGCCTATTCATGGAGGACAGTAGCAAATTTAGAAACCAGAGAAGCTAACCAATCTAGACACAATCCATGAAAGTGTACATGCTCATTAGATAGTATATATTAGTTAAACATATGGATGATAGGCTTCACATTTGAAGTGGATTAACCCATTAAAAAGTCTATCCACAGAAAAATATCACACATTTGGTTTTGATATGCATGAGACGTGGTCGCCATGTCCTATAAAACCAGACTTCACACCCACACGTCTCAGAAAAGCTGAGGAAGGCCTGAGGCTATTTCCATCTGTTGCTGTGCATTATTAAATGTCTTACATACTTATTTGTGAGTGCTGATGACTTCATTTGCTATTTTACTGCATTGTGGATCAGTACCAATCCTACTCCGAATACATTTGAGTTGAGCAACTGTGGACCCGCAACAGATGTATAAATGAGAGGAAAATAATTATGTGCGCAATATAAAAGGGCACTTTTTCCTATGAAGACAACAGGGCAGATTTTCAGGCATGGGTTGGCCTGCCTGGCTACCAGTTAGTTAATTAGTTCCTTAGTATGCAGAACGCTGCCACTGATCCTCAGGTAGGGGTCTCCTATCTGTTGCCTGGCTCATAACAGAATTCTACCATCGATCGGATGTACTAGAATTATCTTCAGTTAAACATAGTCATAACTGAAGTAATTGTTTTTGGAGCCCAGGAAGAATGATTAAAGTCAGTGCTCAGCTTCAATTGTTTAAAAACCACGAAACGGGCCAGAAATCCTGTTGTAGTCACTGGGATACTTGATTTAAAAATACTACTGTCTGATAAAGCATTGGAATGGTTTAGGCCTAAAATACATTTCTGATCTTGTGCTACATCAAGATCAGCATTCAGTTTCGATCAGGTGCGTAGCGTGGATCAAATGATTGACTGGGCAAACTAGCATCCCCGGCCGCCGATAGGTGTGAAGTGTGAACAGCCCTTGTGCCCACTTTTGATTGATTGATTGAAATATTTATTAACAGTTTGCAGAATTACAGTACATTTCAAGCAGAAACTCAATACAAAGACTGTTAACTGTGAGTGGACGACCCAATTAAGCATTACACTTGTTTACAAGAGGGTCCACCATGTTCAATTCATCAAAGGCACAAGGGCTGCCAAAGTAGGCTATCTTTTGTTGTTTTTCTTGTTTTTTCGCCCCCCTCTCTTCGAAGCTAGACTGGGCCAGCTCTAAACTGACTGGGCCACGGCCCGCGTGGCCCAATGGACCCTACGCCGGTGGTTTCGATATACATTCCGTGCGACAACCTTCCAAAAAAACTGCAGGTCTGCTACAACTCTCAATGTGGCCTATTATAGCACCACCATCAGGTCGATTTGAAACATTTTTGGTATGGTGTTTTTTTTTCAGCCCAGCGGTGTCTGAAATTAGCTGCACACGCGCACGAACAGACAGACACACACGGACGGGGCAACAACATAATCTCCACTGGCATGATAATTTGACGTACCTTTAGTCCCAGTAAGACCATTAAGGGAACATTGTTCATGCCTCCTTCCACCCACTCGTCCAGAGATACTGTGCCGCTGCTGTCAGCATCGATTGCTGTCATCATGTCCTTCAGCACCTGATGGCATGGCAGTGGGTTGTTGGCATCCAATTAACACACACGCACACACACGTACAGCTCCTAATAACCTTAGATTTGTATTGCAGCAGATGTTCATCATTCATCACTCGTCTGGTTGTGGTACAATGAGCGATTCATGTTATTGCCTACATTAGTGGTTCTCAATGTGGTGTGTGCCGCACTGCCTGAAGACCCCTTGGAACCCCATCAAGGACTGCTGGGGTCCCATGACCCCACTTTGAGCACCACTGTTCATTGTTCATTGTAACATAACTAGTAGGGAATGAGCGATGATTAATAGCCTACTGCAATACTGCAATACCAATCTAAAAGGTATTTAAGAGCTGTGTGTGTGGGGGAAAAAAGCAAAATGAGGAATAGTTTAACTACTTAAATCCTATTTACATACTTTGTTGACCGAAGTCCTCCAGGGGTCTATAGGCCCCCTCCTTTTTTCCCTATACACCACACATATTAGCCGAAAATAGCCGCAATACAATGCATTGTGAGCTTGTAGATTGGTTATTTTCCCCAAATGCTTTACATAGGGGTCCTGCATCACCCTGTCTTGGTTCATATCTCAGTAAGGTAGTCTGTTCATTATCCCTGGACCCTTACATAAACCCTGACAGGGTGAGGCGACAATCATAAACACCTCACTGCACACTATCCCTTGTATAGCTGAGGGTCATGTGCAGACATTCATTTGTTTCAAACTTTAAAGCAAGCGTTCGTTTATGAATATATATTACTGGGACTTACCGGTCTGAGCTCTGACACATCCCAGCCAAGGTAATCTGCAGCATGCATCATTTGAGCTATGATCCTGTCCACTTCCTATGAGTTCAGAAGCAAATACTTAGTTTGTCACGAAAATCAAATTGAGTTGGAATTTGAGCTTGCGGGTGAATCGCCACAAGATCAATGGTTGTTGTTTTTGTTTTGTTTTTATTGGTGTTGCCAGCAGCATGCAAAAAAAAGAGATTTCCTATGACTTACAGAGCTGTCAAGGACTCCATTTCCATCTCTGTCATAGAGTTTGAAAGCAACTGGAGAAGAGGAGAGATGGAAAAGAAAGCATTGGAAACCAGTCTAATTCATCTAAGTCAGAGGTTTTCAACTGGTGGTCCGTGGACCACTGGTGGTCTGTGAAGGTATTGCATGTGGTCCCTGACCATGCATTTAGTATGTTTTTGAGTGGTGCAACCGCTCCAAGGAACCCGGGACTATGTGACTATGTACCAGTAGGGGACAAAGTGGCGCTGTTGTGCCAGAAACAGAGAGAGAGAGATAGTGTTGCACTGTTGCCTGCTAATTACAGAGAGAGAGAGAGAGAGAGAAAGAGAGAGAGGCAGGGGGAGAGGGGAGTTGCAACACTCAGTTCACACGGGTGTGATTTTTATGGACCAATAGTTGGGAAACTAACTAGTTCATTAAATGACCTGGTGATGTATGATGTCATCAATGTTGTCAGTTACTGACAACATCAGTCTATTAGGAAATGTTCCCATATAATCATGCAATCACATGTGTCTGCTATCTATGAGTTTAATATGGAAGGTTAAGTAAGGGCAACCATGGGAAAGGAATAGCTCCGGACGACTAGCATATAGCCAGTTAAATTACTGGCTGTTAAGGGCTTGATTTAATTCACCTCAAATTAACAAATTAAACAAAGCCCTTAACTGTCAATATTTAATTTCCGGCTTCCCCACACCACCCAACACAACAGTGGTCCCCAGGTTGATTCTTAGTCAGGGTGGTGGTCCCTGGTTCATAAATCAGTTGAAAACCCCTGATCTAAGTCTTTGGGGGAAAGCCTGCAGCATGACAGACAGAGAGAGAGAGAGAGAGAGAGAAAAGAACAACTCACACTCCAGCTTGTCCCTGGGCTGGCCGTCCTCCAACAGAGAGAAGTAACAAGAGACGTCCTTCAGGAAGACCTCTTCTACAAGGAAGACGAATGCTCCAGTTACCATACCTGCACGCCCAGTACTGTACTGTACTGTACACACATGTTCAGTTGATAAAAGGTTGTAACTTCATACAGACTCTAAATAATGCTGACTAAGGAGGAGAGACAGTGTTTATGCCTATATTTGAAGCATATTAATCTCACTGGCAGTGTCCTCATGCTCAGAGTTGGGAAAGGAGCGGAAGAGCCTCTGGCAGAGATCCACGGGGAAGCCTTCGTCTTCTAAATAGGTCTTCAGGAAGAGGCCAAAGCCCTCCTCGTTGATGCACTGGAATTGATCGAGGAGCAAGGAAAGATTTACTGTTACTACTCACAATGCTAATGCGTGATTCTGACTTTAAGTGTACACATGCATATACGGTAAGTGGGGCTTTAAGTGTACAGTAAGTGGCAGTTTTTTGCTTTACTTAGGATAGTAAAGAGACAGGAAATTGAGGGATGAGATGGGTAAGGACACAAGACAGGCGACACAAGTCTTAAATCGGAAATGGGCCTGGGATGTTGCAATTATGTGGTCTGAAAACTCTGAATAACTACCATAAGTGGTGCTTTTAAAGTTTTATTTCTCCCACAGACTTTTAAATCAAAGTAAGCCTACTATTCAGGCAATGAAGTAATATGCAACAAAAGGCAAACATCCTCAAGAAAGATTTGAGTCTGACATGCTATTTGCATTATTAGCTCCAGGGATCTCCGATCTAGCAATTAGTAGGCCTACTCCCTGGATAAATAGTGAGCCACAAACCCATTTCTTGTTGACTTGTTATTCCATTACCCTCGTCGATAACCTACAAAGCTGACAGTCATAAATAATGTCATTGCAAGACAGTCGAGCCGCTGGAAGGCATTGATTGATTGATTGATTGATTGATTGATTGAAAACATTAACAGTTTGCAGAATAAGCACAAGAAAGTAGATCTGCTTAAAGGTATATTCAGTGATTTCACTCAAAAAACCGTAGGTTTCGTTTTTGGCTGTGGGACCCAGCCTTTCGTCCAATCAGGATAGAGAGTCAAAAACGAAACCTAAGGTTTTTTGACCCCAAGGGGTTAACTGGGGACAGGGAGGAACTCCTTATATGGTCAGCACACTCTATAGTAGGGAGGATTATCACAACAAAACAAAAAAATAAGTGATATTTGAATTAAGTGAAATCACTGAATATACCTTTAAGAGGATTAAATAGCCCAAGAAAGCACTAAAGCCTAAGGCTTGTTTCCATTGGGGTCCTACATTTTCAATTAATCAGACTGACATTTACCGTGAAAGACTCATACCATATAGTAGTTGAATACAGTGTGCCAATTTTGTCCATTTTACTCGATATTTATGATGGATAACAGTTTTTATTCATGTCGTCAATGTTGTTGGTATTGGCTAGGCTGTGTCTTTCAGTGAGTCACATTGGAGCGTACTCTGTGTGGTTGGAGCCAGCATGCCGTTCAGGAGTGCTGCTGCGTGGGCAATAAACTAAAGGGCTAATTTGCATTTGCAACCTCAGTTGGACAGCACTACAGACATTACTCATAGACAGCTTAAGTCTCAATAATAAATATATGTGGTGACTCACTGTACAATTTACTGTAGAATACATCAGGGGTTCTCAAAGTTTTTGGCTGGAGACCCCCGGAAATGCTTTGGCCATGTCTCGCGACCGCCCTGCCCTGCCCTGCCCTGCCCCCCTTCCCCACCCCCAATACAAATTGACTGAAAAGATAACCTTAATAATAGAGAATATACTGTAAGTCATGAATGAATACTGAAACCAGATCTAATCATTAAGGAAAGTTTATGCATGTACTATGTGTACTATGTAAACTCTTAATTTCCATTCCCCAGCCATTCGGTCGCGACCCACAGGTCGGGAAACCATCACAGTCAGACACATGCTCTTTGCTCTCAACAGTATACTAAAGAGAGCTACTTCAACTGTTCTTATCCATTTGTCATTCTGAGAGAGTGTACAAATGGACCCTGTGCACAAATGGATACTGTACAGACAAATGGACACCGGCCCATTTTGTCACATTTGTAGGCATATATACACTCTCAGAGTTAAATTACACAGAGTTGTGCACTGGTGATAAAAACGCAGGGCATAGTATTATCTCCTGACCTCTCCGTGTCTGTGTTGGGCCAGACTGCCTTCTGCATCAAATTCACTGAGCACGTCTTTCACCTTCCGGCTGCAGTCTGGGGAAAAAGACACACACACACACACACACACACACACACACACACACAAACACACACACACACACACACACACACACACACACACACACACACACACACACACACACACACACACACACACACACACACACACAGGCACGCACACACACAGGCACGCACACACACACACACACACACACACACACACAGGCATGCACACACACAGGCACGCATACACACACACACACACACACACACACACACACACACACACACACACACACACACACACACACACACATTTTGACATTTTTAATCCATTCATTTAATTATTTGAATTCATAATTAGAAGAAATGTGTATAGATAACTTCATAATTTATTGTATTAAATTATGTTAATGTTATCTTTCATGAGAATGCAATGTACTTTGCACACATGCATGCACAGTTGCACACAATGACTATAGGCCTAACAAGTAACGACACAAACACAGACGGGACGCTTGGATTGCAAAACACCAAGCATGAGCAACAGCAGCTGCCTCTTCTAGATAGGAGAAAGCAGAAGAAAGTGAGTGTAAATTGAGTGTGTGTGTGTGTGTGTGTGTGTGTGTGTGTGTGTGTGTGTGTGTGTGTGTGTGTGTGTGTGTGTGTGTGTGTGTGTGTGTGTGTGTGTGTGTGTGTGTGTGTGTGTGTGTGTGTGTGTGTGTGCGTGTGCGTGCGTGCGTGCGTGCGTGTTTGTGGGTGGAAGTGAAAGGGGAGGGAGGGAGGGGGTTAACCACTTGAACACCAGCATGCCTATTTATTCTGGGAAGAACATTCGCCAAAATAGCAGATCTACAAGCTCACTTGTATGCACACATTCATTGTGTGCATCTACAAGACGTACAAGTTGAGCTTGTAGATCTGCTGTTTTTGACTTTTTCCACTCCTAGTACCTGTAACAGGTCCGTTTCACTAAAGACTATGAGGGTTTAAGTGGTTAAGCACTGGGGTAGCTAGCTGCCTTCCCATCTGGGAAGCCTGTCTGACTATACTTACATTCAATGTACTGCTGAAGCTGGATGAAGTCGACGGGGGTAATCTCCTTCACCTCTGGGTCTGTGGGCGTGGGGGTGCTGGACATGGTAGCTGCTTCCAGCTTCTGCACTAAACTGCCTGTGCACAAGCGGCAGAACCAGTGCAAGACACGACAGATGAAGAGAGAAAGGAAGAAAAGGGGGCGGATTAGTCATGCCGCCGTATGAAACACTGAAGCAAGCGAAAGAACATACCAGCTGAGCTTACACACTGCGCACCTTACCGACAATGGGGGGCGAGGGGGTGGGAGGCGAGGGGGTAGAGCGGGGGAGCCAGAGAGAGGTCGGAATTCTGCGTGCACAATATTATGCTGTGCCATAATCTAAGAAACACATGTACTCTCTCTGTATGTTGTCTCTTATTTTACTTTGTCTCGTAGTAAGTAAGCACATACTTTAAACTGTGCATTGCAATATTATTATGATTTTAGGTTGTTATGTTATTATATTATGTTATTAATTACTATCTCTATTTCATGTACCGGTATGTTCAAATATACGTTTTGTATGTTTGGATGGAGTTGATGATTTAATTTCAGTATTTCAGTATTACATTTATATTCATGGTCTCCAACCAAGTGTTGCTCTGTCTCTATATAGTGCATGTAGCATTTCACATTTATTGCTATCACTATCATCTAATTGGCCCAGAGGCAAATGCAACGTTCTATTAAAAATGATGTCAATCTAAACATATCCCAAGTTTACAGATGCCTTGCAGTGCTCCCAGAATCAAAGGGAACGTCCGTTAACCGTTGGCTTATAAAGGGAGGAATTAGTGGCGTTTGGAATGAATGAAACTAAACATCTGAGCTCAGTGAGATCATGGCTGGAGTGTTTGCCCCGAGACTAGGAGGTCAGGGTTCAATCTGCAGCAGAGTCATACCTAAGGCTATAAAAGTGGTACCCAATCAGCAGGGAGGGAGGCCCCTGCTGATGCATCAGAGGTTGGATGTCCCTGCGACATACGTACTACCACCATCATGGTCTGGGAGTGTACTTTAATTGTACAGTATTAGTAGTTTTTCTAGCATGGCCTCATGCTAGAAAAACTGGAGATAGGCTCCTGAACTGTGGGCCACATGGCTCAGCAGCTGTTGGTTTCCAAGGCTATTTAAGGTTTGGGAACCATTGCGTTAAACGACATTAAACTCACGTTGCCACTCACACTTACACTTATGCACGCGCATATACCCTCTATAGCTTTTATACAAATAGCATAACAATAGAATACTGATGTCCTGACATGAGAAAATACGTTTTGGGGCTCCCCGGTTGGCTCAACTGATGGACTGATGCACATCGACAGAGCACATGCCATTAGTCTCAGTTCTTGTGCAGCCAACCTGGGATCTAGTCCGACCCGAGGGCCTTCGCTGTCCTTCTCTCACTTTGTGCCATTTCCTGTCTGTCTCAATTAAAGCTTTGGGAAAAACACAAAAGACAGACACACATCTCCTGGGTCATGGAAATGAGGTCTCATTCAAAAATCCCATAGACTTGTGTTCCAAAAACAAATAAATTATTCCGGGGCTCCGGGGAATGTGTGTCACAGCAGCCAGGGCTGAACGGAGAGACTAAATTAAATAATCACGAATAACACCCACTCTGTCCATTTGACATGGAACCACTTGCTCTCTTTGGTTTCTGAAAGGGTCATGTTGTCTCCACTTATTTCCTTTGAAAGGTTACCAGAGTGTTGCCTGGCAGTTTTGTTTAGGCAGCCAATCAGGTGCGAGAAATCTGAACAGAAAGCTAATTGAGGCTACAACTAGAAGATCGTTACCTCACTTCCTCACACACACAGGAATCCGCTATGACTTGTTTCCATATTAACTGTCAAATTAAGCTCCCCCCCCCCCCCCCCCCCCCAAGTCTTTACTCCAACCATAAAACCTGTACTATAAATGACCACAAGATGCAGGTGTTCTTTTCAAACAAAATGCAGTGCAGTCTATGTTATGTGCAAACAAACAATAAAATATATTTTACGCTGATATTTTTATGCCCTTCAAAGCAATCTAGCTGATCTAAGTTTACTGTGAGTGTCTGTTTCCCCTGATGGCCGGCTGAGTACCATCATCACTGTCTGGTACAACAAGATTTCAGCCTATCTGAGTAATCTGACTCCTAACTTCCTGATTAGATAATTATTTGCATGCACAATGTTCACATGCAGAGTGGAAATCATTACCAGTGCAGCAAGCGATATTCACTGCAGTTGGAATAATACATCTCACAAATTCTCGTCTTGGGTTTAGTTGGCTTCAATAGATTGCTCAGAGGACTCTTAATTTGACTGAGGAATTTATATGTAAGCCTGGGCAATATATATATCAATATATGTTTTATCTATGGTCAAGTGTTGTCTTGTTTGAAAATGATGCATTACAAACAGTAAAGTGATGTCGATTAGAACGGTCAGATAAGACTGATCTAGCTCCTCTATTATTTGCCTTTCCCCACTTTGTTATAATAATAAATAACTTAGTTATAATCATAACTTCATTATTATAATATAATAACTAAGAATAACTAAGTGGACTATATATTCTAGGCATTACTGATGATTTTCTTTTAATCGCATTGAGATGTTAAGGCCTGTCTGTGGATTTCAGAGTGTGACTACATAATAACTACATTTGGAAACGTGGAAAATCTTCTCTTTTCTTTTTACTAACCCTAAACCTTAACAATAACAGACAGTGGATCAGACACATTCAGAGCACTGCATGCAGTGGAGACAAAGCATTTTGACTTGTAAAATCTCAGATAATATACTACAATAATGTATTATGAAAAGTATCATTTGCTAGAATTTGGATAGTTGTGGTTCTGTCCCTGGTTTGCAGTCTGGACTTTGAGGATCATGGCATTAGGACACTACAAAGAACAACACAGCAATTGGCAATAACTACACTCAGATAAACCTCTGTTTGGAGTTTATTAATTCTAACCACACAAGGAGCAACACCCTTTGTCTGATACAAAGGGTTTTGCTAACTAAACAGTAGTTAAAAGGCGGTTGCATATGATAATTAGTGCTAAACATCATCCTTCCAAATCACCGGCCAATGTACACAAGATTACTTTTAAGGTATGACCTTTTTCCATGCGAGCTCATGTTTGTGCAAGCTGTCATAACGCCCACGCCTTGTGTCAAGGAAATCTGCCGTTTCGTAAGGTGCAAGCAGTGGTTGGAAACGCCTGGGTCGGGTTCTCTTGCACGGTGACGCAATTCACGGCTGACGTCTAGGGTTGGTTTTTCCTACTGACATCACAACAATTATTTTCACTGAATTCTTTGCCGATTACTTGAGGTTAGCAGAGGGTAAAGGAGGAACATATTTCTGTTGCTATGGAAAGAGTTTCCCCCATCAGCTGCCCTCTGTCAGAGCCATGCCATGGTTGACTGACTCATATAGAGGGAGGGAGGCCAGCCCAGACGAGGGGGAGCTCTGGCCGTCTCTGAGTCTTCCCTCCACCTCGCCACCCACGCCACAACCCACGTTTGGCCTTCTAAACCAGAGGCAGCTTCTAAATTGCATTCTACAGGCAGATGCTACTGTGACTCATTACACGAACAAGGGAATACTCCCTTACTATAAATGGAATGTATGCTCTCAAGAGGTCATTTCTCAGGTCAAGCTTTTACTGTGCTGTGTGTTACAAACCACCAGTAAGATTCCACTTAACTGAACAACAACAGAAAATAAAGTTCAACTTCTTCATGTCTACCTGGCTACCACTAGTTCCCCTTCCAACTGTTGTGACATCTCAGGGTAATATTAAGGTCTGAGTAGGTTGTTAGTTAGTGAAAGCTACAACATGACTCTAGAGCTAAAAATAAATGAGAATAACTGTCACGATTCAAATAAGAGAACTAAGAGAACATTCACCACAGCATGAATCATACCATTCTGGGAAAATGTAGGCGAGGCCTGATTTCCTTTCTCCCTGGCTTCAAAGTGTGTATACAGCCCATCATTCTAAGTTCTGACTTGAATATAGCTTATGTAATATGGCTTTGTGTGGAGGCAGCCTAGCTTGTATACTTCACTCGAAAGCAGAAAAACATCAAACCTGCCTAGACGTGTAGTTTTAACCGTTTGCCAGTCTGTATGCAAAATTAAAACAGTACAGTACTAAAACAGTACTGCACATCTGAATAAAAACAACAATAACATTTAAATTATCACTATGCCTATTCCCTTTAATAGTGATTTGTAACATCATTATTGTAGAGCAAGTAGGGCAACGTTGATGTGTTTTGTATCGTGAACTTCACTGAGATCAGTCCAAGTCTGATTAAGTGAATCTTAAATCAGTCATAGAGTCTAACATCATAGTTATTATTAATACATGAATACAGACTTTCTGTGGAGACATTTTTTACCAAAAACAAAGGTTTGCGCTGACTGATATCATCACTGTTCATTTTATCCGTGTTATAAACCAGTATACTTAAAACTATAAATCACTTATCCTTCAGAACACTATGATCTCATTCTAGTCCATTTGCGCCCTCTAGTATCTAATATAAATATTAACAATTGTGCCAATTCACTACAGTATTGATCCCTTGACTAAAAACCTTCCTGAAGGCAGTAATGGACATGATGATACCACATACTGTAGATTCCCCAGTTCTAATACATGAATGTGGTCAAATGATATTGAATGGAGAGCTTACAATTGTGTATACAATAACAAGTAGTAACAATCCCACCCACTAGGTGTAAACAAATTAACATCTCTTTGTTATTATTATTATTCATTAAATAATAATAATTAGACATATTTGATGCCACTGGGGAAATAGTTTCAGCTTCACCCAGCTGATTATTGTTCAAGTTGTCATACTTGAGCACATAGTTAAGGTTTAAGCGTCTTGCTCAGGGACACCTCGAAACATTGCCACGGCCTGGAATCAAACCTGAGAGCTTCTGTTTCCAACGCGGCCTCTCTAACCATTCAGCTATGGAGGTTGGAGGGTCATTACTTTAGGCACTGATGGTAGGGGCTTTACAAACGGCTGGCTAGTTTTTCAATAGGACCTTAGACTAAAGTGACATTTTCATTTCAATCTATGGGAAAGACATCAGCAAATATAGGGTCAGAAAGCGCATATGATGCTTGTGCATGTGTAACAGAAGACCAACTTCTCAGGTGAGAGAGAATGTCAATGCAGGACATGGTCAGATTGTGTCAGTAAAAACAGTCCATTGACAATAGTTGCAGCACCTATAACCCTCATGTGAGAGTTCAGTGGTGCAAGAATCATAGTGACTGGTCTACAGAGATGAGGTAAACATGTCCAGGCATGGACGCATGGTTTGGGTCCACTTATGTTATGTCCCAGCCTCCCAGGGATGGGCCACTGCAAATTAATACAAAGTAGAAAGTACTTTACCCCAAAATGAGTTAAGAGGGACTTCTGCATCAGGCCGGATGATTGTATAGGGTGTGTATACGTTTGTAATATATTCTCTAATATTCTTTCTCTCTCTCTCTCTCTCTCTCTCTCTCTCTCTCTCTCTCTCTATCTATCTATCTATCTATCTATCTATCTATCTATCTATCTATCTATCTATCTATCTATCTATCTATCTATCTAAAGTAATTTGGAATAGTAATTTGTAATCCAAATAGTAATTTGGACGTCGTTTTATGTGTTTTACATCAGATTGTTACAGTGAATAGTCAGGCAGTAAAGGTGGGGGAGGGGAGAGGGGGATGACATGCAGTAAAGGTCTTGTGTCAAATCCAAAACTGGGCCAGCTGCGTCTAGAAGGTATACTATCCTTATTCATGTGGTAGTAAGATGAGCTCTTACTCTATGAGCCCAGATCACCTTTGTTGACATATTTCTGTTCTGATGGTAGTGGTCTGACTGGTCTGTTCCAGAATGATAATGCCCCCATGCCATCCACATGGCACATGATGTGAATCATATGCTATGCTCATCATTTGGAGTACACCCAGGGGAGAGTTTAGACCTGCTCTCCACCACCATCATCAAAATGGCAAATGAGGGAATATCGGTTTTCCATCCCTCCAGTAGGATTCCAGAGTCTATGCCAAAGCACCTTTAAGCTGTCGTGACTATGTGGTGGCCAAAAACCTTACTAATGCACATTAGGATATTGTGTGTGTGTGTGTGTGTGTGTGTGTGTGTGTGTGTGTGTGTGTGTGTGTGTGTGTGTGTGTGTGTGTGTGTGTGTGTGTGTGTGTGTGTGTGTGTGTGTGTGTGTGTGTGTGTGAGACAGACAGACAGACACACACAGACAGACACAGACAGAGAGAGAGAGAGAGAGAGAGAGAGAGAGAGAGAGAGAGAGAGAGAGAGAGAGAGAGAGAGAGAGATAGAGAGAGAGAGATAGATAGATAGATAGATAGATAGATAGATAGATAGATAGATAGATAGATAGATAGATAGATAGATAGATAGATAGATAGATAGATAGATAGATAGATAGATAGATAGATAGATAGATAGATAGATAGATAGATAGATAGATAGATAGATAGATTATCTATCTATCTATCCGTAAAATAAATAAATAAACACATCTATCTATCATAGATAGATGTGTTTATTTATTTATTTTACGGATTGGGATATAGATGTGTTTATTTATTTATTTTACGGATTGGTAGCTTGTCATCAATAGGCTATCGTTGTTGGCAGAATCCATTTACCTGTAGAAAAAGTAATAGTGGAATCCCTTGCACCCAGATATCTTACACTTTATGCCCCAACATAAAATGTAAAGCTGTAGGCCAGTAGGCCTATGTCTGAATGTTCCTGAGTCTAGTAGGCTATGACTTACTTCCATAATTCTTAATATAGCACAGAATGATGGACGAATTCCCATTATAGGTAACTTCAGTAGCTTTATGGAAATCAAAAAGCAGCTGATGCGGTCCGTGTATCACTAGTAAAACCCACAATAGGACAAAATGTAGTATCATAGTAGTAGACTACATACCTACTATGTATGTAGCCTACTGTACATTCAATTATGAATAACATGAAGAAGCTCTGATGTTTTTGTAGATCAGCTGAATTATTTTACTAAGGCAGGTGTATCCGTACCATTCTTAGTAACGTACTACATGCCAGCTATAACAGTAACTGTAAGCTGGAAAAGACATGTCTGCTTATTCCAGATGCGAAACTTGACAGCAGCGCAATGAACGGTCTAAAATAACAGTATTCACATTTGTCAACTATTCAAAGCTGCAGTCTGCACTGCACTCAACTTCAATCAGTGCGATGACTGGAGCGCTATTCTAAGGGTTTGGTTACCTTTCTGCGTCGACCCGACCCCGCTGTACTTCAAGTTGGCAATCTGTAGGTGAATGTCCACATAATAAGCCCCGGCTATTTCCAAGTGCGAGTCCGACCGATGAGTTGAACGGGGCGCTGCAAGTCCAACTGTCGACGGACAGAAGGCAACAGCAAAATGTGACAAATGAGGGAAAGACTGACGCCCTCCCACGCCCGACTCAGTCAGAGACAGAGTATGAAATGTTCTTCATAAAGCACCGCCTCAAACTAGCGCCTGTACGTGTACATGCACTTTGCCCGACGGTGTGGCTTACTCTATATTTACCAAGTACACGTGTGTTAACAATCTAGTTTAACCTCTTTTTGGCCAAGTGTAGCTATTGGCATGCTAACGTAAGTACTGTGTTGTGACCAGATGTATGACTGAAATTGTAACATTGTGCAGCACTGAGCAGTCAGGGGGTCACTACTAAACTAATAGATGATAAGCCTTGCAGTCCAGCGGGCAGTTCGGAGTGGGACACTAGCTCCAGAGCTCTATGCACCAGAGATATCAGGACACCATAATTTGTGCTGTGCAGCGAGCCCTGCATAGGACATTGTAGTAGTGCTGCCTGGCTGGCCACATGACAAAATTATGTTTATGGACAATAATAGTTCAAGCATGCCATTGGGTAGATCACATGCTCACATTCCATGCAATGACCACAAAGGCAAAGGCTTTAGACTGTACAATGGGGCTAGCCAGAGCAGATACCGGACATTATTTACCACACCCGTCCAATGACTACACTAGTAGACAGACGGACGGACACGCAGTCAGTCCTCCTGAGGCAGCATAATTGCTGGTGTGTGGCACTGGCACTCCCTTTTTAGCATCGTCAGCTTTTTCAGATTTCATAGCCTGATGTTTAAATAAATTAATAGTCGATGACCTTAAACAAATGTATGCTTTTTTTAATGAATGGCTCATCGTTTCATATTTAGCTGAACTTCCCCAGAGAACTTATACCCAAAGATCTGGTGACATGATGTGGTAAAAACAAGTAACTGCACGGAGAGGAAAAAAAGAAATGTCCTAAGAAAACTCTTTTACACTCATTTTATGATCAAGTTTGAGATTTTATTACTTTCTTGTCTGTACAACACAGCACATAAGACACAAAACAAACTCATTGACAGGGGGGAAATAAATGACTTCAACCCTTATCTCTTGTCTACTGCTAATTTGGAGACATTAAGTCCAGTTACCATTAAGTCTTACTTGTTGGCCTCATAGTAGTACAATTTTCTCATTCAGAAAAGAACCATGATGGGACTGAGTTTACAACTACCATTATACAGAAAAGCTGTCAGTATGAGCAGTTTTACTAACGGAATACTGGGAAATAAACATATATTTAAAGCATAAAACATTTTTCAACAACTTAGGAACCATATAGCATACAATGTGAACCATTATGTATTACACAAATGTATTACACATCATCCCAAATGTTAAACTTCCATTGTAGCACTTCCACTGGACCCAACATATTGACTATATACAACCAAGGCAACAAAACACAAAACAGTGTTTTCTCTTTATCCTGCAATGAACTTCAACTGTATTGAAAAGGCAAATTTACATACATCTTCAAGCATGTTCATGTAAAAAGGCAACACAATAAATAAATCCAATGGCACACAAATTTGGACAATCTAAAATGAGAAGCACGTCTCATGAAATATTCACAAGAACAAAGAACAAACGATGCAAAAGAAAAAAAAACTTTCTGAGTCAACATCCCTGGAGACACTAGGTAGTGTGGCCTAGTGGCATACGTGAGCGTACCACATAAATAAGGCCAGTTATAACCGACCCGAGGCTCTTTACTGCATGTCATCCCCTGTGCCTCCTTTCCCGTTTTTGTTCACTGCCTCGATCACAATCTAAATAAAGCAGAAATGCAGAGGGGAAAAAAAAAAGTTCTCAAAATAAAACAGCATGGTTAGTGCACTGCCCATAAACTCCTTGAGCCACGATGACTTGAGTTTGAATTAAACTCCTGTTCAATTCAATTTCACTTCTCAGCCCTAGTACACCCACCGTCTAATAAGCAAAAGATTACCCCCCCCCCCTTGGAAAACAAACATCTTAACAAAGAGCTAATCACAGTCTAATTACAGTTAGAGGAATAGATGGATAATGTTTATAATTCAATATAATATTTCTATATACAAGTGTTTATACATTTTTGAGGACATTGAATGGAGGGATCAGAGAAGCCTTATTACCATAAAGGACATGATGCTGAACAATCAGGTCGTGTAATGCACAACACAATTGAATCACACTTGTAAACATTTCTTCTTATATAATTCTGTAGCCATCATGTCAGATTAAATACTCATTCAACAGGCTCAATGGCCATATTCACAAAGCGGCCATCATGCTCTTCCATCCTAGTTGGGAGTGTTAATCCCCCCGGATACAACAGAAGAGCAAAATGGCCACCATAAGAATATGGTCAGTCCTTGTTTTAAGGCAAAGGTAGCAAGCTTGTGAGTGAACCTCCTTTAAACCAGATAAAAAAAAATCCAGACATACTTTAGAATTTATTCGAAATAGGAGATTGCACTCAACACAAGCCCCCCCCAAGCAAAGCAGCCCCACTTGTCTCTGAACCAGCTTCACAAGCCGTGTGGTTATAAGATCTCCTCCACTCCGTGGGCGAAGATCATGACCAGACCGGGTTCCAGAATCATGTCCTCTCCCATGTGTTGGTTCTCGCAGGCCATCACTACCACCGCCTGCTTGCCGGGGATGCGTTTAGCCACGTAGTTCTCATAGTAGCGCCTGTTCATCTGCCTGGTCTCCAGTGTGGCCAGACCCTGTGGCCAGTTGCGCTCATGGGCATTCTCAATCAGGTCATTGACAATGGACAGGGGGCAGCCGCTGTCGATGAGGGAGCGCTTGATAACTGCCTGGAGCACAGCGTCAGGAGTGGAGATCATACCTCCCCAGCGTGTCACTCTGGCTGGTTGCATGGAGTTGACCCACCTGTTGACAAAACAGTAAGGGGAAAGATATTGTGAGGCAGAAGTCAGACCGGCATCCACACTGAGAACTAAACATTGCATCATCAACCAAATCCAGAAATCCCAAGTTGGGCGGGTCTTAAATGCTACTGTAGGAGTGGGACGTGGTACAGGAGAAGTTAATGTTGTAATAATAATATATCAGACTTATAATAGTGTACTGAAAGACACTTTACAGAAAACAAGACAAAACAAATAACTTTATTAGGACATAACAAAGAGAGAACACTGGCTAAATATAACTAAAATAGTTCAAATAACGGTAACGGACGTAAGGACGGACGGACGGACGGATGGACACACACACACGGACGGACGGACAGAGTGCAAAACATACTCTCTGCCCATGCCTTCGGCCTGGTGGAGACAATTAGAATGATTAAAAACTAAAGGCGATGGTGAAGGCAAGTCTGCAGAGGTGGGTTTTGAGTGTGATTTTAAAAGAAGAGAGGGTGGGGGGTGCGTTAAGTTGGGTTGTTTGTGATACTTACTCCAGTATCTCATTGTACTCAATGCTCTCCTCGAGGTTCTGCAGGTTAGGGTTAGCACTGCGGATTGCTCTCATGTAGGCTTTCAGCAGCTGAATATCCCGCTTCTAGGAGAGTCAAGACACTCGGATAAGGGAATGCATTCACACAAACTATACTGGCTAAAAAAATTTGAGACTGGTTCATTTGCTTCTATATAAAATGGGCCCTTGGTATGACTGAGGTTGCTTCATTTGCCATTATTAGACAAATTACTGAAAGAACTTTTTTAGTTGAACAAAAAGGAAAACTGGGGGTGAAGAAACGCAATGCATGTCAATCTTGGCACAATATGGTTAGGCTAGCGCTATGGATCCAATTACATTACATTCTCAGTAAATCAATGAATCTTATTTCAGCCAACAAATCAATCAGCTGATTGAAAGTTGAAAGTTTAAAACAATAGTTTGGCATAAAGAATATATTACATATAAACACTTTGGTAAGGCTCCAGTTTGTCAATAAATGCTCTCAAGTTTGATAACCATAAGATTCCTAACGCACACACATATACGCTATAGGTATTCACGCACACACATGCACCCACCCAACGACATCCACACATCTGTATGCTGTATTCATAAAGATTAAAACAAAAATAGGTTTGAAATGTTGGCTTAACCCATTCTGAACGGGAACCCATTTTGGTGTTGGCATCATGTTATGCTTTAGCTATTGAAAAATAGCAGATCTACAAGCTCATAGCGCGCCACCGAGTGGCGCGCTACGAGCTTGTAGGTCTGTTATTTTTGAAAAATCAAAGAACGACTGACATTTTTAGAATCTGATCTCATGTCAGAATGGGTTAATCAGACCAGTGTGTGTCCAGTGGAAACCTCGTATGAATCTGATCTCAGGTCAGACAGATGAACAGGTTAACAGAGACTGGTCAGCCTGGCGGACCACATTCCAAATTCAACTTTGCCCAAATATGCAGTGTGTTGTTTAACCTCAATGTGTCGGCATGGCATTGGGCTAAAAAAAAGGATCTCTCAGCTCCATCCATATATGGGCTCAAAAGGGGGTTATACCAACCAAATACACATACTTAAGCGATCTCCATATATGGACGGATCGGCGGTGCAACATAAGTGTGAGGGCCCCAAAGTAAATAAATAGGTTTTTCAATAGTATAAAATGTATTGCAGAGAAATAATCTACCAAGCATTTAGTTTTTTAATATTTATATATATAAAAGGAAGGAAAATCTCACCACTGCCATGTCATGAAAAACATCATCACAAACATGTCTTTTTTGGATATGTGGAATGAATTATGTAATGGTAGCTTCATCAGCGTAAATCGAAAAGAAACGGATAGGACTCATTCTGGGCTCTGAAATATGTCCGATTGTCAGTTCTAGCAATAACGGGGACCTCAACCGTTCAAAACAGAAAAGAACATGGCAGCCATGTCCATTGAGTTCAGTGCAGAAGTGGGGCCATGTTATGAATTTCTTGATATGAATGACCAAAAACCCATTTGAACACAGACATTTACACGTCTACTGATGAGTAGTGTCAATGCCATTCACACCAAGCAGCACGATGATTATTCATTATTATTAAATGTTGTTTAAAAAATCGTATAAAGACAAATATAGTCGTGGACGATATCGATTGGATCACTTTCAGCACAATTTTATGAACGACATTGACCAGCATTGACAGTCATTCAAACCTGGGATGCATCCGTCACTCCCCTGGGAAAGTTCTTACTAAGGGAGATGAGGAGACTATTAAGAATAGCTAAGGCTAGCTGATAGCCTGGTAGACTAGCTGTCATTGCCTCAACTATCACACCTCCTTATAATTTCAATTATTTAACACTTTCCCTTCCATTCACAACTTACATGAGTTAATTGAGGCTCAACGCATTTAAATGACAATGGAGATGGGCTGCGGCTGGCTCTGTCTTTCGTTCGTTGTTATGGTGGTTCTTCAAAGGTTAGTGAAAACTAGGCAGCGAGATGGAGCTCGCGATTATTTAATCCCGCAGTCAAACTGTTAATCATATGCACTGTGCTGATCAAGGTAGACTGAAAGCTCAAAATAAAGTTAAACGCTGCACACAAGTGTGAGTATATGCATATATATGTACATGCATATTATACATGCGTTGGTGTTATCCAAAATTAGCCATTCTGGATTTCTGCAGTGCTGGAAGAACTGTCTATTGCTCCCAGCAACGTTAGACCTCTGTTTTAATCACTTTGGCAGGGCCAAATTGCAAACAATGGGACCACCCAGAGGCTACAATTTGCCTTTTGGGTGTTGAATGTTCTCTTGGCGATATTTCTATAATGAGCAAGTAAGCAGAGCCTGGTGTATTTATGTGCAAGTAAAGTGGGTGTTCTTACTTGTTCCCCCAACTGGTGCTTATGCTCTACAACAGTTTTCTCCAGCTCTGAAATCTTAGTTTGCTGCTGTTGCACCACACTTCGTAAGTGCTTGATGCACTTGTGGTTGGGCATCTCATCTTTGGGCATTTCTAGCCTGCAGGAAGAGGAAGAGATGGAACCAAAGGAGGAAGAGAAGAAAACTACTTCGTTACAGTTTCTCTGATAGTATATTGCAGTGTCATTAAGCCAGAGAAAACGTATTTAATGTTACACAAGTCCAACACTACATGCAAAGCAGTTTGACACCGGGCCCTTGTCTGGCCTCGGCGGCCTGTGGGATGATTTTGAGAAGGAATTTATAATACACTCACTGGCCACTTTATTAAGTACGCCTGACCAACTGCACGTTAATGCAATTTCTTTCTTTTGCGGCTTTCGCGTTTTATTTTATAGAGGGACAGACAGTAGGCTGACAGGAAACGGGGGAGAGAGATGGGGGAGTGACATGCAGTAGAGGCCGTCGGGATCCGGAGTCGAGCCCGACTCAATTTCTAATCAGCCGCAACTCAATGCATTTAGGCATGAAAGCGTGGTCAAGAAAGACGATCTGCTGCAGTTCAAATGTTGCAGCCGAAATTGAGACTCATCAGACCAGGCAACGTTTTTCCAATCTATCTTCTATTGTTGAGCTTGAGTGAGTGTATAAATAGTAGGACTTTAATTTTAACTTTATATTATAAATGTTTTAAAACGTGCTATAATATTCAGGTCAGACAATCAGACGATACTCTCACCATTATCTCCCTATTATCTCCCCTTATTACACGGCTTGGTTGAATGCTTAATTCCAATTGGTCAATCACTGAATTCAGTGGTGTGTTATTTCTGGATAATGACTGCTGAGCTCAATAACAGACCTTTGTCTAAACAAACTTGCTGCGCTGCTTGGATTTTGAGTCATATCCAACAGGACATAGTGGTCAGGAGGTGGAGGAGGTCTTTCTTTCTAGCTCCGCTCCACTGACGACTTGTGAAGGTAAGAAGTTATTTGGGTTACATCATTCCTTCTGATGTAACAAGATCTACCAGCCAAGGGCTACCCGGTGGCTCCGCCAGAAACTGCAAGGACCCAGAGTTTGAATACAACTCATGTCATGTCTCCCTTCTCTTTCTTTTCAAAATCTTTTTATTTTCGTATATGTATACGTAACAGTATGCGTGTCAAGTCACAGATTCATAGAAAAATTTAAATTAAAACATTCGATTTTAGTATCAGTGACTGTGGGGTAAACAAACGTTCTGTATAAATCACAGAGATCGTGGGCAGACATATTAAGAAGACTGTTATTGTGCAAAACATGGCCCTTCAAGACAAAAGAAAAACGAAAAACATTTTCTCCCCAATTTAGTATAGCCAATTCCCCAGCCTCTCTACAAGTACTCCATCTCTGCTAACCCCCACAATCAGTCATTGGGAGGGTGAAGAAAGCCTCAGGTCTCCTCCGATACCCGGGCCGTCAAGCCATGTCTCCCTTCTCACTACACTCTACTACAGGGTTCCCCAATATGTTTTCCTCAAGGGCCATATTTTGACTAGGGTACCAGGCTGGGGGCCGAGTCCGCACACGCAAGGTCGATGTCTTTTTTTTTTTTATCTTCCAGGGGCCACAAGGGGGCGCTCCGCGGGGCGCCCATTGGGGAACCCTGCTCTACTACCTAATAAAGCAAAAACATTTACCAGCCAAGGTTCATAGTATACCGTGACTGGTTGAAAAGATAAAGAATGAAGAATTTATAGATGTCAGAAACTATCCACATTTTTTGGGACTGAAATATAAAGTCTATACATTCCATGTCTTTACTTGGTTTTGACTGTAAACATGTTGATTAAATTAACATCAGAGAGATCCGTTTATCCTCTGTGTCCAATTGAAGCCTGTGCAAACAATGACGTTCCAGACACCTTAGTTTCCACAGTGGAAATATGGAGGTTAGTGGTTACTCACCCACAACCCTCCTCACAGTTGACAGGCCTCTTGGGGTTGTGTTCACAATCCTTCAGGTGCGATTGCAGTTGGTCTAGCCGTAAGGTGGCCGTGCAGCCGAATCCTGCATTGTCACAGCCGATCTGAAGCTTAGATAGCATGTTGCGCATGATACGCGGAACAGGCCGGAGGTGGGCTAGCGTCACCACTGTGCGGTCTACAGGGCAGATCTGCTGCTGGGCGAACCACTGAGTGATGCAGGCATTGCAGAAAGCATGCTCGCAGTGTGGGGCCTGTAGGGTGAAGTCAAAATACCAAATGAGATGATGAACTTGATGATGAATAAACTACAATAGCGGTTTGTCTTTTAGTGAGGAGAGAAAAGTGAGGACACAAATTGTGATTGGCCGGAATGACATTTGTATTGATTTTATTGGCGGAGCACGGAATGATGATAAGAGCGCGAAACATCATGTCCACTAGGTGACGATATGAATATAAATCGGCAATCGTGGATTGGATGAGTCTATCGCCAAATATTTTTATTAGGCTATTTTATTTTGGAAAATAATACGCAACCTTATCGAAAATTCAAATGTAGCCTGTACAAGTGTGAGAAAAATGCGAATCAATTTGGGCCAGCAGCCGTCGGTAGAAACCCTTGTAATGATATGTTACTGCCCAAGCAGCCCCCCAGCAGCATTGGGGTCCGACACTCCGACCGTCCGGGAAGGAGAAGTTACTGTAGTAAGTTACTGTAATGTTGCTGTGTTTACGTCTGTCACTCCAGTCCGGACCCAGTTAAATAATATACAGTCACACCGAAAGCACACTGCTGACCCGTGTCTCATCACCCAATGTGCTTCGATGCACGGTCGTGAAGTCGGGGGGAAGAAAATTAAAAAATAAAGAAAAGGAATAGACGAGGAGTGAATGACAACGCGTTAGCATTGCAACAAGCTAAGCAAACAACACCAGCCATGGTGGTGATGTTATAGCTTGCTGCTGCTTGTCTGTTCAACTTCACTTCATCTCCGCTTGTAATTTATCTTATTTTGTTACCCCGACACCGGCGCTGCAAAAACAGACAGATCTACAAGCTCTCGGCGCGTAGCGAACGGCGCTGCAAAAACAGGCAGGAGGCGACGCCTTGAGAGCTTGTAGATCAAGCTTTTTTTCCTGTGACGCTGACACTTTAGTTCCAGACTAAATATCTACGCAGTATTATTGGTCTGGCCATGACAGGCTAGGTGTGCGGATTTTTATGATAAGAGCGACCCTCACTTCACACGGGTGTGATTTTTTTATTAAGGTTATGATTGGCGGCCCAGGCCGTAGCGTAACGGTCTGGGCACCGGACTGGTGATCCAGTCGCGGTGTGCCGCGGGTTCGACTCCCGGACCCGACACGGCCTTTACCGCATGTCATCCCCCCATCTCTCTCCCGTTTCCTGTCAGCCTACTTTCTATCCCTTAAAAAATCAATAAAGGCGTAAGCCACAAAAAAATATCTTAAAAAAAAAAAAAAAAAAAGGTTATGATTGGCCATGAACTTCTGATGATCCGTCATTATCAGTTGTAAACAACGTACCTGCACTGGCTCTTCTAGTACTCCACTACATATGGGGCACAGCAGGTCCTCGTCCACCTCCCCTTGGAACCTGGTGACGTCGTACCCCATGGTACATTCCAGGGAGGGACCCACAATCGCCTGATAAAATGACAATTAATGAACAAGACAGGCTTCCAGACAAATTGCCAGAGTCATCAATATATTAGTGAGTTAAATTGACACTAACAATTTTGCTGTGTGCCATGAATAATGGCAAATGCCTTGGATGAAGTGCTTTCATGTTACCTCACTCACGAATGAGCTGCAATGCTTCCATTCAGTGCCTGACAAGACTGTCCTCCGATCACGTCATCCAGATGACAACCTGTGTTGTGAGGCAGAGTTCACTCATTATTTAGTGTTCTTCAACCATTGACCAAAAATAACACCATGCAAACAATGAAGTACATCATTGTTCAATAGCGGAATGGAAAGGATTGACTTTGCAGGGCCATCTTTGGCTGGTATATCAGTTTATCACCCTGGATTTAACTCAGCTTAAGCTGGGCACAAGCTAATGAGATTTGTCTGCCAGTGCCACCAGTGCGCCCCCACCCCCTATCAAAACATCCATTTCTATAATAAAAAAATAAAAAACTAGTCTTATACATCGTTTTCATGTAATCATAATTTAAAAGCGTAATGATAATCATATTAAGATAACAATGGAGAATGGACAGATGAAACAGACGTTAAATAACATAGTAAAGTTGATGCGGGTTGTTTCTCAGAATGTCAAATCAGTGTATCAGTCCTCCTATTCATCTCCGCTAGCTAAAACAAATATGTGATCATGAGGATGCGAAGTGCCGCATCCCTGGTCCCACATACAACAGGAGATAATCTTGGGTGTCCCCGTTGACTGTGGTGGTGACCCACTTTCAGTGTTAGCAGCACTGACTGCACACACCTTTGGACGTGATTATTACCTTCTTCTCCCATCTAACTCAGCATTGCTTGCAAGGCAAGGGGGGAGGGGGGGTAAAGGTAGTAAAGTACACGCTACACAGATACCTGCTGACATTACAATCCTGTCTGATCATGTGGGTTCAATAGTGATCGCATCAGACAGCCATCCAAATACTGTATCATCGAATATCCAAAGTACAAATGCCAACTATAGCGAAGCCACCTGTAATGCTAACGCTATCTCACTAGCGTTGGCTAACACCGTTAAGGTTTCCCCTGGATGCCAGTAGCCACAAAGCAGTGTTCAGTTCAGTCAAGGGTAAATAGACAGATAATCGGCCTTTACAATCGGAAGGATTCAAGCTTGGTGTCTAAATCGGTTAAGGAAACTTACATCAACACACAGCCGAAAACATAAAACAGTCGAGATGTATCCTTATGTCCAGATGTCTGTATGTAGCTTAAGTTGCTAGCCACGTCCCAGGCTACATCCTAGAGATCCTACGCTTCTGTGTCGCTGTACGTACGTACTGGGGGCGTCAGGGCGTAAATGTAACGCATTTGATTGGCCCAAAACATCAATTTTTTCTTCCACTCTGTACCTTAGATGGTTATGGTGTACATAACAGTGTTTATTTTTTTTATGTCATGTTTATGAATTGAATGCACAGGACCACAATTACTTGTTTTTGTACTATCCTTTTAGACTAGTGTCTGACTGTACTGTAGTGTAGTGCACTGTTTACAAAAAAACCAAAATTACAAATAGAAACAGACAAACTAAAACAGAACATATAAGAACATATAAGTATTTATATGTAGTCTTTTGCGACTGGAGGTCGCAGTTAACTGAAACTTTGCGTTTTTTGACACCTAAGGACAAGCCACAATCCCCATAAACATGCGTCACGCACCCCAGGCAAGCCAAGTAGTAACGGCTGCAGGCTGCCACTGGAAGCAGTGGGGAGGTTGTCCTGGGGCCTGCAGGCCAGGTAGGCCCGGTAGCGAAACCCTGCAGGCACCTTCCCGCAAGCTGCAGCTGTTACCTTCTCAGGCAAGCGCAAGCCCCCAGGTCATCGTGACATCACATGACATCAGCCCCCTGGTCAAGGTCACCCCAGGCACAGAGTGTAGAGTAGGAGAGTAGCGACACGCGACACCCATAGGCAGCCGCAAAGCGGGTGCCTATGGTCTATAGTTCCAAACATTGCTCCTATGGCTGAGATAGAATGAGCACTTCCGCATTCCATTGGGAGTCAACGCTAGTGTTGCCACTCTCTTACTAGATTACTCTGCCCAGGCAAGCCCCCAGGTGCCCAGGTTATCGTGACATGCATATGACATCAGCCCCCATTGTGAATTATTGGTCAAAGTTCATCCCATGCCAAAGCGACCACACTCGCCTAGAAGTCTGACATCACCCAAGCGGATGCATGCACACGCCGATCTGCCCCGGCAGGCATATTACATAGGATCGATAAGGACTATTATTCAAAGGTTATGTTAGGGCTCGCCTCAGTGGTGTCCGATTAGAACTTAAACCGGGATGTTTAACAGAGGCAATTGGAACGGTGGTCTTGGTGAAGCTATGCAAGGTATCTGGGTTGTAAAGCCAGATACCTCGGAGCGTAGGAGTCGTATACGGTACGAAGGGGTCTGGGTTGTAAGGCCGCAGACACCTTGGTTCGTATGTGTTGAGGTGTTCTTGAGCTTGGATCTTGTGTCTTGAGTCCTACATGTGTCCTTTCTTGCGAGTTGGGTCCTGTAGATTCTGAGGATTTGAGATCGTTGGAGATACCGTATGCGTTGGTTGGCCTCTGAGGGTTGAAAGCTGAGAGCTTTTATAAAAAAAATGAATTGAAAGCTATAGGAGGAGTATCTAGGATATAAGTTATTTGTCTTTAGGATATAGTCCTCTGGCAGTGTCTTCACATGACCGTATTCTCATGTGCTTGCCTCGTAGGCTACTGCAGCATAAAGGATGAATATATTTTTTATCAATGTAGGCCTTTTACAACGGGGTTGTAAAAAAAGTGTGTGTGTTGGGGGGGGTTACAAAATACATTTGTAAACGTTTCAAAATAATACTGGCGTTTTTAGCTTGCTTGGATGGAGTCCTCTGGCAGTGTCTTTGTGACCTTACCCTCTTCCACGTGCTCGCCTCGTGCTGCTGCATAAAGGCTGAGGATGTAGTTGTAGAGACATCAGACTACAGTTCACGTCATGCTCCTTTTAAGTAACTGGCTGCCTGTGAATGATTTCAATTGGATATGGTCTCCTGGGAATGGGAAACCCCTTTATCCATATTTTCATAACTTTCATTTATTTCAAAGGAAGGAAGCAAAAATAATTTCTCCCCTTTATACGTGGTTTAGCATAGTGTACACTTGTGATAAAAGTTTAATTTCGAAACTTAAACTTCGAAACATGGAATTATATTGGAAATCTACCTACCAGCAGTGTTGTAGAGTATAGGCACTATAGTGTTCTTAACCCATTTTGGACTGAGGGCGATTCTAAAAACGCCTTCTAAATACTGACCTAATATTTCTGAAAAATATTCAAATATTTATAGGCCTATAGCAGCATCGTTTTTTATTTTTGAATACTGTACATACTGTACAGAACCCCAACAAGGGTTCCCGTCCAGAAAGGTTAGAACACCAAAAGGGGTTCCCGCCCAGAATGGGTTGACAACTTTACTCATTTCGTGATTAATGCTACTATTATAGCATAGGCTACTAACTTTCCAGGAATATAAAGCCTGCAGTTTCTATTAGCTATTCTACTATTATATCGATGATATCACTGGGTAGTAGGTACCAAAGAATTGTACAATATTATCATCATTAGTGAGGACCAAATATATTCCTCTCTGGAGGAAAGGGAGTCAGGAGCCAGTGGAGAAACAGATCCTAAGCAGAAAGTGGGGATGGA
Source organism: Protomyctophum parallelum (assembly GCF_964188405.1). NCBI lineage: Eukaryota > Metazoa > Chordata > Actinopteri > Myctophiformes > Myctophidae > Protomyctophum > Protomyctophum parallelum. The sequence continues at coordinate 7,661,771 of NC_139705.1, forward strand.
TTGGCCACACCCTGAGGAAACCGGCAGCTAGTACAACGCGCCAGGCACTGATTTGGAACCCCCAGGGGACGTGGAAGAGAGGGCGGCCTAAGAACACCTGAGGCGGGACACTGAGGTGGAGCTGAAGAGACAGGGAATCAGCTGGGGAGAGGCGGAAAGGACAGCCCAAACCCACGTTGGATGGAGAAGAGTCGTCGATGGCCTATATGCTCCACTGGGAGCGACGGGCCTAAGTAAGTAAGTAAATATATGAACATAGGTTGAAAATGGGTGAAGTCGACCTTTAAGTTGAAGCTCCACCCTGCAGGATTCTGTTTGGATATCTTAATTTAGCAGGATTGGTTTTCTAGGGCAGAAAATACATTACAATTCATTCTCTGGGTCTACTACAGGCCAGGTGTTATTATCTCACAACATCCTAACATTTACTCGCGCAAAATGTCAACATCACGTGTAATTGTTACTTGACAGTTTAATGTGGTGCATCATGTCTTGTCATCAGAAAGTACAGTAAAAGAAGGAAACAGCAGCCAAAGTCCAAAGTAGAGCAGGTTTATTGTACTGCAATGAGTAGGTGGATTGCTGAGAATACAGCCACACTGTTACTAACCACCTGAGTGATCTCCTAACAGTCAGAATAATAGACCGCCACAGTGCATGAAAAATAATTGATACAAACCAAAATATGAGGATGTATGAGTCAAAACCATAGACTGTAAAAGGTCAAAACTAGAAAAAGTGCCCTTCTTGGCACAGGTCTCCACCAGGAGGATAGGACTGTGTGAGATATGGCAAAATGTTTAAGAGTAATATAAACATTTTTGTTTTGTTTTTTGCAACAATTGTCTTCGTTTTGTTGAGGAAATGCAGAGCCAGATCACTCATAGCATAGGATAGAATTCTAGATGAGCAGGACAGGAGCATTTTGAACGAAACGGGCCACTCCTGAAAACTTTGGAAGGCAATGTTAGCCAATCAGTGTAGAATCTGAGAAATCCAACAGACTCGTCTTGATCACATGACATGTGTACCGATTTGTGTGAGATTTGGATGAAATCTGTGCGACTAACATAAGCAATGTGTTTAGCAGAAATCGGCTTCATGGTGGCGCTATAACCGGCAGATGTGGAGGGATGCAGGGACAATGTTTTTCCATGGCGTGCGCATTTATGCAGTTATAGCTAAAAACAGGAATTGGCCTGTTATAGCGCCACCATGAGGCTGATTTGGGAAACAAATTATGTCCTCTGCCTAGTGGAAATGTGGGTGTATAATTTCACGGAAATTGCACACTGTGTTTGTGATTTGTGGCATTTTGTTCGAAACGAACCAATCATGTGAGGTTTGGAAGCCAATCTTAGCCAATCAGTATGGAAGATGGGAAATGGTGCAGATCCGTGTTGATCACATGACTATGGAGATAGTGTATACTGAATTGTGTGATGTATGGATAAAATGTGGAGTAATCTACAGAAATGTGTTTTGCCTAAATCGGCCTCATGGTGGCGCTATAGCAAGCCGCTGAGGAATATTTGGGGCAGAGGTTCGTCGTTGGCATCCAGGGAGTGTGTGTGCGCAAAGTTTGGCATGGATCAGGCCAACGGTGCCGGAGATTAGCTGGTAACGGACGGACGGCGTGCAAAACATACTCTCTCCACTTGCCTTTGGCCTGGTGGAGACAACTAAGGACCCCCATTTGGACCCCTGGTGGTCCCCAGCCTGATGTTGAGATTGTTTTTTTTTGTTATCAAATGTTTTTTATTTTAAGACAAAAATCACAATAATACACGTTAACAACATGAATGTCTTAAAGAAAACAAAACACATATAAAACAACACATAACAGCAAAAGCAAGGAACACAAAAACAAACAATCCCACCCACCCCTCCCCCCCGAGACCAAAGATGCCACAAAATGTCATTACTCCTACTACTGTGCACTGGAGACAAAAAATAAATAAATAATGATAATAATAATAATAATGATTAAACCATGCCCTTAACCAAATCTGCAATACCAGACCAAATCTCAATGTTTTCCTCTTTTGCACCATGCAATCTTGCTGTAGACATTTCTAGATAAATGATGTCTAGAAAGGTCAAAGCCCATTGGCGAAATGACAATGTATGAGGCGGTTTCCAGTGCGAAGCAACCATCTTCTTTGCGGCCGTTACGCCAGCAAAGAAGACACGAATACGGGTGTTATTTAATGGCAACTGGGATACATCATTTAACTAGAAAATTCACAATAAAAAAAAATTGCAGAGTGTGGTTGCCGCAGTGGCTTACATATGCCCCTCCCACTAGTATTGCCAGCCAATTACAATTTCAAGTCACGCCTTAGATCATGCGTAAGTAATTCGGAGGGGATTTAACCCCCGAAATTCATGTTTTTGCGACAAACGGTTACATTTCTCGCATTTGCGGCGCCCCCTATGGATGAAAATGGAATTGCTTTTAGAACTTGGTTGATTGAACCACCCCGGACATGTGATTCAAATTTGGGATGGATTGGACATTCCGTTCGTGATTTATGTCATTTTTTGTGATATAGGCCCCTCCTACTAACTTCGGAAGACGATTACGGCCGAACGATACGCACTTTTTATATACGCAGTTCAGTTTTAATTGGATGGGTCCAGAGATCACGTGTGCCGAATTCTGTGAGATTTGGACAAAATCTGTAGGAGGAAAAGCAAAAAGTGTGTTTTGGACAAAATTCAAAATGACGGAAAATCTATCATGGCGGAAATGGGCGTGGCCTATATGGGGAGATGCGTCATGACCCAAGGAATCCAGGGAAAAAAAATATTTTTTGTTTTACGACCTACGGTTCAAGAGTTATAAGCCAAAAGGTAAAGTGGGCTGTTATAGCGCCACCATGAGGCCGACCGATAACATTTTAGGGTTAAATAATTTTAGGTATAATGTTGAATTATCCCTAAAAGTTTTGTAACTATAGTGATTACAGTCTCCGAGGAACAAATACTTGAATGTGAATTTTTTCCTTTTCCCATTCATGTCAATGGGGAAATTTAAAAATCACTTTCACCTAGAAACTACATTCACACTTTGTTATTCAGCTTACTGTGGAGACACATGCTGGAACTTTTTAGTATTGAGTTTGTGCTTGAAATGTACTGTAATTCGACAATCAATCAATCACTGACCTTGAGCAGTATAAATGACCTTCATAAGATTAGTAAATGACCTTCACCAGTATATATGACCTTCACCAGTATATATGACCTTGACCAGTATAAATGACCTTGACCAGTATAAATTACCTTGACCAGTATGCGGTCCGTGACCATGGACTATAGCCTTTCTCTTTTCCGCGATTTTCACCTTTTTTTTTTCAAATCCTCCGAAATCGAAAAAAAACGACATACTATTGTATGACCTCCGAGACCATGGATTAATGACCTTGACATGTATAAATGACCTTCACCAGTATAAATGACCTTGATCAGTATAAATGACCTTCACCAGTATAAATGACCTTGATCAGTATAAATGACCTTGACCAGTATAAATGACCTTGATCAGTGTAAATTACCTTGACCAGTATAAATTACCTTGACCAGTATGCACCATAGACTATAGCCCTTCACTTTTCCGCGATTTTCACCTTTTTTTTAATCCTCAACAATGATGAAGAATCGCGCACTATAGCGCGCCGCTCTAATGACCTCTGAGACCATGGACCAATGAACCATGTAAATACAACACATTGAGCAGGGCACTGCAGGGAGTTGAACCCCGTTCAATGAACCATGTAAATACAACACATTGAGCAGGGCACTGCAGGGAGTTGAACCCCGTTCAATGAACCATGTAAATACAACACATTGAGCAGGGCACTGCAGGGAGTTGAACCCCGTTCAATGAACCATGTAAATACAACACATTGAGCAGGGCACTGCAGGGAGTTGAACCCCGTTCCGGTAAACCAGAAGTACGACACCAGTGCCTTAGGTTTTGTGTTGTCCTTTACAGGTCCTTTCGTTGAAATGTAAATTTTACATTTCAAACAGTAAAGTAATGTATAAAGAAGAGAAACACAAAAGCACAAAAATAACATTTTCGAATTACCTTTGCTTTGATTTTTTAAACTTTCTCTTTTGCCGACCTCCCACATTTCATTCGATGATTAACAAAAAACAGTGTTGGATCTGTAAGGATCCATTTGGTTACACGTGCGTGCGTGTGTACATGCTTCGATAACCAGTGTTGGACCTGTAAGGGTCAATTTGGTTACATGTGTTACACTCTCAGAGTTAAAGACCTGTAAGGGTCTATTTGGTTACATGTGTTACACTCTCAGAATGACAGACCTGTAAGGGTCCATTTGGTTACATGTGTTACACTCTCAGACTTACAGACATGGACCAAATGGTTACACTAGACCTGTACGTGCCCGTCGGCCACCATATATACTCTCAGAGTTAGAGCTGTAAGGGTCCATTTGGTTACATGTGTTACACTCTCAGAGTTACATTTGGTTAGCGTGTGCATGCACATGTGCGCCCGTGCGTGTGTAGGTGCATGTGTGTGTGCGTGCGTGTGTGCACGCTTCAATGACCACTGTTGGACCCCATGGGGATCAAGGACCTCAGGGAGCCACCCATAATTCACAACGATCACAGCGAACTCTGTTGCGTCACAACTGGTGGCCAACAGTCATAACCAACACCGCCGCCAACCCACAGGAGAATACCATCGCACAGTGGTATCAGACCAACCACAATCAGCCAGCCCTCAAACCAAACCCTTCGACCCAGAAGAACTCGAAACTGCAATGGGAAAGTTGAGCACCTGGGACCTAACGCAAAGACCTGGCTCGTGGGGATACTGAATAAATGCATGGCACAGAAAACCATCCCTTCTGTCTGGAGAAAGGCCAAAGTGGTTGCAATCCCCAAACCTGGCAAAGACCCATCATCCCCAAAGAGCTACCGACCCATTTCCCTCCTCTGCATCACCTACAAGAGAGGCTGCTACTCCAACGCCTCATGCCACTCATAGACACCAAGCTGACTAAAGACCAAGCTGGTTTCCGTCCCGGCCGCTCCTGTGCTGGACAGAGCTCAACCTCACCCAACCTCTGGCTTGCTCAGCTCGCATTCTGAGCTGGCTGGCTTGCCAGAAAGGCTGGTTCTGTTGCTGCAAGGCAGGGCGGAGCAGACTGGGCCAGGCAGACAGAGAGCCAGGCCTCGAGAGAGGCCTGGCTGAGCTGACTGAGCAAGGCTAGTATGGCTGCAGTGGCTGACTGCAAGGGCTGATATGCTCTGGCTTGGCAGCCTGACTTTCTACACTGGCTGACTGGCGGAGCTGACTGGCTGCGTTCGCTGACTGGGCAGGCTTGCTGGCTAGCTGGCTTGCTGAGCTCCCTGAGGGAAGCTTTGGGATGGATCTCTAGGGGCATCGGCTTGTGTTGAGCCTTCCAACGGCGTCTACCTTGATCTCCGTCCTAAGAAAGAAAGACAGAAAAAGAAAGACACGGTTTTCACAAAGACACAAACCCAACTATGCAGCTTCCACCTGAGGAACCGAGACGCAAAAAAAGAACTGAGCGTCACTTGGGATGGTCACAAACTCTCCAACCATACCCACCCCATGTATCTTGGAGTTACACTGGACAGGACCCTCTTCTTCAAAAAACACCTGGAGAACACAAAAGCCACGGTCAACACCCACAATAACATCCTGTGAAAACTAGTGAACTCCAAGAGGGGCGCAGACCCACAAACAATCCGTGCAACTGCCATGGCCCTGTCTTTCTCTACAGCAGAGTATGCCTGCTCAAGCTGGAGCCGATCACGTCACACCAAATTGGTCGACACAGCCCTAAATGACACCTGTCGCATCAACACGGGATGCGTCAAGACAACACCTGTCCTGTGCCTTTATGCACTAGCCGGCACCTCCCCCCGCACATCAGACAACTGTGTATCGCTCAAGATGAATGGAGAACACAGGAGATAGACAGTGAAGTTGGGAATGAACGAAGGAAAGTCTGGAATTAAATGATAGAGAACACCTCACACACACATAGTTTCCTTTCGTGGCTGTTTACATTCGAGGGTTGCCGGTCCTCTCGAACGGAACAGTTTAACGTCATGCCCAGGACGAAAAGATATAGAGAACACCAACATGACAAATAACAGCAGGAAGGCATGGGCCACAATCCACCGTCTTGGCAAAGACCACACCACCCATAATTCACAACGGTCACAGCAAACTCTATTGCATCACAACTGGTGTAGTTATTGGATGGAGCCCGCACACCACCAAAAATAGAAAAACAACATACTATAGTATGCCCTCCGTGACAATGGACTTTAGCCTTTCGCTTTTCTGCGATTTAACCTTTTTTCAAATCCTCAACAATGATGAAGAATCGTGCACTATAGCGTGCCACTTAATGACCTTGACCAATATCAATGACCTTGAGCAGTATAAATTACCTTCAATAAGACTAGTAAATGACCTTGACCAGTATAAATGACCTTGACAAGTACAAATGACCTTGACCAGTATAAATTACCTTCACCAGTAGAAATGACCGTGACCAGTATATGACTGTGACCAGTATACATGACCTTCATGAGACTAGTAAATGACCTTGACCAGTATAAATGACCTTTATAAGACTAGTAAATGATCTTCACCAGTATAAATGACCTTGACCAGTATGCGGTCCGTGACCATGGACTATAGCCTTTTGCTTTTCCTTGATTTTCACCTTTAAAAAATCCTCAACAATGATGAAGAATCGCGCACTATAGCGCGCCGCTCAATGACCTGAGACCATGGACCAATGAATGAAATACAACACATTGAGCAGGGCACTGCAGGGAGTTGAACCCCGTTCCGGTAAACCAGAAGTCCGACACCAGTGCCTTAGTTTTTGTGTTGTTGTTCATTTAAAGGTCCAGGTGTGCATACGCATGTGCGCCTGTGCGTGTGTAGGTGCATGTGTGCATGTGTGTGTGCACGCTTCAATGACCACTGTTGGACCCAATGGCGATCAAGGACCTCAGGGAGCCACCCATAATTCACAACGGTCACAGCAAACTCTGTTGCATCACAACTGGTGGCCAACAGTCGTAACCAACACCGCCGCCGACCCACAGGAGAATACCATCGCACAGTGGTATCAGACCAACCACAATCAGCCAGCCCTCAAACCAAACCATTCGACCTAGAAGAACTCGAAACCCGGAAAAGCAGCAGGGATTGATGACATACTGGCAGAAATTATACAGCACCTGGAACCTAACGCAAAGACCTGGCTCGTGGGGATGCTGAACACATGCATGGCACAGAAAACCATCCCTTCTGTCTGGAGAAAGGTCAAAGTGGTTGCAATCCCCAAACCTGGCAAAGACCCATCATCCTCAAAGAGCTACCGACCCATTTCCCTCCTCTGCATCACCTACAAGAGAGGCTGCTACTCCAACGCCTCATACCACTCAGACACCAAGCTGACTAAAGACCAAGCTGGTTTCCGTCTCGTCCTGTGCTGGACAGAGCTCAACCTCACCCAACACATTGAGGATGGGTTTGAGGGAAAACAAATAACTGGAGCAGCAACTGGAGGGCGAAGCAAGCACGCAGGCAGCTTGTGCCTGCCTGCGTGCCTACCTGCCTGCCTGCCTTCCTGCCTGCCTTCCTCATGTGGAAACTGCATAGTTGACTGTGTGTGTCTTTCTTTTTCTGTCTGTCTTTCTTAGGATGAAGATCAAGGTAGACGCCGTTGGAAGGCTCAACACAAGCCGATGCCCCTAGAGATCCATCCCAAAGCTTCCCTCAGGGAGCCCAGCAAGCCAGCTAGCCAGCAAGCCCGCCCAGTCAGCCAACGCAGCCAGCCAGCTCCGCCAGTCAGCCAGTGTAGAAAGTCAGGCTGACAAGCCAGAGCATATCAGCCCTTGCAGTCCGCCATTGCAGCCATACCAGCCTTGCTCAGTCAGCTCAGCCAGGCCTCTCTCGAGGCCTGGCTCTCTGTCTGCCTGGCCCGGTCTGCCCTGCCCTGCCTTGCAGCAACAGAACCAGCCTTGCTAGCAAGCCAGCCAGCTCAGAATACGAGCTCAGCAAGCCAACGCAGCTGGCAAGCACGCAGTTAGTCTAAACCAGTTTCAGACAGGCAGGCCAAGGCAGACAGACAGGAAGACCGAGGCGCCTAGGCAGGCAGACAGGCCAGGAAGGCAACAAAGTGCAGGCAGGGGGACTATCCGGCCTAAGGCTGCGCTGCAAGGGTTGGAGCCTGGCCAGCTCCTGCTGGTCTTGGCTGAGTGGCTGTGGCTGCACAGTAAGGCTGCGGTAACCTAGTCTGGGCTTGCTGCTGCACTGGCTTGCTCAGCTCGCATTCTGAGCTGGCTGGCTTGCCAGAAAGGCTGGTTCTGTTGCTGCAAGGCAGGGCAGGGCAGACCGGGCCAGGCAGACAGAGAGCCAGGCCTCGAGAGAGGCCTGGCTGAGCTGACTGAGCAAGGCTGGTATGGCTGCAGTGGCTGACTGCAACGGCTGATATGCTCTGGCTTGGCAGCCTGACTTTCTACACTGGCTGACTGGCGGAGCCGACTGGCTGCGTTCGCTGACTGGGCAGGCTTGCTGGCTAGCTGGCTTGCTGAACTCCCTGAGGGAAGCTTTGGGATGGATCTCTAGGGGCATCGGCTTGTGTTGAGCCTTCCAACGGCGTCTACCTTGATCTCCGTCCTAAGAAAGAAAGACAGAAAAAGAAAGACACACACAAACCCAACTATGCAGCTTGCACCTGAGGAACCGAGACGCGAAAAACCGCCACCGACCCACAGGAGAATACCATCGCACAGTGGTATCAGACCAACCTCAATCAGCCAGCCCGGCAAACCAAACCCTTCGACCTAGAAGAACTCGAAACTGCAATGGGAAAGTTGAAACCCGGAAAAGCAGCAGGGATTGATGACATACTGGCAGAAATGATACAGCACCTGGGACCTAACGCAAAGACCTGGCTCGTGGGGATACTGAATACATGCATGGTACAGAAAACCATCCCTTCTGTCTGGAGAAAGGCCAAAGTGGTTGCAATCCCCAAACCTGGCAAAGACCCATCATCCCCAAAGAGCTACCGACCCATTTCCCTCCTCTGCATCACCTACAAGAGAGGCTGCTACTCCTGTTTACATTCAAGGGTTGCCGGTCCTCTCGAACGGAACAGTTTAACGTCATGCCCAGGACGAAAAGATATAGAGAACACCAACATGACAAATAACAGCAGGAAGGCATGAGCCACAATCCACCGTCTTGGCAAAGACCACACCACCCATAATTCACAACGGTCACAGCAAACTCTGTTGCATCACAACTGGTGTAGGTATTGGATGGAGCCCGCACATCACAGGTGTAAAAAAAACGTTCTGTATTGAAATACTGACAACGTTTCGATCTATTTGATCTTCATCAGGTCATGTGTACACAAAACATACACTTTTATACTAAGGGAGTGCCCCCATCAACCAATCAAAACACCACATTTTGGTGCCCCTCCCATCACTGCAGGTGTGACACGTCAACCCTGAGTGAGTATGTGGGGACCCAGACATATTGATGTAAATATAGTCTGTTCAGAAATGTTAGTGTCTCTCATAGAGCTTGTAGGTGATGCAGAGGAAGGAAATGGGTCGGTAGCTCTTCGGGGATAATGGGTCTTTGCCAGGTTTAGGGATTGCAACCACTTTGGCCTTTCTCCAGACAGAAGGGATGGTTTTCTGTGCCATGCACGTGTTCAGCATCCCCACAAGCCAGGTCTTTGCGCTAGGTCCCAGGTGCTGTATCATTTCTTCCAGCATGTCATCAATCCCTGCTGCTTTTCCGGGTTTCAACTTTCCCATTGCAGTTTCAAGTTCTTCTAGGTCGAAGGGTTTGGTTTGAGGACTGGCTGATTGTGGTTGGTCTGATACCACTGTGCGATGGTATTCTATGTGGGTCGGTGGCGGTGTTGGTTACGACTGTTGGCCACCAGTTGTGACCAACACCGCCACCGACCCACAGGAGAATACCATCACACAGTGGTATCAGACCAACCTCAATCAGCCAGCCCTCAAACCAAACCCTTCGACCTAGAAGAACTCGAAACTGCAATGGGAAAGTTGAAACCCGGAAAAGCAGCAGGGATTGATGACATACTGGCAGAAATAATACAGCACCTGGGACCTAACGCAAAGACCTGGCTCGTGGGGATACTGAATAAATGCATGGCACAGAAAACCATCCCTTCTGTCTGGAGAAAGGCCAAAGTGGTTGCAATCCCCAAACCTGGCAAAGACCCATCACCCCCAAAGAGCTACCGACCCATTTCCCTCCTCTGCATCACCTACAAGAGAGGCTGCTACTCCAACGCCTCATACCACTCACAGACACCAAGCTGACTAAAGACCAAGCTGGTTTCCGTCCTGGCCGCTCCTGTGCTGGACAGAGCTCAACCTCACCCAACACATGGAGGATGGGTTTGAGGGAAAACAAATAACTGGAGCAGCATTCAGAGATCTCTCTGCTGCCTACGACACTGTCCAACACCGCACAATGGTCGGGAAAAGCCTCCTCAACAACAGGCGCTTCTATGTCCAGTTAAATGACCAGAGGAGTAAATGGAAAGCCCAAAAGAACGGCCTACCACAAGGTAGCCTGCTCGTCCCCTCCTTTTCAATATCTACACAAACGTCCAGCCACTACCCAAAGTAGTAGTACTGGAATGAAATGATAGAACACCTCACACACACATAGTTTCCTTTCGTGGCTGTTTACATTCGAGGGTCGCCGGTCCTCTCGAACGGAACAGTTTAACGTCATGCCCAGGACGAAAAGATATAGAGAACACCAACATGACAAATAACAGCAGGAAGGCATGGGCCACAATCCACCGTCTTGGCAAAGACCACACCACCCATAATTCACAACGGTCACAGCAAACTCTATTGCATCACAACTGGTGTAGTTATTGGATGGAGCCCGCACACCACCAAAAATAGAAAAACAACATACTATAGTATGCCCTCCGTGACAATGGACTTTAGCCTTTCGCTTTTCTGCGATTTAACCTTTTTTCAAATCCTCAACAATGATGAAGAATCGTGCACTATAGCGTGCCACTTAATGACCTTGACCAATATCAATGACCTTGAGCAGTATAAATTACCTTCAATAAGACTAGTAAATGACCTTGACCAGTATAAATGACCTTGACAAGTACAAATGACCTTGACCAGTATAAATGACCTTCACCAGTAGAAATGACCGTGACCAGTATATGACTGACCAGTATACATGACCTTCATGAGACTAGTAAATGACCTTGACCAGTATAAATGACCTTTATAAGACTAGTAAATGATCTTCACCAGTATAAATGACCTTGACCAGTATGCGGTCCGTGACCATGGACTATAGCCTTTTGCTTTTCCTTGATTTTCACCTTTAAAAAATCCTCAACAATGATGAAGAATCGCGCACTATAGCGCGCCGCTCAATGACCTGAGACCATGGACCAATGAATGAAATACAACACATTGAGCAGGGCACTGCAGGGAGTTGAACCCCGTTCCGGTAAACCAGAAGTCCGACACCAGTGCCTTAGTTTTTGTGTTGTTGTTCATTTAAAGGTCCAGGTGTGCATACGCATGTGCGCCTGTGCGTGTGTAGGTGCATGTGTGCATGTGTGTGTGCACGCTTCAATGACCACTGTTGGACCCAATGGCGATCAAGGACCTCAGGGAGCCACCCATAATTCACAACGGTCACAGCAAACTCTGTTGCATCACAACTGGTGGCCAACAGTCGTAACCAACACCGCCGCCGACCCACAGGAGAATACCATCGCACAGTGGTATCAGACCAACCACAATCAGCCAGCCCTCAAACCAAACCATTCGACCTAGAAGAACTCGAAACCCGGAAAAGCAGCAGGGATTGATGACATACTGGCAGAAATTATACAGCACCTGGAACCTAACGCAAAGACCTGGCTCGTGGGGATGCTGAACACATGCATGGCACAGAAAACCATCCCTTCTGTCTGGAGAAAGGTCAAAGTGGTTGCAATCCCCAAACCTGGCAAAGACCCATCATCCTCAAAGAGCTACCGACCCATTTCCCTCCTCTGCATCACCTACAAGAGAGGCTGCTACTCCAACGCCTCATACCACTCAGACACCAAGCTGACTAAAGACCAAGCTGGTTTCCGTCTCGTCCTGTGCTGGACAGAGCTCAACCTCACCCAACACATTGAGGATGGGTTTGAGGGAAAACAAATAACTGGAGCAGCAACTGGAGGGCGAAGCAAGCACGCAGGCAGCTTGTGCCTGCCTGCGTGCCTACCTGCCTGCCTGCCTTCCTGCCTGCCTTCCTCATGTGGAAACTGCATAGTTGACTGTGTGTGTCTTTCTTTTTCTGTCTGTCTTTCTTAGGATGAAGATCAAGGTAGACGCCGTTGGAAGGCTCAACACAAGCCGATGCCCCTAGAGATCCATCCCAAAGCTTCCCTCAGGGAGCCCAGCAAGCCAGCTAGCCAGCAAGCCCGCCCAGTCAGCCAACGCAGCCAGCCAGCTCCGCCAGTCAGCCAGTGTAGAAAGTCAGGCTGACAAGCCAGAGCATATCAGCCCTTGCAGTCCGCCATTGCAGCCATACCAGCCTTGCTCAGTCAGCTCAGCCAGGCCTCTCTCGAGGCCTGGCTCTCTGTCTGCCTGGCCCGGTCTGCCCTGCCCTGCCTTGCAGCAACAGAACCAGCCTTGCTAGCAAGCCAGCCAGCTCAGAATACGAGCTCAGCAAGCCAACGCAGCTGGCAAGCACGCAGTTAGTCTAAACCAGTTTCAGACAGGCAGGCCAAGGCAGACAGACAGGAAGACCGAGGCGCCTAGGCAGGCAGACAGGCCAGGAAGGCAACAAAGTGCAGGCAGGGGGACTATCCGGCCTAAGGCTGCGCTGCAAGGGTTGGAGCCTGGCCAGCTCCTGCTGGTCTTGGCTGAGTGGCTGTGGCTGCACAGTAAGGCTGCGGTAACCTAGTCTGGGCTTGCTGCTGCACTGGCTTGCTCAGCTCGCATTCTGAGCTGGCTGGCTTGCCAGAAAGGCTGGTTCTGTTGCTGCAAGGCAGGGCAGGGCAGACCGGGCCAGGCAGACAGAGAGCCAGGCCTCGAGAGAGGCCTGGCTGAGCTGACTGAGCAAGGCTGGTATGGCTGCAGTGGCTGACTGCAACGGCTGATATGCTCTGGCTTGGCAGCCTGACTTTCTACACTGGCTGACTGGCGGAGCCGACTGGCTGCGTTCGCTGACTGGGCAGGCTTGCTGGCTAGCTGGCTTGCTGAACTCCCTGAGGGAAGCTTTGGGATGGATCTCTAGGGGCATCGGCTTGTGTTGAGCCTTCCAACGGCGTCTACCTTGATCTCCGTCCTAAGAAAGAAAGACAGAAAAAGAAAGACACACACAAACCCAACTATGCAGCTTGCACCTGAGGAACCGAGACGCGAAAAACCGCCACCGACCCACAGGAGAATACCATCGCACAGTGGTATCAGACCAACCTCAATCAGCCAGCCCGGCAAACCAAACCCTTCGACCTAGAAGAACTCGAAACTGCAATGGGAAAGTTGAAACCCGGAAAAGCAGCAGGGATTGATGACATACTGGCAGAAATGATACAGCACCTGGGACCTAACGCAAAGACCTGGCTCGTGGGGATACTGAATACATGCATGGTACAGAAAACCATCCCTTCTGTCTGGAGAAAGGCCAAAGTGGTTGCAATCCCCAAACCTGGCAAAGACCCATCATCCCCAAAGAGCTACCGACCCATTTCCCTCCTCTGCATCACCTACAAGAGAGGCTGCTACTCCTGTTTACATTCAAGGGTTGCCGGTCCTCTCGAACGGAACAGTTTAACGTCATGCCCAGGACGAAAAGATATAGAGAACACCAACATGACAAATAACAGCAGGAAGGCATGAGCCACAATCCACCGTCTTGGCAAAGACCACACCACCCATAATTCACAACGGTCACAGCAAACTCTGTTGCATCACAACTGGTGTAGGTATTGGATGGAGCCCGCACATCACAGGTGTAAAAAAAACGTTCTGTATTGAAATACTGACAACGTTTCGATCTATTTGATCTTCATCAGGTCATGTGTACACAAAACATACACTTTTATACTAAGGGAGTGCCCCCATCAACCAATCAAAACACCACATTTTGGTGCCCCTCCCATCACTGCAGGTGTGACACGTCAACCCTGAGTGAGTATGTGGGGACCCAGACATATTGATGTAAATATAGTCTGTTCAGAAATGTTAGTGTCTCTCATAGAGCTTGTAGGTGATGCAGAGGAAGGAAATGGGTCGGTAGCTCTTCGGGGATAATGGGTCTTTGCCAGGTTTAGGGATTGCAACCACTTTGGCCTTTCTCCAGACAGAAGGGATGGTTTTCTGTGCCATGCACGTGTTCAGCATCCCCACAAGCCAGGTCTTTGCGCTAGGTCCCAGGTGCTGTATCATTTCTTCCAGCATGTCATCAATCCCTGCTGCTTTTCCGGGTTTCAACTTTCCCATTGCAGTTTCAAGTTCTTCTAGGTCGAAGGGTTTGGTTTGAGGACTGGCTGATTGTGGTTGGTCTGATACCACTGTGCGATGGTATTCTATGTGGGTCGGTGGCGGTGTTGGTTACGACTGTTGGCCACCAGTTGTGACCAACACCGCCACCGACCCACAGGAGAATACCATCACACAGTGGTATCAGACCAACCTCAATCAGCCAGCCCTCAAACCAAACCCTTCGACCTAGAAGAACTCGAAACTGCAATGGGAAAGTTGAAACCCGGAAAAGCAGCAGGGATTGATGACATACTGGCAGAAATAATACAGCACCTGGGACCTAACGCAAAGACCTGGCTCGTGGGGATACTGAATAAATGCATGGCACAGAAAACCATCCCTTCTGTCTGGAGAAAGGCCAAAGTGGTTGCAATCCCCAAACCTGGCAAAGACCCATCACCCCCAAAGAGCTACCGACCCATTTCCCTCCTCTGCATCACCTACAAGAGAGGCTGCTACTCCAACGCCTCATACCACTCACAGACACCAAGCTGACTAAAGACCAAGCTGGTTTCCGTCCTGGCCGCTCCTGTGCTGGACAGAGCTCAACCTCACCCAACACATGGAGGATGGGTTTGAGGGAAAACAAATAACTGGAGCAGCATTCAGAGATCTCTCTGCTGCCTACGACACTGTCCAACACCGCACAATGGTCGGGAAAAGCCTCCTCAACAACAGGCGCTTCTATGTCCAGTTAAATGACCAGAGGAGTAAATGGAAAGCCCAAAAGAACGGCCTACCACAAGGTAGCCTGCTCGTCCCCTCCTTTTCAATATCTACACAAACGTCCAGCCACTACCCAAAGTAGTAGTACTGGAATGAAATGATAGAACACCTCACACACACATAGTTTCCTTTCGTGGCTGTTTACATTCGAGGGTCGCCGGTCCTCTCGAACGGAACAGTTTAACGTCATGCCCAGGACGAAAAGATATAGAGAACACCAACATGACAAATAACAGCAGGAAGGCATGGGCCACAATCCACCGTCTTGGCAAAGACCACACCACCCATAATTCACAACGGTCACAGCAAACTCTATTGCATCACAACTGGTGTAGTTATTGGATGGAGCCCGCACACCACCAAAAATAGAAAAACAACATACTATAGTATGCCCTCCGTGACAATGGACTTTAGCCTTTCGCTTTTCTGCGATTTAACCTTTTTTCAAATCCTCAACAATGATGAAGAATCGTGCACTATAGCGTGCCACTTAATGACCTTGACCAATATCAATGACCTTGAGCAGTATAAATTACCTTCAATAAGACTAGTAAATGACCTTGACCAGTATAAATGACCTTGACAAGTACAAATGACCTTGACCAGTATAAATGACCTTCACCAGTAGAAATGACCGTGACCAGTATATGACTGACCAGTATACATGACCTTCATGAGACTAGTAAATGACCTTGACCAGTATAAATGACCTTTATAAGACTAGTAAATGATCTTCACCAGTATAAATGACCTTGACCAGTATGCGGTCCGTGACCATGGACTATAGCCTTTTGCTTTTCCTTGATTTTCACCTTTAAAAAATCCTCAACAATGATGAAGAATCGCGCACTATAGCGCGCCGCTCAATGACCTGAGACCATGGACCAATGAATGAAATACAACACATTGAGCAGGGCACTGCAGGGAGTTGAACCCCGTTCCGGTAAACCAGAAGTCAGACACCAGTGCCTTAGTTTTTGTGTTGTTGTTCATTTAAAGGTCCAGGTGTGCATACGCATGTGCGCCTGTGCGTGTGTAGGTGCATGTGTGCATGTGTGTGTGCACGCTTCAATGACCACTGTTGGACCCAATGGCGATCAAGGACCTCAGGGAGCCACCCATAATTCACAACGGTCACAGCAAACTCTGTTGCATCACAACTGGTGGCCAACAGTCGTAACCAACACCGCCGCCGACCCACAGGAGAATACCATCGCACAGTGGTATCAGACCAACCACAATCAGCCAGCCCTCAAACCAAACCATTCGACCTAGAAGAACTCGAAACCCGGAAAAGCAGCAGGGATTGATGACATACTGGCAGAAATTATACAGCACCTGGAACCTAACGCAAAGACCTGGCTCGTGGGGATGCTGAACACATGCATGGCACAGAAAACCATCCCTTCTGTCTGGAGAAAGGCCAAAGTGGTTGCAATCCCCAAACCTGGCAAAGACCCATCATCCTCAAAGAGCTACCGACCCATTTCCCTCCTCTGCATCACCTACAAGAGAGGCTGCTACTCCAACGCCTCATACCACTCAGACACCAAGCTGACTAAAGACCAAGCTGGTTTCCGTCCCGTCCTGTGCTGGACAGAGCTCAACCTCACCCAACACATTGAGGATGGGTTTGAGGGAAAACAAATAACTGGAGCAGCAACTGGAGGGCGAAGCAAGCACGCAGGCAGCTTGTGCCTGCCTGCGTGCCTGCCTTCCTGCCTGCCTCCCTCATGTGGAAACTGCATAGTTGACTTTGTGTGTGTCTTTCTTTTTCTGTCTGTCTTTCTTAGGATGAAGATCAAGGTAGACGCCGTTGGAAGGCTCAACACAAGCCGATGCCCCTAGAGATCCATCCCAAAGCTTCCCTCAGGGAGCCCAGCAAGACAGCTAGCCAGCAAGCCCGCCCAGTCAGCCAACGCAGCCAGCCAGCTCCGCCAGTCAGCCAGTGTAGAAAGTCAGGCTGACAAGCCAGAGCATATCAGCCCTTGCAGTCCGCCATTGCAGCCATACCAGCCTTGCTCAGTCAGCTCAGCCAGGCCTCTCTCGAGGCCTGGCTCTCTGTCTGCCTGGCCCGGTCTGCCCTGCCCTGCCTTGCAGCAACAGAACCAGCCTTGCTAGCAAGCCAGCCAGCTCAGAATACGAGCTCAGCAAGCCAACGCAGCTGGCAAGCACGCAGTTAGTCTAAACCAGTTTCAGACAGGCAGGCCAAGGCAGACAGACAGGAAGACCGAGGCGCCTAGGCAGGCAGACAGGCCAGGAAGGCAACAAAGTGCAGGCAGGGGGACTATCCGGCCTAAGGCTGCGCTGCAAGGGTTGGAGCCTGGCCAGCTCCTGCTGGTCTTGGCTGAGTGGCTGTGGCTGCACAGTAAGGCTGCGGTAACCTAGTCTGGGCTTGCTGCTGCACTGGCTTGCTCAGCTCGCATTCTGAGCTGGCTGGCTTGCCAGAAAGGCTGGTTCTGTTGCTGCAAGGCAGGGCAGGGCAGACCGGGCCAGGCAGACAGAGAGCCAGGCCTCGAGAGAGGCCTGGCTGAGCTGACTGAGCAAGGCTGGTATGGCTGCAGTGGCTGACTGCAACGGCTGATATGCTCTGGCTTGGCAGCCTGACTTTCTACACTGGCTGACTGGCGGAGCCGACTGGCTGCGTTCGCTGACTGGGCAGGCTTGCTGGCTAGCTGGCTTGCTGAACTCCCTGAGGGAAGCTTTGGGATGGATCTCTAGGGGCATCGGCTTGTGTTGAGCCTTCCAACGGCGTCTACCTTGATCTCCGTCCTAAGAAAGAAAGACAGAAAAAGAAAGACACACACAAACCCAACTATGCAGCTTGCACCTGAGGAACCGAGACGCGAAAAACCGCCACCGACCCACAGGAGAATACCATCGCACAGTGGTATCAGACCAACCTCAATCAGCCAGCCCTCAAACCAAACCCTTCGACCTAGAAGAACTCGAAACTGCAATGGGAAAGTTGAAACCCGGAAAAGCAGCAGGGATTGATGACATACTGGCAGAAATGATACAGCACCTGGGACCTAACGCAAAGACCTGGCTCGTGGGGATACTGAATACATGCATGGCACAGAAAACCATCCCTTCTGTCTGGAGAAAGGCCAAAGTGGTTGCAATCCCCAAACCTGGCAAAGACCCATCATCCCCAAAGAGCTACCGACCCATTTCCCTCCTCTGCATCACCTACAAGAGAGGCTGCTACTCCTGTTTACATTCGAGGGTTGCCGGTCCTCTCGAACGGAACAGTTTAACGTCATGCCCAGGACGAAAAGATATAGAGAACACCAACATGACAAATAACAGCAGGAAGGCATGAGCCACAATCCACCGTCTTGGCAAAGACCACACCACCCATAATTCACAACGGTCACAGCAAACTCTGTTGCATCACAACTGGTGTAGGTATTGGATGGAGCCCGCACATCACAGGTGTAAAAAAAACGTTCTGTATTGAAATACTGACAACGTTTCGATCTATTTGATCTTCATCAGGTCATGTGTACACAAAACATACACTTTTATACTAAGGGAGTGCCCCCATCAACCAATCAAAACACCACATTTTGGTGCCCCTCCCATCACTGCAGGTGTGACACGTCAACCCTGAGTGAGTATGTGGGGACCCAGACATATTGATGTAAATATAGTCTGTTCAGAAATGTTAGTGCCTCTCATAGAGCTTGTAGGTGATGCAGAGGAAGGAAATGGGTCGGTAGCTCTTCGGGGATAATGGGTCTTTGCCAGGTTTAGGGATTGCAACCACTTTGGCCTTTCTCCAGACAGAAGGGATGGTTTTCTGTGCCATGCACGTGTTCAGCATCCCCACAAGCCAGGTCTTTGCGCTAGGTCCCAGGTGCTGTATCATTTCTTCCAGCATGTCATCAATCCCTGCTGCTTTTCCGGGTTTCAACTTTCCCATTGCAGTTTCAAGTTCTTCTAGGTCGAAGGGTTTGGTTTGAGGACTGGCTGATTGTGGTTGGTCTGATACCACTGTGCGATGGTATTCTATGTGGGTCGGTGGCGGTGTTGGTTACGACTGTTGGCCACCAGTTGTGACCAACACCGCCACCGACCCACAGGAGAATACCATCACACAGTGGTATCAGACCAACCTCAATCAGCCAGCCCTCAAACCAAACCCTTCGACCTAGAAGAACTCGAAACTGCAATGGGAAAGTTGAAACCCGGAAAAGCAGCAGGGATTGATGACATACTGGCAGAAATGATACAGCACCTGGGACCTAACGCAAAGACCTGGCTCGTGGGGATACTGAATAAATGCATGGCACAGAAAACCATCCCTTCTGTCTGGAGAAAGGCCAAAGTGGTTGCAATCCCCAAACCTGGCAAAGACCCATCACCCCCAAAGAGCTACCGACCCATTTCCCTCCTCTGCATCACCTACAAGAGAGGCTGCTACTCCAACGCCTCATACCACTCACAGACACCAAGCTGACTAAAGACCAAGCTGGTTTCCGTCCTGGCCGCTCCTGTGCTGGACAGAGCTCAACCTCACCCAACACATGGAGGATGGGTTTGAGGGAAAACAAATAACTGGAGCAGCATTCAGAGATCTCTCTGCTGCCTATGACACTGTCCAACACCGCACAATGGTCGGGAAAAGCCTCCTCAACAACAGGCGCTTCTATGTCCAGTTAAATGACCAGAGGAGTAAATGGAAAGCCCAAAAGAACGGCCTACCACAAGGTAGCCTGCTCGTCCCCTCCTTTTCAATATCTACACAAACGTCCAGCCACTACCCAAAGTAGTAGTACTGGAATGAAATGATAGAACACCTCACACACACATAGTTTCCTTTCGTGGCTGTTTACATTCGAGGGTCGCCGGTCCTCTCGAACGGAACAGTTTAACGTCATGCCCAGGACGAAAAGATATAGAGAACACCAACATGACAAATAACAGCAGGAAGGCATGGGCCACAATCCACCGTCTTGGCAAAGACCACACCACCCATAATTCACAACGGTCACAGCAAACTCTATTGCATCACAACTGGTGTAGTTATTGGATGGAGCCCGCACACCACCAAAAATAGAAAAACAACATACTATAGTATGCCCTCCGTGACAATGGACTTTAGCCTTTCGCTTTTCTGCGATTTAACCTTTTTTCAAATCCTCAACAATGATGAAGAATCGTGCACTATAGCGTGCCACTTAATGACCTTGACCAATATCAATGACCTTGAGCAGTATAAATTACCTTCAATAAGACTAGTAAATGACCTTGACCAGTATAAATGACCTTGACAAGTACAAATGACCTTGACCAGTATAAATGACCTTCACCAGTAGAAATGACCGTGACCAGTATATGACTGTGACCAGTATACATGACCTTCATGAGACTAGTAAATGACCTTGACCAGTATAAATGACCTTTATAAGACTAGTAAATGATCTTCACCAGTATAAATGACCTTGACCAGTATGCGGTCCGTGACCATGGACTATAGCCTTTTGCTTTTCCTTGATTTTCACCTTTAAAAAATCCTCAACAATGATGAAGAATCGCGCACTATAGCGCGCCGCTCAATGACCTGAGACCATGGACCAATGAATGAAATACAACACATTGAGCAGGGCACTGCAGGGAGTTGAACCCCGTTCCGGTAAACCAGAAGTCAGACACCAGTGCCTTAGTTTTTGTGTTGTTGTTCATTTAAAGGTCCAGGTGTGCATACGCATGTGCGCCTGTGCGTGTGTAGGTGCATGTGTGCATGTGTGTGTGCACGCTTCAATGACCACTGTTGGACCCAATGGCGATCAAGGACCTCAGGGAGCCACCCATAATTCACAACGGTCACAGCAAACTCTGTTGCATCACAACTGGTGGCCAACAGTCGTAACCAACACCGCCGCCGACCCACAGGAGAATACCATCGCACAGTGGTATCAGACCAACCACAATCAGCCAGCCCTCAAACCAAACCATTCGACCTAGAAGAACTCGAAACCCGGAAAAGCAGCAGGGATTGATGACATACTGGCAGAAATTATACAGCACCTGGAACCTAACGCAAAGACCTGGCTCGTGGGGATGCTGAACACATGCATGGCACAGAAAACCATCCCTTCTGTCTGGAGAAAGGCCAAAGTGGTTGCAATCCCCAAACCTGGCAAAGACCCATCATCCTCAAAGAGCTACCGACCCATTTCCCTCCTCTGCATCACCTACAAGAGAGGCTGCTACTCCAACGCCTCATACCACTCAGACACCAAGCTGACTAAAGACCAAGCTGGTTTCCGTCCCGTCCTGTGCTGGACAGAGCTCAACCTCACCCAACACATTGAGGATGGGTTTGAGGGAAAACAAATAACTGGAGCAGCAACTGGAGGGCGAAGCAAGCACGCAGGCAGCTTGTGCCTGCCTGCGTGCCTGCCTTCCTGCCTGCCTCCCTCATGTGGAAACTGCATAGTTGACTTTGTGTGTGTCTTTCTTTTTCTGTCTGTCTTTCTTAGGATGAAGATCAAGGTAGACGCCGTTGGAAGGCTCAACACAAGCCGATGCCCCTAGAGATCCATCCCAAAGCTTCCCTCAGGGAGCCCAGCAAGCCAGCTAGCCAGCAAGCCCGCCCAGTCAGCCAACGCAGCCAGCCAGCTCCGCCAGTCAGCCAGTGTAGAAAGTCAGGCTGACAAGCCAGAGCATATCAGCCCTTGCAGTCCGCCATTGCAGCCATACCAGCCTTGCTCAGTCAGCTCAGCCAGGCCTCTCTCGAGGCCTGGCTCTCTGTCTGCCTGGCCCGGTCTGCCCTGCCCTGCCTTGCAGCAACAGAACCAGCCTTGCTAGCAAGCCAGCCAGCTCAGAATACGAGCTCAGCAAGCCAACGCAGCTGGCAAGCACGCAGTTAGTCTAAACCAGTTTCAGACAGGCAGGCCAAGGCAGACAGACAGGAAGACCGAGGCGCCTAGGCAGGCAGACAGGCCAGGAAGGCAACAAAGTGCAGGCAGGGGGACTATCCGGCCTAAGGCTGCGCTGCAAGGGTTGGAGCCTGGCCAGCTCCTGCTGGTCTTGGCTGAGTGGCTGTGGCTGCACAGTAAGGCTGCGGTAACCTAGTCTGGGCTTGCTGCTGCACTGGCTTGCTCAGCTCGCATTCTGAGCTGGCTGGCTTGCCAGAAAGGCTGGTTCTGTTGCTGCAAGGCAGGGCAGGGCAGACCGGGCCAGGCAGACAGAGAGCCAGGCCTCGAGAGAGGCCTGGCTGAGCTGACTGAGCAAGGCTGGTATGGCTGCAGTGGCTGACTGCAACGGCTGATATGCTCTGGCTTGGCAGCCTGACTTTCTACACTGGCTGACTGGCGGAGCCGACTGGCTGCGTTCGCTGACTGGGCAGGCTTGCTGGCTAGCTGGCTTGCTGAACTCCCTGAGGGAAGCTTTGGGATGGATCTCTAGGGGCATCGGCTTGTGTTGAGCCTTCCAACGGCGTCTACCTTGATCTCCGTCCTAAGAAAGAAAGACAGAAAAAGAAAGACACACACAAACCCAACTATGCAGCTTGCACCTGAGGAACCGAGACGCGAAAAACCGCCACCGACCCACAGGAGAATACCATCGCACAGTGGTATCAGACCAACCTCAATCAGCCAGCCCTCAAACCAAACCCTTCGACCTAGAAGAACTCGAAACTGCAATGGGAAAGTTGAAACCCGGAAAAGCAGCAGGGATTGATGACATACTGGCAGAAATGATACAGCACCTGGGACCTAACGCAAAGACCTGGCTCGTGGGGATACTGAATACATGCATGGCACAGAAAACCATCCCTTCTGTCTGGAGAAAGGCCAAAGTGGTTGCAATCCCCAAACCTGGCAAAGACCCATCATCCCCAAAGAGCTACCGACCCATTTCCCTCCTCTGCATCACCTACAAGAGAGGCTGCTACTCCTGTTTACATTCGAGGGTTGCCGGTCCTCTCGAACGGAACAGTTTAACGTCATGCCCAGGACGAAAAGATATAGAGAACACCAACATGACAAATAACAGCAGGAAGGCATGAGCCACAATCCACCGTCTTGGCAAAGACCACACCACCCATAATTCACAACGGTCACAGCAAACTCTGTTGCATCACAACTGGTGTAGGTATTGGATGGAGCCCGCACATCACAGGTGTAAAAAAAACGTTCTGTATTGAAATACTGACAACGTTTCGATCTATTTGATCTTCATCAGGTCATGTGTACACAAAACATACACTTTTATACTAAGGGAGTGCCCCCATCAACCAATCAAAACACCACATTTTGGTGCCCCTCCCATCACTGCAGGTGTGACACGTCAACCCTGAGTGAGTATGTGGGGACCCAGACATATTGATGTAAATATAGTCTGTTCAGAAATGTTAGTGCCTCTCATAGAGCTTGTAGGTGATGCAGAGGAAGGAAATGGGTCGGTAGCTCTTCGGGGATAATGGGTCTTTGCCAGGTTTAGGGATTGCAACCACTTTGGCCTTTCTCCAGACAGAAGGGATGGTTTTCTGTGCCATGCACGTGTTCAGCATCCCCACAAGCCAGGTCTTTGCGCTAGGTCCCAGGTGCTGTATCATTTCTTCCAGCATGTCATCAATCCCTGCTGCTTTTCCGGGTTTCAACTTTCCCATTGCAGTTTCAAGTTCTTCTAGGTCGAAGGGTTTGGTTTGAGGACTGGCTGATTGTGGTTGGTCTGATACCACTGTGCGATGGTATTCTATGTGGGTCGGTGGCGGTGTTGGTTACGACTGTTGGCCACCAGTTGTGACCAACACCGCCACCGACCCACAGGAGAATACCATCACACAGTGGTATCAGACCAACCTCAATCAGCCAGCCCTCAAACCAAACCCTTCGACCTAGAAGAACTCGAAACTGCAATGGGAAAGTTGAAACCCGGAAAAGCAGCAGGGATTGATGACATACTGGCAGAAATGATACAGCACCTGGGACCTAACGCAAAGACCTGGCTCGTGGGGATACTGAATAAATGCATGGCACAGAAAACCATCCCTTCTGTCTGGAGAAAGGCCAAAGTGGTTGCAATCCCCAAACCTGGCAAAGACCCATCACCCCCAAAGAGCTACCGACCCATTTCCCTCCTCTGCATCACCTACAAGAGAGGCTGCTACTCCAACGCCTCATACCACTCACAGACACCAAGCTGACTAAAGACCAAGCTGGTTTCCGTCCTGGCCGCTCCTGTGCTGGACAGAGCTCAACCTCACCCAACACATGGAGGATGGGTTTGAGGGAAAACAAATAACTGGAGCAGCATTCAGAGATCTCTCTGCTGCCTATGACACTGTCCAACACCGCACAATGGTCGGGAAAAGCCTCCTCAACAACAGGCGCTTCTATGTCCAGTTAAATGACCAGAGGAGTAAATGGAAAGCCCAAAAGAACGGCCTACCACAAGGTAGCCTGCTCGTCCCCTCCTTTTCAATATCTACACAAACGTCCAGCCACTACCCAAAGTAGTAGTACTGGAATGAAATGATAGAACACCTCACACACACATAGTTTCCTTTCGTGGCTGTTTACATTCGAGGGTCGCCGGTCCTCTCGAACGGAACAGTTTAACGTCATGCCCAGGACGAAAAGATATAGAGAACACCAACATGACAAATAACAGCAGGAAGGCATGGGCCACAATCCACCGTCTTGGCAAAGACCACACCACCCATAATTCACAACGGTCACAGCAAACTCTATTGCATCACAACTGGTGTAGTTATTGGATGGAGCCCGCACACCACCAAAAATAGAAAAACAACATACTATAGTATGCCCTCCGTGACAATGGACTTTAGCCTTTCGCTTTTCTGCGATTTAACCTTTTTTCAAATCCTCAACAATGATGAAGAATCGTGCACTATAGCGTGCCACTTAATGACCTTGACCAATATCAATGACCTTGAGCAGTATAAATTACCTTCAATAAGACTAGTAAATGACCTTGACCAGTATAAATGACCTTGACAAGTACAAATGACCTTGACCAGTATAAATGACCTTCACCAGTAGAAATGACCGTGACCAGTATATGACTGTGACCAGTATACATGACCTTCATGAGACTAGTAAATGACCTTGACCAGTATAAATGACCTTTATAAGACTAGTAAATGATCTTCACCAGTATAAATGACCTTGACCAGTATGCGGTCCGTGACCATGGACTATAGCCTTTTGCTTTTCCTTGATTTTCACCTTTAAAAAATCCTCAACAATGATGAAGAATCGCGCACTATAGCGCGCCGCTCAATGACCTGAGACCATGGACCAATGAATGAAATACAACACATTGAGCAGGGCACTGCAGGGAGTTGAACCCCGTTCCGGTAAACCAGAAGTCAGACACCAGTGCCTTAGTTTTTGTGTTGTTGTTCATTTAAAGGTCCAGGTGTGCATACGCATGTGCGCCTGTGCGTGTGTAGGTGCATGTGTGCATGTGTGTGTGCACGCTTCAATGACCACTGTTGGACCCAATGGCGATCAAGGACCTCAGGGAGCCACCCATAATTCACAACGGTCACAGCAAACTCTGTTGCATCACAACTGGTGGCCAACAGTCGTAACCAACACCGCCGCCGACCCACAGGAGAATACCATCGCACAGTGGTATCAGACCAACCACAATCAGCCAGCCCTCAAACCAAACCATTCGACCTAGAAGAACTCGAAACCCGGAAAAGCAGCAGGGATTGATGACATACTGGCAGAAATTATACAGCACCTGGAACCTAACGCAAAGACCTGGCTCGTGGGGATGCTGAACACATGCATGGCACAGAAAACCATCCCTTCTGTCTGGAGAAAGGCCAAAGTGGTTGCAATCCCCAAACCTGGCAAAGACCCATCATCCTCAAAGAGCTACCGACCCATTTCCCTCCTCTGCATCACCTACAAGAGAGGCTGCTACTCCAACGCCTCATACCACTCAGACACCAAGCTGACTAAAGACCAAGCTGGTTTCCGTCCCGTCCTGTGCTGGACAGAGCTCAACCTCACCCAACACATTGAGGATGGGTTTGAGGGAAAACAAATAACTGGAGCAGCAACTGGAGGGCGAAGCAAGCACGCAGGCAGCTTGTGCCTGCCTGCGTGCCTGCCTTCCTGCCTGCCTCCCTCATGTGGAAACTGCATAGTTGACTTTGTGTGTGTCTTTCTTTTTCTGTCTGTCTTTCTTAGGATGAAGATCAAGGTAGACGCCGTTGGAAGGCTCAACACAAGCCGATGCCCCTAGAGATCCATCCCAAAGCTTCCCTCAGGGAGCCCAGCAAGCCAGCTAGCCAGCAAGCCCGCCCAGTCAGCCAACGCAGCCAGCCAGCTCCGCCAGTCAGCCAGTGTAGAAAGTCAGGCTGACAAGCCAGAGCATATCAGCCCTTGCAGTCCGCCATTGCAGCCATACCAGCCTTGCTCAGTCAGCTCAGCCAGGCCTCTCTCGAGGCCTGGCTCTCTGTCTGCCTGGCCCGGTCTGCCCTGCCCTGCCTTGCAGCAACAGAACCAGCCTTGCTAGCAAGCCAGCCAGCTCAGAATACGAGCTCAGCAAGCCAACGCAGCTGGCAAGCACGCAGTTAGTCTAAACCAGTTTCAGACAGGCAGGCCAAGGCAGACAGACAGGAAGACCGAGGCGCCTAGGCAGGCAGACAGGCCAGGAAGGCAACAAAGTGCAGGCAGGGGGACTATCCGGCCTAAGGCTGCGCTGCAAGGGTTGGAGCCTGGCCAGCTCCTGCTGGTCTTGGCTGAGTGGCTGTGGCTGCACAGTAAGGCTGCGGTAACCTAGTCTGGGCTTGCTGCTGCACTGGCTTGCTCAGCTCGCATTCTGAGCTGGCTGGCTTGCCAGAAAGGCTGGTTCTGTTGCTGCAAGGCAGGGCAGGGCAGACCGGGCCAGGCAGACAGAGAGCCAGGCCTCGAGAGAGGCCTGGCTGAGCTGACTGAGCAAGGCTGGTATGGCTGCAGTGGCTGACTGCAACGGCTGATATGCTCTGGCTTGGCAGCCTGACTTTCTACACTGGCTGACTGGCGGAGCCGACTGGCTGCGTTCGCTGACTGGGCAGGCTTGCTGGCTAGCTGGCTTGCTGAACTCCCTGAGGGAAGCTTTGGGATGGATCTCTAGGGGCATCGGCTTGTGTTGAGCCTTCCAACGGCGTCTACCTTGATCTCCGTCCTAAGAAAGAAAGACAGAAAAAGAAAGACACACACAAACCCAACTATGCAGCTTGCACCTGAGGAACCGAGACGCGAAAAACCTCCACCGACCCACAGGAGAATACCATCGCACAGTGGTATCAGACCAACCTCAATCAGCCAGCCCTCAAACCAAACCCTTCGACCTAGAAGAACTCGAAACTGCAATGGGAAAGTTGAAACCCGGAAAAGCAGCAGGGATTGATGACATACTGGCAGAAATGATACAGCACCTGGGACCTAACGCAAAGACCTGGCTCGTGGGGATACTGAATACATGCATGGCACAGAAAACCATCCCTTCTGTCTGGAGAAAGGCCAAAGTGGTTGCAATCCCCAAACCTGGCAAAGACCCATCATCCCCAAAGAGCTACCGACCCATTTCCCTCCTCTGCATCACCTACAAGAGAGGCTGCTACTCCTGTTTACATTCGAGGGTTGCCGGTCCTCTCGAACGGAACAGTTTAACGTCATGCCCAGGACGAAAAGATATAGAGAACACCAACATGACAAATAACAGCAGGAAGGCATGAGCCACAATCCACCGTCTTGGCAAAGACCACACCACCCATAATTCACAACGGTCACAGCAAACTCTGTTGCATCACAACTGGTGTAGGTATTGGATGGAGCCCGCACATCACAGGTGTAAAAAAAACGTTCTGTATTGAAATACTGACAACGTTTCGATCTATTTGATCTTCATCAGGTCATGTGTACACAAAACATACACTTTTATACTAAGGGAGTGCCCCCATCAACCAATCAAAACACCACATTTTGGTGCCCCTCCCATCACTGCAGGTGTGACACGTCAACCCTGAGTGAGTATGTGGGGACCCAGACATATTGATGTAAATATAGTCTGTTCAGAAATGTTAGTGCCTCTCATAGAGCTTGTAGGTGATGCAGAGGAAGGAAATGGGTCGGTAGCTCTTCGGGGATAATGGGTCTTTGCCAGGTTTAGGGATTGCAACCACTTTGGCCTTTCTCCAGACAGAAGGGATGGTTTTCTGTGCCATGCACGTGTTCAGCATCCCCACAAGCCAGGTCTTTGCGCTAGGTCCCAGGTGCTGTATCATTTCTTCCAGCATGTCATCAATCCCTGCTGCTTTTCCGGGTTTCAACTTTCCCATTGCAGTTTCAAGTTCTTCTAGGTCGAAGGGTTTGGTTTGAGGACTGGCTGATTGTGGTTGGTCTGATACCACTGTGCGATGGTATTCTATGTGGGTCGGTGGCGGTGTTGGTTACGACTGTTGGCCACCAGTTGTGACCAACACCGCCACCGACCCACAGGAGAATACCATCACACAGTGGTATCAGACCAACCTCAATCAGCCAGCCCTCAAACCAAACCCTTCGACCTAGAAGAACTCGAAACTGCAATGGGAAAGTTGAAACCCGGAAAAGCAGCAGGGATTGATGACATACTGGCAGAAATGATACAGCACCTGGGACCTAACGCAAAGACCTGGCTCGTGGGGATACTGAATAAATGCATGGCACAGAAAACCATCCCTTCTGTCTGGAGAAAGGCCAAAGTGGTTGCAATCCCCAAACCTGGCAAAGACCCATCACCCCCAAAGAGCTACCGACCCATTTCCCTCCTCTGCATCACCTACAAGAGAGGCTGCTACTCCAACGCCTCATACCACTCACAGACACCAAGCTGACTAAAGACCAAGCTGGTTTCCGTCCTGGCCGCTCCTGTGCTGGACAGAGCTCAACCTCACCCAACACATGGAGGATGGGTTTGAGGGAAAACAAATAACTGGAGCAGCATTCAGAGATCTCTCTGCTGCCTATGACACTGTCCAACACCGCACAATGGTCGGGAAAAGCCTCCTCAACAACAGGCGCTTCTATGTCCAGTTAAATGACCAGAGGAGTAAATGGAAAGCCCAAAAGAACGGCCTACCACAAGGTAGCCTGCTCGTCCCCTCCTTTTCAATATCTACACAAACGTCCAGCCACTACCCAAAGTAGTAGTACTGGAATGAAATGATAGAACACCTCACACACACATAGTTTCCTTTCGTGGCTGTTTACATTCGAGGGTCGCCGGTCCTCTCGAACGGAACAGTTTAACGTCATGCCCAGGACGAAAAGATATAGAGAACACCAACATGACAAATAACAGCAGGAAGGCATGGGCCACAATCCACCGTCTTGGGGGGAAAAAAATAGCTGATCAATAAGCCCCAAACGCGTTGCACTGTGACCCGTTTTGAGCTTGTACATCGGCTATTTTTGCTACAACAGCAATATGCAACGTGGCCCTCTGGAGTGAGAGTGGAAATATAGTGGAAATATAGTCTCCATCGTCAAAGTTGCCCACCCCCATTCTAAACACTACAACATGCAGAGGAGAAGTCATAACAGAACCATCTAAACACTACAACATGCAGAGGAGAAGTCATAACAGAACCATCTAAACACTACAACATGCAGAGGAGAAGTCATAACAGAACCATCTAAACACTACAGCATGCAGAAGAGAAGTCATAACAGAACCATCTAAACACTACAACATGCAGAGGAGAAGTCATAACAGAATCATCTAAACACTACAGCATGCAGAGGAGAAGTCATAACAGAACCATCTAAACACTACAACATGCAGAGGAGAAGTCATAACAGAACCATCTAAACACTACAACATGTAGAGGAGAAGTCATAACAGAACCATCTAAACACTACAGCATGCAGAGGAGAAGTCATAACAGAACCATCTAAACACTACAGCATGCAGAGGAGAAGTCATAACAGAACCATCTAAACACTACAACATGCAGAGGAGAAGTCATAACAGAACCATCTAAATACTACAACATGCAGAGGAGAAGTCATAACAGAACCATCTAAACACTACAACATGCAGAGGAGAAGTCATAACAGAACCATCTAAATACTACAACATGCAGAGGAGAAGTCATAACAGAACCATCTAAACACTACAACATGCAGAGGAGAAGTCATAACAGAACCATCTAAATACTACAGCATGCAGAGGAGAAGTCATAACAGAACCATCTAAACACTACAGCATGCAGAGGAGAAGTCATAACAGAACCATCTAAATACTACAACATGCAGAGGAGAAGTCATAACAGAACCATCAAAATACTACAGCATGCAGAGGAGAAGTCATAACAGAACCATCTAAACACTACAGCATGCAGAGGGGAAGTCATAACAGAACCATCTAAATACTACAGCATGCAGAGGAGAAGTCATAACAGAACCATCTAAACACTACAACATGCAGAGGGGAAGTCATAACAGAACCATCTAAATACTACGACATGCAGTCATAACAGAACCATCTAAACACTACAGCATGCAGAGGAGAAGTCATAACAGAACCATCTAAACAATACAACATGCAGAGGGGAAGTCATAACAGAACCATCTAAATACTACAACATGCAGTCATAACAGAACCATCTAAACACTACAGCATGCAGAGGAGAAGTCATAACAGAACCATCTAAACACTACAGCATGCAGAGGAGAAGTCATAACAGAACCATCTAAACACTACAGCATGCAGAGGAGAAGTCATAACAGAACCATCTAAACACTACAACATGCAGAGGAGAAGTCATAACAGAACCATCTAAACACTACAGCATGCAGAAGAGAAGTCATAACGGAACCATCTAAACACTACAACATGCAGAGGAGAAGTCATAACAGAACCATCTAAACACTACAGCATGCAGAGGAGAAGTCATAACAGAACCATCTAAACACTACAGCATGCAGAGGAGAAGTCATAACAGAACCATCTAAACACTACAGCATGCAGAGGAGAAGTCATAACAGAACCATCTAATCACTACAGCATGAAGAGGGGAAGTCATAACAGAACTATCTAAACACTACAGCATGCAGAGGAGAAGTCATAACAGAACCATCTAAACACTACAGCATGCAGAGGAGAAGTCATAACAGAACCATCTAAACACTACAGCATGCAGAGGGGAAGTCATAACAGAACCATCTAAACACTACAACATGCAGAGGAGAAGTCATAACAGAACCATCTAAATACTACAACATGCAGTCATAACAGAACCATCTAAACACTACAGCATGCAGTCATAACAGAACCATCTAAACACTACTCTGTTCACCTCTAGTCGATTATTTATTCAGCCACGGACCACCATTTGAGGCCATTTAGCCTCTCAGACCCATTTGAGCCACTGACCACCATTGTGAGCATAGAGTATATTATGAATAGAGAAAAGGCACCCAGAGGAAACCCTGAGGCCAAATGGACATAGTGGCCGAATGAAGGTATTGCAGCCTGGCCCCAAACACATGAACGCGCTGGTCCGTTGACTATCATTGTGCACGTTCACGACGGCAGCACGCTAGCTAGCTAACGAACACGCTAGTTCGTTAGCTAGCTAGCGTGCTGCCGTCGTGAACCAGAATGCTCTGTTCCTACTGTGTTGTGTTCATATATGTTACTAACTACATTATAAAACCATGATCCAGTAGCCCAATGGATACCGTCGATGGTAATAATGTGAACAACCGGGCCCGGGTTCACTTCCCAGTCGTTGACCGAGTTTATTTTCTTCTTAACAAACACAACTGTTTGTTTGCATCAAGGTCCTTTATTCATTCGGTATCTGAGCCACGGGACCACCATTTTTAGGCTCAAATACTGAATGAATAATGGACCTCGACGAGAAAAGCTAAAACAATTGTGTTAGTTTGGTAAGAAATGAAGCTAAACTCTCAGTCCTCGATGGGGACTCGAACCCGGGCCCTGGCCGTAGTCTACTAGGCGCCGACGGTAACCATTCAGCTACTCGAACACGGTTTTACAGAGTGGCACGAACATAATATATAAACATCACAACAAAGTTATCATAAAGTGATCACAGATGTTTGAACAACAACAACGTTAAGTATTAAATAACATTTAACGTACCTGCTTGCTGCGGACACGACGACGCCACGGCGGACATGGTGACGTGGCAAAATCAAAACAACACTGAGCAAAACCCCCCTCCACGCGTCTCTTCCGTATTTGAGGGGTTGGCGTCACTTCCTTCCGGGTGTGACGTGAGGCCACGCCCGCGAGTCTTTTGCCGCGTCTTTCTTGTAGTCATATATTATTGTAGTCCTCTACGTTACATCCGGGTCCCGTCCGCTTCTATAGCTACATATTATTATGATTCTGAACGCGTGAATCTTTTTATTTTTTACAATAACGTTATTTTTCAGAAAGGAAGCCATTGAGGGTTAAAATGTGTCTTAATGCTTCCAACTCGAGTATAATTATTATTAATGTAAACTGTAAAGTGTCCACGACAAAGAAAATGTATAGCTTCCTTGAGTAAGACCCGGAAGCGGGTTACGTCACGGCTTAAATAGTCAATACAGACATGAGTCCCTTTCCTGGCAGCGTCCTCAGTGGTCTAGCGGTCTAGACGCCCGACTTCTTAATACAACTTTATAGAACTTCACGGGTTCAAACCCCTTTGATGTTTTTCTCAATCATTGATTCACAATATACCAGAATGCACGTTTAATCATAATACATAAAGCAGACAGCCCTGTGATTAAACCTTCAGCATTACATTACACTGCAACCCCACTGTGGCTAATACCTTTTTATTCACAATGCCAAGTTATTGTACTCCTAATAATATATCATGGTGTAGTCTAGCTCTGGTTTGATTGATTGATTTAAATATTTTATTAATAGTTTGTAGAATTACAGTACATTTCAAGCACAAACTCAATACAAAGACTGTTAACTGTGAGTGGACGACCCAATTAAGCATTACACTTGTTTAAGAGGGTCCACATTGTTCAATTCATCAAAAGTCCACATTGTTCAATTCATCAAAAAACTACATTATTACAAACCTACATTATGTGGGATCCTTTAGCTTACAAACGGAGTGACATTTCTGGCCACAACGTGGGTGTCGCTGGGCTGTGGCGCTGCCAACTGACTTTTGTGTTTCCCTCTGCTTCATCACCTTTTAGTTCCTTTATTACAGCGAATCAAAGGTGTGTGAAATACTTCTGTAATTAATGACTTGCTGACTATCTCGCGATTTTAGCCTGGATTTAGTGTTCACGCCACATAGGCTATACATTGAAGACCACATAGGCTATAGCCTACATGAAGACCCGACTCCAGCAGCAGAACTGACAGGTAGGCTACAGTAGCCTACCAAAAAAAAGCCCTATCTTGACCACAGAAACGCCCCTAAAAGACACGGTATCCTACCGTCGGTATACGTGTAACATAGTGTGTATAAATTGGCAGATTTTATTTTTTATTTTGCACGTCACTTTCTGACTTTCCAAAGGAAACGTTTCAATGCCTTATTGCTGTGTTGTTGGTGATTTGTGGATTCGTTTTTAGATCAATCAGGGATCTGTTAATAACTTAATACTGTACTGCAGTCTGCAGTTGTTCCCAAATCCACATTTGTTGAGCCCCCATTAGACCCCCATTAGACACTACTTGATATGTATCAAACAAATTTGGCTAATAATAAATTAATTAACATAATTTCAAACATTAAACCATTTAAACTTCTTCACCTGAACTGAACCAGCTCGGTGAAATAACTCAGTACTCAAAACATGTTAATTTATATCAATTTTATTTATAACTGCCAATGTCATGTAAATGTACAACGCACAAAATGTATGTCACCATAACCAAACATGTATTTCTACTTGATAAACCTTATTTATTGGAAGACGGAGCACTTGCAGCATGTATAGATTTTGAGTCTAATTTTGTTCTAAATACCTGCAAATTGACAAATTGTACATAACTCCTGTACTGGACGCTTTATCGTATAAAGTAAAGAAAATAAAGAACCAGACCACGTGATTAGACAAAAAGTCTCTGCAAGCTGATAAAAAAAAACAAAAAAAAAACAGTTTCTTACCCAAACTTACAAGTGAAACTTCAGTAGTATTTAACCCATTCTGACCTGAGATCAGATTCATACGAGGTTTCCACATGGACACACACTGGTCTGATTAACCCATTCTGACCTGAGATCAGATTCATACGAGGTTTCCACATGGACACACACTGGTCTGATTAACACGGTTCTGAATGTGAAAATCTGACATAACATTTCTATGTTCCGCATCTAGAGCCATACTGTAAAATAGATTCCAGCCTCACAAGAACTATGCATAGCCTACATTTCACCTAGGCTGGTGGTGATTCACATTAAATGCCGGCAAAGCCATCCATCCTTTAATCACTTGAAACATGTGAAATTATCCTTTACAAATGTTCAAAAACAGCCTCACAATGCTGTGTTGTGAGTTTGTAGATCAGCCATTTTTACAATTGAACATTGTTGTGCGACTAAGTGTATATATTATGTAGGACTTAAGAGGTTAATTACAAAATGATGTAACAATAACTGAACGACTTCTACAAACATCTGTCAAAGGCATCACAAACTAGAAAATTCGCAATTTAAAAAAATTGCAGAGTGTGGTTGCCGCAGTGGCTTACATATGCCCCTCCCACTAGTATTGCCAGCCAATTACAATTTCAAGTCACGCCTTAGATCAGGGATGTCAAACTCAAATACACATTGGGCCAAAATAAAGAAATTGGTACAAGTCGAGGGCCGGACTGTGTTTCAACACACGGGCCATTTTTGGGGAGAGGGGTAGCTGAAAGTTGACCACAAGTTGATATACTTTCACTGCTGATTAATAGTGAAGAGAAGATGCATGCTTGCGCTTGCGGGCCCTCGATACGTGACAATGCACTCGCAGTGCATTGTGGTACTTGTAGTATTATGGTGGTCCGTGCAGTATACCAGAGGGCCAGTTCTAATACTAATTAAATATCATCCCGCGGGCCAAAGATAATTCATTCGCGGGCCTGATTTGGCCCCCGGGCCTTGAGTTTGACATATATGCCTTAGATCATGCGTAAGTAATTCGGAGGGGATTTAACCCCCGAAATTCATGTTTTTGCGACAAACGGTTACATTTCTCGCATTTGCGGCGCCCCCTATGGATGAAAATGGAATTGCTTTTAGAACTTGGTTGATTGAACCACCCCGGACATGTGATTGAAATGTGGGATGGATTGGACATTCCGTTCGTGATTTATGGCATTTTTTGTGATATAGGCCCCTCCTACTAACTTAGGAAGACGATTACGGCCGAACGATACGCACTTTAAAAATCCTGCAGTTCAGTTTTAATTGGATGGGTCCAGAGATCACGTGTGCCGATTTCTGTGAGATTTGGACAAAATCTGTAGGAGGAAAAGCAAAAAGTGTGTTTTGGACAAAATTCAAAATGGCGGAAAATCTATCATGGCGGAAATGGGCGTGGCCTATATGGGGAGATGCGTCATGACCCAAGGAATCCAGGGAAAAATAATTTAGATTTTACGACCTACGGTTCAAGAGTTATAAGCCAAAAGGTAAAGTGGGCTGTTATAGCGCCACCATGAGGCCGACTGATAACATTTTAGGGTTAAATAATTTTAGGGATAATGTTGAATTATCCCTAAAAGTTTTGTAACTATAGTGATTACAGTCTCCGAGGAACGAATACTTGAATGTGAATTTTTGCCTTTTCCCATTCATGTCAATGGGGAAATTTAATTCACTAATAAATTCATATCAATTAAACTATACAACATTTCTCTTAACAAAATACAAGCCCACGATTCCCGATTTTTTCGGTCAATTTGACATATGGCTCAAGTGCGTACAGCGTACAGTGTGGGAGGTATAAAGCGTCAAAATAAAGACTACTCCAGTGAAATAATAAAGTGTCACAGTTACAAGAGTCTGGTTGCCCATTCGGGCAACCACACTAATAAGAATAGAGATGGGGAGGGTGTGATGTTAACTTGTAGAATAGTCGAAAGGTTAGTAGCAACCAAATTCCAAAATGTGAGGACACTCGGACACTCCCACACCATATGAAAGAATGTACCTATGGCGTTTGACGTGCAGAAAGTGCAGTTGTGATTATTTAAAATCCGCATAGCACACAATCTATGGGGGGTTAAGTATGTCCTATGAACAAAATTTAGATGAATTTGTTGATGATCAGGATTCCTAGAAGACAGGACAACATTAGACCACACTGTATCCCAGCTCCAATCTGGATCTAGATTTGGTATGTCATTCCTCCATACAGTATCGACAAGCAAGGTCCCATAACTAGATTCTAATAAATAATCATACAATACGGAAACAAAACCTCTTGACCTAACATCACAGATAAGTCTATGCAAAGATGATGTTGAGATTGTTGAGAAACAGTGCTCTAGAGTCTAGAGCAGTGGTTCCCAAACGTTTTTATTTAGCTGGAGACCCAAAAGAGAAATTTGATGTCTCCCCGGCCCGGGAACCAAATTAGTGAAAAGTCACAATGCGATGTGTTGTGAGCTTGTAGATCTGTCTTTAAGGGACCAAGAAGTCACTAAGTGACTTTTGTCACTTATTGTTTTTTTTCCCTTCTTCTCCTTCTCCTTCTTCCACCAAAAATAGCAGTTCTACACACAATCTATGGACCATTATCTGAAATTCCAGTTCAAGAGAACTTTGTACGTGAAAACATGAACAGCGAACGCACTGTAGTAATGGATGACATGCCCAAAACGAGGACACACATGACTATCAAACACAGGAATGATTTTCCTGTTTACATTGTAGTCACTGCTTGTCTCTGTGTAGCTCAGTCAGTAGAGCTCTCACCCTTCGACCACAAGGTTGTGTTCAAATCCAGATACCGCCAACTCAGCTTGTCAGTCTTATATTTGTGCATATTGTTCTTATTCCGTATTGTCTTCTTTCTTGGTCCCGCCTTATCGCTGCTTGCAGCTATATTTTCCCCTATAATTGTCTCCACCTGGCCTGGGGCATGGGGAGAGAGTATGTTTTGCATTCCGTCCGTCCGTGTGTTGCGTCTGTCCGTCTGTTACCAGCTAATCTCCAGCCCCGTTAACCCGGTCGATGCCAAACTTTGCACACACACTCCCTAGATGCCAACGATGAACCTCTGGCCACATTTTTCAGAACGGCCTGTTATAGCGCCACCAGGAGGCCGACTTTTGTAAAACACATTTTATATTACTCCACCAGATTTTGTCCAAAATCCCACAAATCATTACACAGTATCTCTATAGCCATGTGCTCAAGACGGATCTGTCTGATATTTCATATTCCATCGTAATTGGCTAGCATTGGCTTTCAAAGTTTGCAGGATTGCCCCGTTTTGAACAAAAAGCCTCAAATCATGAATGCAGCGTGCAATTTACCCGAAATCCTTCACGCACTTTTCTACTAGGCTGAGGAATATATCCCACCCTTTTCCCATTGGTCATAGACCGGGAATTTCTTTCAAATGCAATTTAATCTTTTCTTACTGTAAAATGCAATACATTGTCTTTTTTGTGAGTATTGAGTTCCAAATCAAATTGACATTGCGTTTGTGTGAGCAGACTCACTAATGCCGTCTCCCAATATCTTACTAAAAATCTGCATTGTTCAAAACAAGTCCCTCCAAAGATCAACCTGGATTCAATGCAATCATGCTGGACCATTTTATCATTGCGTTGTTCTTCCTGGTCCCATATATTCATTAACAAAGTATGTGAAACTACAGTGGCGCATTGATAAGAAATTACTCAAAACACTGTAGATATTTAGCAATAGCACTTTATTGAACACAAACAACCCTAAGCCACAATACTGAATGACAAGACCAATTGGCTGCAGCAAACATTTTATAAAATAGATTCAGGTTTTTCATGTCACTAAATTCTCTTTTTTTTTCTTTTAATGTCAGAAAGACAGATGCGGGTTTTTCCAAAACAGTGAATGATCTTATACATATTTAACATTTTTGTAACAAATTATCATTCACGTGTTCACACAAAGGAATAACAAGGCAAAGTGCTTTCAGGATTGCATTGTTGGGAAAAAAGAAAAGAAGAAAAAAAAAAGAATAATAAATGAATGGCTTGACGTTTAGGTGAGCTAGTGGGTGAAGGAGAAACAGTGGGGTCCTGTCCTAGAGGTGGTGTGTGGGCATTGCCTGATCAAAAAACCTCAAGCCTTTCACCCATGTCCTGTACCCCTTGAGCGATGGGGGGGGGGGGAGGGGGGCAGACACCTATATAGCAGAATTTGGTTTGGAGTAGACGGATGACTTTCGAAGGCATACGGCTTGAGGGTCAGGGGACTCACCCTCATACAGGATAGGGAAATCTACCTCACGTATTTACCGCACGACAACCTGTGGTACAGCTGCAGGGCGAATGGCTAAGCCAGAAAACATGAAGCTGTAAACGTCCTAGTACGCTGTAGGGTGGTATACGTGAGATATATATATATATATATATATAGATATATACATATATACATACATATACACACACGCACTGTATTCAGTCAGTATACACACACAGCATATGCACAAGAGGAATTCTAAACAGATGGTAGTTTAAATAAAAGTAAAAGTAGTTATTTTCAAAAGATGGTTCTTGTGGCCATGCATTACCGAATGTTAAAGGGGAGAGACTATCATCAGAATCTGCATCATAGCATTGTCTGGCTTCACATTCCAGTGGTATTTCTGTTGTATAAATGCTTTTCATAAATATTTTTTTTTTCTCCACGTCAAATAGACATATACACAACATACAGCACAACCAAGCACACTTCATTATGTGTAACTACCATTGCTTATGATAGAACTGTATTCCCACACGGTGAATAGATTTGCTTTAAGTCAAAAACAGGTGGAGACAAACAATACACAAGGCTGCAAAACAAGGAGGTAGGAAAAAATGCTACTGAAAACAGCAAGTGATGCTAACATGATCGTTTATATAAATAATTCACCTATGCATCAGGCTTAAGGCTTAAGTCATACTTTGTGAAACGACAACAAATGAGCCTTTTAGCCTGGACTTCTTGAATGCACCCAAGCACATACAGTCTCTATCCTGGTCAACTGTTGAGAATAATTATGGTTACATCGAACAAAACGTTAATAGGTCAGGAAGAAAACGCACCAGACAGACACTTCCTATGTGGCTTTCACACATTGTCCTGACCCAGAAGACTAGGATGCCAAACTGGGGTGCTTAGCTGCAGTATCCAAGAAATATTACAGGGTGCTGTCGTCGGCCTTACAGAATTTGAATCGATTTGAGTCATTTGCCTGCATCCTTAGAACTGATCATGATTTAAATGGGCTAACTTAATTAGAGTAAGTTCCTTGGTCCTGTCGTCATCACAGGTCTACAGACCATGTTGCTGGTGATGGCATCGACTCCTTTACACACAGTAGACTAGTATATTTGCAGATTTGTAAATGAGGTAATTAGCGTTAGGCTAAATAGGGAACCCTGTCATTAACGAACATATGCCCACTCCATTCACTACCAGCAAAGCAAAAGGGGTTTCTAAAACCAATGGGCCAAGATTGTGAAAACAAAACTTAAAACATAACAACTTTGGAATGTTGGGTCGACAAGCCAACTTTTTGTGAAGGTGCACCAA
The DNA here is from genome assembly GCF_964188405.1 of Protomyctophum parallelum. Lineage (NCBI taxonomy): Eukaryota > Metazoa > Chordata > Actinopteri > Myctophiformes > Myctophidae > Protomyctophum > Protomyctophum parallelum. Next base: position 7,701,870 of record NC_139705.1, read on the forward strand.
GAAATTATTTGATTGTAACTCATCATATGCCCTGATCCAGAGTCCTTCTACTCATATAAAGGGCTCCTTGGTATTATTCCCCAGATAAGCCACTCAATGTAAAACAGGCAACAAATATCTATCGTTTTTTTCTTCCAAAATCTGTCATGAAGTAAGACTGCCTCAGTGGCAGACTTATGCCTGTTTCAGTCCAGTTGTAATAGGATTGTTAATAGCTTTGAGTCGCAATAAGGGATCAACATCAATGGTGAAGCGGAATAAACAGAAAGAAAAACAGCTAGGGTACTACATAATGTCAGAACATGCAGTATACATCCTTTCCTACAGTAAGCTATTCCTAATAGCACATTCAAGGGGGCTCCTAAAGGCTGTTCTATAATTGAAAGACCACCAGAGTCCAAAACAAGTATAAAACAGCCTTTAGTGACATTTTGTCTGATATGGCTCTGCTTGAGTATGATCAAGCTTGGTGTGAGACTACTTCCACTGTGGGTTCACAGAAAGAGCAAGTCAATAAGGTGCTCCGTCAGAAGATTGCTGCCTTAGTTCACCTGAATAAACACCTGGGTGTCATTCAGCTCAGAGGGTCTAGGGATATACATTGGGGGAAACATGTTTTGAACATTTCAGGGTTTCTGTTTTTTTTTCTTTTTCTTTGTAGTTTTTTTACTCCTTGCAAATATATGTTTTAGTTTTTTCTTTCCCAGACATGTCCTCTGCTGGTGAAAACAAACGGCACTTTCAAGGGGAATGTTACTCTAAAACCACAATCACAGGACCTCCAAGTAACAGATTCTGAGAACACATAGGCTATACAGTAGATATAAATCTCATGAGTTTCTTAACTGTACAAGCTTTAGGCTACACACTAAAAAGGGAGGGATACATAGGAACCCTTAATGCTCAACAACGAAAACAAATATATTATAAGGCATTTCATAATTCCTTTTATCCGCATACTTCACTGACAGCAGGTCTAAAATATTTGAGAAAACATTTCATTCAAGGAGGAAAAGGATGCATATACATCTACACATGCAAATGAACATGTCTATCAGCTATTAACCAGATTCAAGGAATTAGGTCTAAGTCCATAATACAATACCATCAAAGCCCATTTATTAAAATAAAACACGCGGCCTACTCAAAATCTATCTTCAACTTGTGCACAGTCCTTTCTCTGAGCAGGCAGCGTTAATAGTTGAATATCGATCACAGTTTTAATAATGTAATATCACACACTCCACTATCAAACGTCACTTCTCTGAACGCAAACACAAGGATTGTTTTGAATCCCCAATTTTCTACAGGAGAGTGACTTTTGGTGTTAACAAATAAGGGCATATTAAATATTGAGTTTAACTTTTCCAACTGAGGAAGCAATGATAAACAAAAGGTTATTGCACTTTTATCTTTTGTCTATTTAAAAACGAGGTCAGCGATAAAGATGATTCATGCCTAAATAATGCCGTAAGAAGACAACAAATGTTACACTACTTCTAGAGTATGATCACACTGTTATTAACACTGCACACAGCTAACTACTGCAACCCTACTTTAGTTTAATCAGTCTACCCTAATAACACAAAACAATCTCCACAATCAATTTGCAACACAGTCACGACAAACAGTTATCCTAAACATAATCACTTGTATCTTGTATGAATGTACCATGTGACAACTCGGGACTGCGTTGATAAATCTGTCTTTTGACTACCAAAAAGAGTTGAGAACAATCAGAATTCATATGCTCTGGTGTGAGACAATTGTCTTTCTACAGTTCATGTGTTGCGACAATCTAATCTCGTCTTCCCTCACTTCACACAAGTCTCATGCCTTTCTTCCCCTGCATGCCAAGACTTCACACAAGGCTCCTTAAAACTCCATGGTTTTTAGGAGCTTGGCTTAGCCTCGAGGTGCCATCTTTGGATTTGTGCTTTTTGTACACTATTAAATCCCTCACTCTTCCAATGTTTGATGTGCCCAAAAATCACATCAGGGTAACATGCCCTTCATTTTGCCACCCTAACGGAGCACTCGGCCACCACAGGCCAACCCATTGGAAATGCAGACTATTACAAGAGGGAATTATTTAGGCTCTTCGGACTCATGTCGCGTCGAGTCGAGTTCAGAGGGAATATGAGCCTGTCAACTGTAGTCTTGTACGTTCATTGTGTGTATATATTTGTTTCCCATTATAAGGCTTCCGGGAAGAACAAATGGAAGACCGTACCTTTCGGTAGTAACAAATAAAAGGCACCATATGCCACCACTGCGCTGGATATCACACTGGTTCTACTGGTGGGCGGGTTGGTGAATAAACATGGATGTGGGTGGGGAAAGGCGGTCAAACTAGCGTTAGCCGTACAGTAAAAATGTTTTACTTAACCCATTTTGACCTGGGAACGATTCTGCAAATGTCTTCTAAATCCTGACTGTTTTCTTGAAAAAGCTGTTTTTCTATGTCAGTCGTTCTCAAACACTTTCATGTCACTTTTCACGATTCTTCAAAAATAGCAGACCTACAAGCTCGTGGCGCGCCACTCGGTGGCGCGCTATGAGCTTGTAGATCTGCTATTTTTCAATAGCTAAAGCATAGCATAATGCCAACACCAAAAGGGGTTCCCGGCCCAAAATGGGTTAACGTGTAGAGGTAAGGTTACATAGCTACCATCATCTCCCTCTTTACACTGGGCTGTACCCTAATCATTATGACTTTGCCCTGGATTTACACTCATCTGCTTCGTATACACAGTACAATCCGTAGTGCTCATTTAACTTGTAGTGTCAAAAATGACCTGAAAGGCTCAATTTTACAGCTAAATTAAATTTACACCGGATTTCACCGTGACACAAAGACACGAAATGTGTTAAAAGAAAAGTAAAAAAAAAAGGATTACTATTCTCTTCAATATTAAACAGGGGACTTGTGCAACATGCATCTACAGAAAAAACACTCACGCACACTAGTAGAGAAATCTAAAACTACTGGCATCAGGAGAAGACAAAACGGGAAAATAATAATAAAATAAATCACAGAGAATCGATGTCAGCGTCGTCACACAAAGATCACTGATGAGGTAAAACCGCAGGTCCAATAAAAACGCAAGGTGCATTAAACTGCCCCCTTTGTAAGGTAGGAAACATTAGACATCTGCCGACACTAATCTAACACTTCTGCGTAGATACATTTCTGGTTTAGGCTGGTTTAAGCAATTACGCTACCCTTTACAAGATGGATCAAAGAATTAATTCTTTGTTAACATAGCCATACAAATGTCCTCACTCAATTTAATTTCTCAGAGGTACTCCACTTTTATTCTGTATTATTTGGCTCTGGACAGACCAAAGTTTGATTGTTTATCAGTGAATTATGACCGATTCTTTCACAGTGGCAAATATGGCAATATCCTAATCCTAAACCTCTCAGAACAATCTCTGCAACCATGGCAACCTTGAGCTATGTGCTACCTCATTGATTTGTGTGCTTTATGACACCCACAGATGCCTCTATATTCTGATTTATACTTTGTCACACAAAGGTGTTGCTCACCGAAAATAGCTGATCTATAAGCTTGCAACGCGTTGCAGATTCGCCAAATTGTGATCTTATAGATTAGCTTTTCCGCATGCAACAGTCATACAAGCATAAATTAAGCATTAGATCAAAATTAGCCAAGAATTTAGCAATCCAACAAAGTAGCATAACTCTGGGGGTGATGCAACTTATCAGGTACTGCCAGATATCACTTCCGTTTAAGCTTTTAAGGCAAAAGGCTCAACAGTGGATCAAAGAGTTGAATTGAAATTTGCCATTTATGAGCATTATTTCAAGTAAGAACCGAGACATCCATTGAGGCAACTCAATTTCATTTACACCATGCTTTAGTGGACATCTAAAATTATATTTTTCTCCCCTGGTAACACACATTATAAACCACATTGTTATACAAACAACCCTAGGGATTGCTTTGCCAATACCAAAAGGACTGACTATATTTCTCTGAAAGGTCCAATTATAAAACAGCTTTATAGTAACATTAAATCTTAACAGAATACTTGCGCTAAATGACTACTATCCCATGCAAATGTCTTCTTAGATTTTATTTCCTTTTTTTAAACTTAGTTTATTACCGTTATACCCGGCAATAAAGGACATGCAGCTCCAAACACAAAATAATCCTGACTATCTACTTAAGTTACTGACCAAGTTAATGTTTTATGTCTAAAGGCAAATAAAGGTTTCTATGGCACTAGATGGGTGTAGCTTAGGTGCATTTTTGTCAAATATAGGCTATAAAATGTGTGTGATGGCATCTACTGTAGTCCTTTTTTTATATCTTGTTTTCCGAACTGTAAGGCAATCTCAATGGAATGGATGAACACAAACTTTACTATATTTATCTGACCTCCTGTCATCGGTTTACCTTGTAGGCTACGTTTCACACAAAACAGAGGGGTAAAGAAATTAGTTAATATTACACAACAGTTGGCCTATACTCTCAACAGAAATGCCAAAACCTACCCAGACCCTAATCGCAGGAAGACTAATACACAACTAATATGCAAGATAATTATAGGTTTTTCCTTTTCCATGCTACCTGTATAATTACATCTACACAACACAAATGAAGAGCAATATTTTTAAAGTCAGGAGAAAGCAAATTGTCCTGCTCTAAACTGACCCTACATTCATTTCAGTCAGTAAATTCATGGCTCAGATTTGAAGGTCAGACTGTAAACTGCTTGAACATATGCATAAATCCATTGCTGCTTTACTAAGGGGGATCATCCCCCTTAACAAATTTTGGCAAAATAGGCCTCATTTGTGACCAAAGATTCACACATCTAACCCGCATTTAAATCTTCCATTGGCATCTATGCTATGATTTACTGAATTGGCCTAAATGGATGGCAGTGCAATATTTGTGCTGCACACGATTACACACTCTCTCTATTGCTACAATTGGACCGTTCACTGCTTTTCATTACTGACTCTGGATATACTGTATATGCTCCTTTTGTTTGATCCATTTTTACAACAAAACTGCGATCTACCTCCATGCACAAGTACTCATCTACCATTGGTACACACAAAGAAAAGCACATAAGAATACTGTGACACAAAAAAGTTCGGTTACAATTTGTATATTTGCAGGGGGGCAATGGCTCCATTTACTGGCCATACATGGACATCACAAGAGCAAGATCTCTGCCCATTCCGACCTGTCCGCGAACAGCTGACGGCAGAGGAAATATGTAGGCCATTTCTTTTAAATTATTTTTTGGAAGAGCCTGAGGTGTTGTATGACTTTCACCACTTTGCCGCTGCCTAAAGTCAGTGCCTGCCTTTATAATAGGAGGTTGGGTAATGTGACCTAGTGACATTGTTAGACTAGTCGCCCCAGAAAAACAAAACAAAATGTCTGGGTGCTTGCTACAGCTCCCCAAGTGCTTAGAGATGACACTTCTGTTTTGTCAATGATGCATTGTCAGTATACAGTTTAGTTGCAGCCTTTGCTTGTCTTTCGCAAATCTCTCTTCCGCTATTCGGCTGAAAAAACTCATGCATGTAAACATAAGTACATACATACATTTGCTCCATTTTACACACTTAGGACCTGAATGTACTAAAGTGCGTGCTTGACTATCTAATTAAGTGCTGTAGGATCAAGAAACTATATATCATGGACCATCCCATAAAAAAGACTAAATATTTTTTTCCATTAATATTTCTGATTTGATAAATGAGTTTTGTCTGCTGCATTAACACAGATCCTGAGACTACAAAAATGTATCTATTCCTACACAGATCATATAAAACATTAGAAATCCCTTTGTTCCACAAACCAATTTGACCCAGAGAACAAAGGTTGGGAAGGGGAATGGGGTCAAATAAGTCCATTTCATTTCAGTCAAGTTTCGTGATCATTTGAAATCGTGAACTAGAAATTTTAACTTTCTGAAAAACACTAAACTGTTATTTCACTGCTCTGAAATGGAGTTAATGCCAATCTTAAGAGTATCCAGTAAAGTACAACATGAAAGACTGTTTGCAGTATTTTCATGACAGTCTAGTTCCTCCTCTCTAACTCTAATCCAGTCAAACTCCAACTAACGCATGTAATTGTGCCATTTTGTCATGAGTTGATATGAAATATCTAGTCAGTGACAATGATCCTTAAAACTGTTGTTATGAACGCACCAATAGATGGCAACAAAGCGCAGAATGGCTAGGAATAATGTCCAAGTCATAAAAAGCTCTAGTGGTCTAATACAATCATCTTTAGTATGTTAGTACCAAACATCAGGTGAGGCGACGACAAAAGGAACGCCAATGAAACAATTATTTGGATTTTTGCTATTCCTGAAATAAATAAAAAAAGAAAACCGGTATTGGCCATAGTGGAGCGTCACCAAATTTCTCTCTCAAGTTTTCTCTTAGCCCTATATTCATTTTTAGTTGAGGGTTAGAAATTCACTCTGGTCTCTTATGACACCAGGACACATAACATTGCATTTATTTATTTATTTTTCCACTGGAAAACTCTGGTTCAACCGTGTTCAAAGCTGTCGCTAGGCTATCGAATAGTTGAAAGACATAAAGGAATCAAAGCTAACTAAAAGTCTCAGGACTGGTCATACTCTGCTATAAAGCATTCCAACTGAAATGATGATGCGTTACAGAAGGCAGGGATCAAAAGGCATTTCATGAGATGCCATGAAGGTGATCCAGTGCATTTGTATTGACACTGACAGTAAAATGCCCGCTGCACAGAGCCATTCGTTTAGTCTTTAGATCAGTTTTTTTATGAACTGACAAAAAAAAAATTAAATAATCAAAAACATTCCAGGGAAACAAAAGCCCTTGTGACAGTGATTGTCTATATAATAACGCTAAAATCAAAAAAGGCCAAAAAGAAAATATTGCTTGAAAACTGCCAAACCAAAAATAACTCTCCATCTTGTCAATTCTATCAGAGCTGACCACCAGAGAAGTCAAGATACAAGCTATTAGATGGAGAAAATTAGATCACCGGCTCCAAACACGGCATTAAGTATGAGCTTGTTAAAGTCAAAAACGCTGACACTTGGTTCAACTACAGACAACAAAGACGTTTTAAGAGACTTTAAAAAAAAAAGAACTTGATTGCTCTCTTTCGATATTTAGGCCATTCTAATTATGACATCTAATAATGGAAAAATAAAAATACTGTTCATTAAGTCAAGAGATGGGAAATAAATTGAAATGGCTTGTTCATTTATGTGCTCAGATATATGACGTTTGGATGAGGTGTTGTTGGCAGATATTACTAGTAAAGCCTCTTCATCTAAGAGATAAACAAGGCCTCAGTCAGTCACTATCCTACAGTAGTTCTCTTGTCCTACGGAGAGAACGTTAGGCCTACGGACCCTGGGTGAAGATGAAGCAGCTGCTAAACGAGTTGACGAGGTATATCAAAGATCTATTGTCTTTCTCTGTACAGTACAGTTCATCTCAAATAAATAATTTATAGCCATAGTAGTGTTGATCAACTTTGGTCATAACGTATATGCTTAGAAACATTCTAGCTTAACAAACACTTATGTAGCTTCTTTTTTTTTTTTTCGTTATGAAGAGTCAGCACTGAGAACAAAATCGATGTTAGAATGCCGACCCCAAACATGGATCTCCTTTGGAAGGAGACCAGCGTTACGTATTCAGCAGCATTAACGAATTCTCTTCTGTGGAAAAAAAGCGCTTTTCTAGGCCGTACATTAAAAGTATACTACGGAAATAACCTCTTTATGACCCTTTTCCAAATTTAGAAATTGTACTGTAGTACACTGGCATTGCACTCTCAAACAAATTTGTACTTTTCCCTTGTATGGTTCCTTCATAAAAATCTAGGCTAATGGACAAAAAGAAAAAGAAAAGAAAACCTCTTTGATCATTCTTTTTGGGGAGGCTATGCATTCCTCTACAAGGTCACAAAGTCTGATCCAAGATGATATGACTTTAAATACTTGAACGATATGGAACAAATGACAGACAAGGATATACAGGTCTCCATGCTATTAGTTGTCAGTTATATAATTATGCCAACGTGATTTTAAAGGGCTTAATGATTCGGGGGGAATGGCCAGATTGCCAGGCTGTTTCAGGCCGCCACAGCTCATTTTGAGTGACCTTGTAGAGCAAATCAGACTCTTAAGTATCGAGCACTACTGGGGACATGGAGGAATGGGATCTAATTGCATATTAGGTTTGACTGCACCTCAAGAGAAGACCAAACACTCACACGCGCGCACATACAAACACATACACACATACATACATACATAGAGAACAGACAGGTGGGGGTGGGTGCTCTCCTGGTCCTCTGGGCTGTGTTAAAGGGAGTCGCCCCCTGGTGGTGGTGACGGTGATAGCAGCTGACTGTTGGGGGTGGGGTGGACAGGGGGCTGGGACGGGGGTCGGGGGGGGGGACGGCCTCACTCAGACAGACACCCATCCAGGCCGACCGGCGCTCCGTGGCGGTCCTTGACGTAGCCGTTGTGGAGGCTGCCGTTGGGCATCAGCGGCACGCAGGCGGCCGTGATGCCGCAGTGCTTCAGCAGGTTGAGGCCCGGGGAGGGGGAGACGCTGGGCGACGAGCAGGAGCAGGAGGAAGGGTCCCCCCGCTGGGGGAAAGGCTTCATGGTGGAGAGGATCAGAGCCAGGCAGTCAGCCACGTCCTTGTTGGGGGCACAGGCCAGGGCTGGGGTGTGGCCTGTCACAACAGCACGCGGCAACAAAAACAACAAACAACAAACACAAATCAGCCAATCAGCGGTTTTTCCACAAGCAAGATTTTAATCCATTCTGACCTGAGATCAGATTCATACGAGGTTTCCACTGGACACACACTGGTCTGATTGACCCATTCTGACCTGAGATCAGATTCTAAAAATGTCAGTCGTTCTTCGATTTTTCAAAAATGGCAGACCTACAAGCTCGTATCGCGCCACTCGGTGGCGCGATATGAGCTTGTAGATCTGCTATTTTTCAATAGCTAAAGCACGACATGATGCCAACACCAAAATGGGTGCCCGGTCAGAATGGGTTAAGGTGTGACACAAAATGCGCACACATCCCACAATAAACTTGAACAACTTGAACCGCAGCATCCATGATCTGGGGGGGGGGGGGGGGACATTATCCAAAAATAGAAGCTCTACAAGCTCACGTGCACCCGTTTACAAGGTCGGGAGTGTTTACAAAAAGTATGTGGTAATCTACTATCATGCTGATGTAACTAAATACTACAGCTGTGGCGAGAGTGAATGACTGGAGCAGGAAAACAGAATGGAGGAGGCAGGATGTGTGGGTTCATCACCTTCCTCGTCCACAGCCAGCACGGTGGCTCCTCTGCTCAGCAGGGCCTGGACCACAGTAGCCAGGCCGTTGCGTGCTGCAAGGTGAAGGGGCCTGCAGGAACACATCAGAGACATGGATCAGGGTCAACATTCTGCCACTGCGGTGAAAATCCAACATCCAGCTGCTAGGTGCGATGGAATACCTAAATCTCTTTTTCTTTTCTTTACACATTTTCAACATCAACATCTCCAAAATAAAAACACACATTCCCAGGTTCTAAAAATAATGTAATCAAAGAAAAATATAAGCCCAACAAATAATCTGGCAATTTCATAGTTTTAGACTTTTAGATAATATTAGTAGGTGCTCACATTTGCAGTGTACTGTTGGTGGCATTAATGAGAGTTGGATTGTGGATCTCTCCCAAAATAAGCAGGGCACACATCTCATGGGCCTAGAAAACAAATCAAAAACAGACAAAATCAAAACAACAAACATTAATTGATGTTGGTTTCCATTCCTGAGAAAATGAGCATTCTGGATTCCATTACGTCTACTTGGTCGTCAAGAAGAAACTAAATGTTTTGCTCAGTTTCCTGCTGGTGTTTAGCTTTTCGTAGGGGGGCAGAGATTAAAATAGGGTGCATTTTGCATCCCAAAACACAGCTTATAGTTAAGGGACGCAATAAAACAAACAACGGGATGCACTACTGTACTCAGCATGTACAGTAAAAATACACAAAATCATGTCTTCTTCTGTTCTCTACATGAATATAACCACATTATAACCATATAAAATGAAATGAGAGTTAAATGCTGCAATTTGTAAAAAAAAATAACAAAATATGACTCTTAACGTCGCTGAAGTGGGACTCATCAAATGTCCCTGGGACCCATCTAAAAGACCATGCCTGCATCCCGGGACTTATTACATTGAAAACCTATTTACATCACTGGGGGGGTGAACAACAGTGATGCATATGATGATAACCTTGCTGCAGGCCAGGTGAAGGGCAGTGTTCTTGTTGTCGTCCAGCAGTGTCAGGTCAGCTTTGGCCCGGTGAAGTAAGATGGCTGGGTAGCAACACAAAGACATGTTATCTCCTGCAACCCTACACTTGACCACAGCATCCACAACGGTTCTATTAGCTCACCGACAACTGGGCTAGATTTAGTGCCTATGCATCCATGCGTGTCTTGATGAAGATGTGAATTTAGTGCAGGTTTGACTGATGCATGTGTGTATTTATGCAGGTATCTGCCCCCTCAAAAGGAGACCAATCACAGCTTCATAGACAAATTCAGAAACGGGTCTCATGGTCGCAGCAACTCACAGGTCTTCTACTACAATGCATGGTAGAGTGACTGATGTTAGTCTGCTCAAACGTTACTCTTTTACCTGCTTTTTACTAACACTAACTTTACAAAGATGCCCAGAACATCGCGATGAACCTGTGTAGTTTATAGCTGCTCCAACAGTAGTGGCAACATTCAACTTTGGAATGTCAAAAAGTACAACGCGGTGGCTGAGACCAGAGCCATAGAGTAATGGTTGAGACGAAGCACTCATCGAAGTCACTGAACGGCCCTGCGTACCACCTGCAGCAGCGCGACCCGTTAATAAAAATGAACTCCAAACTCCAACACTTTGAGAAGTGAGAAGAATTTCTTGACAGAAAGTAGCTCATAACATGTCTACGGTGGATTTTTATTAAACAAAAGCTTGGCAGATTGAAAGAGGATAATTCAAGCTTTGCCTACAGCTGCAATGTTTGTGAGTTTAATGTCGTTTAATACAAGCAGATTGCAAATGCAAATTGGATGAATGGGGAGTCAATGGAGGGTATTGCAACTCTAGATTCATCCCATTATAAAAAAAATCTAGAGTTGCAAATTGCGGCTAGGGCATTGGTTAAGACTGACGTTATGTATCTTTCAGGACCTTTCACTGCTCCGTCTCAACCATTACTCTATGGCTCTGGTCTCAGCCACAGCGGTGTATTTTTTGACATTCCGTTTCTCTCCAAAGTTGAATGTTGCCACTACTGTTGGAGCAGCCATTAAACTACACAGGTTCATCCCGATGTTCTGGGCATCTTTGTAAAGTTAGTATTAGTAAAAAGCAGGTAAAAGAGTAACGTTTGAGCAGACCAACATCAGTCACTCTACCATTCAATGTAGTCGAAGAGTATGTCGTCTCCGTCTACAGGAAATACGTTTGCTGCGACCATGAGACCCGTTTATTAATTAGTCTATACGAAACAGTGCCATTTCTGTGTGGACATACCCACGGTGCCACTCTGCCCCTTGTCAGCTGCAACCATTAGGGCAGAGCGTCCACTTTGGTCCACTGCATTGATCTCTGCTCCATGGCGAAGAACCAGCTGAAGTCCTGCCACGTCCTCAGCAAACGCTGCCGCATGGAGCGGGGTCCTGCGGGCAACGCAGGCAACTCATGAGCTCAGCATTACAACATCTGGAGGTATTGTTAACACAAAAACTTCATTCCGCCAATTAGAATCCAACCGGCAACTTCTCCTGGTGGAACGCTCCGTCTTTATTATTGATATCAAACGGGATCGCTGATTTCTTTTTTTTTTGCTTGGCCTTTCCGTCTTCAGTGATCCTAGACCGCACCGCACACTGCCGTTCACTTCTTGTATACATGCTGACTAAAAAGCTGAATAACTCCATGGTCTCCATGGTTTTGACAAAACACTGATGTTCGGAGGTCTCTTCTGATTATCCGGTGATCCTGATTGGAACATTGGCGTTTTCTAGAGCAAGGATGGCCTCATTTTAGCTCGCTAGAATTGACGCTAGTATTTTAGCATCTAAAATGGACACCCAAACCAAGTAGATCTTGGTCGACAGTTAAGCGTTGGCACTTGCATCCACCAGGTGGCAGAAATATGAAATATGAAGATCACAAGAGTAAGTGCTGGAAACATTACTGAATATTTCAATGGGCAAAAGCTATGGATCAGTGATCTTTTTTTATGCACTGGGGAGGAGGAAGGTCATTGACCGTGCCCTGGTGCTGGGAGACTGGTGCAACGCACAGGTCCTGGACCTGGTGAGAGCAGGAATGGACAGGAATGGACCTGGTGAGACGTAGGAGAGGCCCGGACAGGAGTCAACCCACAGAGCCTAGTCCGTCCACGTGGCAGTTCCTTTCACTCCCAGTTCTGGCAAAGTAGTTCCGGAGCATCGGATTGTGTGGCCCCGTCTTTCCCTAATGGGACTGATCGAGGGTAGTTACTGGGACGTAAGTCGGGACTTGATCACCCCCGGCCGGGTCACTTGAGTGAGGGGTTTGATGTTGAGATACCCGAAACCCAGATGACCTTAGGGATACATCACTGAGGATACGTCCCAGGTGCATCCATGTTATGTATTTTTGTTTCAGTTGTTCTAGTGACTCATAGGAATAGGCTACGTGACAACCAGGAATAGTCTGGTGACCACCGGAGAGACGGGTGGCAGCCGGAATGTAGACGGCACCCGGGAGCAGTTTGGGTTGGCGCCCCAGGCTGTGTCTTCCGTGAGGAGGAAGCCCAACAAACCCACGGTGAGGCCTTTAGGAGGCTAAGGTACTCCATAGACTCACCTTCCTTTGGCATCTCTGGTGTTTATCATGTGGACCCCCGCCGATTCTAGCAGTCTCTCTGCAGCACCGCAGTGGCCGTTCATCCTGCAACGCAGAGGATTAAGGTTGTTTATTCTGCAAAAATAATAAGCTCACAACCCATAACAACAGGGACCTATGTAGTATAGAGCTCTTGGGGGCCGCAGTCAATGAAGTCGATATGGTTTAAGTACTCACAGAGCACAGTGCAGTGGGGTGAAAGGGTTGCCCTCCCCGTGGACAAGTGTTTTGTGTTCAAGTAAAACCTCCAAACAGTCTTCATGCCCTGCGAAAGAAGTCAAACAGGCATAAGAAAAGCACAAGTGACATTCACATTTATTGCATTGTAAGAAGAGCCTGAATGCAATTGTCCAAATCAAGCCTGGGACAACCTTTGTAAGCGGCCCAGTGTAACGGGGTGTAGTCTTTGTTGTCCAGCAGTTTGTCTAGGGGGTCACTGGCCATGACGGCCTGTACCATGTTGGCCAGGATCTCCGTGTGTCCTCTGGAGGCGGCGTAGTGCAGAGGGGAGCTACCCTGGGCATCCCGACACAGAGCAGACGCCTTGTGCTCCAGCAAGGCCGTCACACAGTCATCGCGACCCAACACCGCCTGGAGTAGGAACCCAACCCATGTTCATGAATATGCTTTGTTCCGTCAAAATAAACAAATAAAGTAAAGTAAACTGGGCCGATTTCAATTTCATACTGGTGTCAGCTTCTGCTGCACATATAATAAAATTGGAACGATACAATTTCATACTGAAGATCACAGCTTATAAGAAGGTACTGGCAGGAGACACTGATGTGGAAAGTTGGGATGCGACATCGATTTTTGATTAGTGTTCTAATTCATTTTTTAAATTAGATAGCAGTCGAGAATGCGAGAGTCTATCCCGGTTACAATGCGCTAGACCTCTGCGAGATGGATTGCAGAGGTGGAACCGCATGACTTGCCGCACTCAAGCCCTGCTACTCATATGCCGAGTTGGCAGGCCTGGTTTCGAACCCATGACCTTGTGGTCCAAAGGCATGAGCTCTACCAACTGAGCTACCCAGACACCAATACCAGTATGACTAAACATTGTATTGGCCTATTCAAAAACATATTCAAACGTACTTACTGTTTTCCAAAATAGCCGGTGGAGGACATGAATGTTACATACTGTAGTGTAACTTTAATTGAAAATAAATAAAATAATAAAGAAATACTAAAATTTGATAATTATTTTGATGAATGCCTCTGATTGATCGATTTGCTAAATCTATTATATACTACACAATAGCATTCAAGGAAGACCTGTATATTTGTTCCACATAATATCTAACTTTTGACCATTGCACTTATAATTACTTGAACTTAAGTCACTTTGTATAACAGTGGAAGTTTAATTGTCACCCATGCTTATACAAAATAATATCTCACTTTATAAGGGCTTAATTATAATAACAATTGTAATTAAGCTTTGTACGAGACATTGAGGCCCTGCTGGAATGATAAATAGTGAGGTGTAGCTCTGAAACTCACCCCTCTGTGCAGGGCGGTGCTGCCCCTCTTGTCCTTAGCATCTGGTGAGGCTCCCTTCTCCAGCAGGAGATGGACACAGTCAGTGTGACCTCCCAAGACAGCTAGCATCAATGGAGTCCTGATGGAGACAGGAAAACCTTTTTAAATAAACCTTTTTTCCATCATTAAAAAAACGTTACGGTCACTTCATTTTCAGGAAACTTCCATCAACATTGACAGAAAACTACTCACTGGCCAAATGTGTCGGTGACATTGGTGAGGTCCCCCTCCTCTCCATTCTCAATCATCATGAGCAGGCAGTCTGTGTGACCACTGGCAGCTGGAAAGACACAGAAACATACCAGGACCTTTTCATGTTTGTCAAAACCCCAAAATGTAAGATGTAATTATAGTTTTCGCTAGAAACAAACAAGAATGGGAAAAACAGTCACAGGATGGAAGACAAAAACTTGAAATGTCATGTATAAAAGCTATGCGTTTGGGTAGATTCCAGGTAACCGTGACGGAGGCACATCCTCGTTTCATTTGATTTACATTTCTGATTTTATTTTCCACTGTAATGTGCAAGAATATTTTCTCCAAAACATGAAATAAGACACTCGTCACCTCCGTATTAAAATTGTCCATCTTTGTCCAACTCTGAGAGCATTACAAATATGACATAACACTGGAGGATTGTACTGCATAGATATGGGGGAAATAGCCGCTATGTTTTGACACAGTGGTTCTAATTACGGGTCTCGGGCGGTCTCATCCAGAATTCATAGAGCCTTAGTTTACCTGCGACGTGAAGAGGAGTCCACATGAGCCGGTTGTCATTGAGGAGACAGGACGCCCCCTGGGCCAGCAGGACCTCCACACAGCGGACGTAGCCTCGCTGGGCCGCCACGTAGAGCACGGAGCGGCCCGCGGCGTCCTGCACGTCCACGTAGGCCGCGGTCTCCGTTAGCACGCGCAGCGCCTGCCAGTGGCCCTTATCAGCCTGTGAGGGAATGGCATAGTCTTAACTCAGAGATTGTACAATTGTTAAGGAGGAGACCCTGTAAGGGGTCCATGTTGCTCCATGTCTTACACGCTCTTGAGTTACAAAAGCATAAAGGATTTGTATCGGACGCTATAAACGCAGACTCACAGCGAGATGCAGCGGACTGACGGGGATACTGCTCTCAATGTCTCCTAGGGCGTTAAATGACATCTCCAGGAGCTAAACAAGAAAAGAAAAAGATTACATCTCAGTATGAGTGAGCTGTGACTCGAGCAAAGCGTGCACACGTGTTTTAGTGGTGAAACTCACCAGCTCCAGGTTCTGTTTGTTGCCGTGGTAAGCTGCATAGTGAACTGCACTGTAACCCTTCGAGTTGACCATTGATGGATCGGCACCATTATCCAGAAGGTGTTCCAAGCAACTGTTAACAAAATCGATGAATGTAAGTGCACAGGGAAAGAAGAACACAGGGTGCTCGTACAAATAATATAACGATTTCACTCCAAATTAGTCGTCATGATAATGAATTTCCCATCTTTTTCAGCCAAGTAGTATCAGTGGTGACCGACTACTGACCCCTCCCTAACCCATTCTGACCGGGCACCCATTTTGGTGTCAGCATCATGTTATGCTTTAGCTATTTAAAAATAGCAGATCTACAAGCTCATATCGCGCCACCGAGTGGCGCGATACGAGCTTGTAGGTCTGCTATTTTTGAAAAATCAAAGAACGACTGACATTTTTTAGAATCTGATCTCAGGTCAGAATGGGTTTAATCAGACCAGTGTGTGTCCGGCGGAAACCTCGTATGAATCTGATCTCAGGTCAGAATGGGCTAATGGTTGGGGCTTGGGGAATGCTGCAGAGAACCACGTCTCTGCTGATACAAGTGAAGTCACCAGTCACTTATTTTCCACCCGACAGCTAAGGTTAACAAATAGTGCCCTCCCACTGGTGAACACGGCCAGTTGTGTTTGTTGGAGCGCCCGGCCAAGGTGGAAGCACCACGGAGGATCACATGAAGACAGAAGAAAACAAACAAAGTAACAGTAAAGTAACTCACAAGTATGACTCTTTCGCTCCGTCCTCATCACTCTGATGGCTTCCAGAAAAATGACGGTCAGCTCTGCAAAAAGGAAGGAAAATCATTCTTCTAAAAAGGACCGTTTACCCAAAAGCCTGGTTGAACCAACATTTACAATAATTAACTTTCAAGTGGGGGATGAACATTATAATTTATTTTAAATACAAAAGTAAATTTGTATTTCCTTTTTCCTTCTATACCCAGTGTATGTTTGGCAGAAACTGCTCACATAAATCATGACTTTTCATTCTTTGCTATACTACCACCACCACCACCAGTACACAGACGACTATGACAATATTAGCACACCAACATTCCACACTGGAAGCATCACGAGGGACTGGACCTGCACTTTAACTTTCTAAAAATGTAGTCATGTAAACACTTAATGTAATCAAATTACATTCATTAGATTAGCCTCATGATCTGAATTGATGCACAGTGGTAGTAGGCCTGTCACAATCACTACATAATCATCTAAATGCAATTAGAGATAATCGCAATACTTTAAGGTTTCTATATTGAAAAAGGTTCATACATATTCATACAGCATATCCATTTCCGCTTTTTCAATACGAATTAACAGAAATGTTTATATGGTCTGTGTTCAATGCCAAAACGGGGGGTCGTTCGAAACGGTTGAGAAGTTACCGTGTGGGGGTCCCTCTACTGTACCCTCTACTGTACTGTCAATGTACTGGCACACCCGAAATCACTATATATACAGTTAATATGTGCGTGTGTGTGTTAGGTTGCGCATAGGTGGTGAAAAACAACCATGCTGTTTTCGTGCTCAGACGCACGTGGTTGCACCACTCAAAAAAACAACTGAGCTATAGCTTGCATTGTGAGCTAGTAGATGTCTGCTGAGCTAGTAGAAGATATGGCCTAAGTTGTTACGTAATCATATATAATATAACTTTGTAATAGCTGGTGGATATTGACATTCAAACTACAGTGCTGAAATTAATACATTATTCAGACTATGATTTAACCCATTTAGGTGGGAACCCCTTTTGGTGTTTTAAACATTATGTTCTAATTTAGCTATTGAAAAATAGCAGACATACAAGCTCGTAGCGCAGAGCTTGTAGGTCTGCTATTTCTTTTTATCGTGAAAATATTTATTTCAGAAAACTGGAGGATTTAGAAGATTTTTCTTTTATTTCGACGTCAGGCCTAAATGGGTTCATCCTGACTACGTGTGTGAGTGTACCACAGAGAGGGCGGGGCAGAGTGAGCACAGAGTGCTGAGAGAGAGCCTACCTGCAGAAGGCTTGTGAGGCAGCAGAATAGTGCAGGGGAGTACAGCCTGTCTGGTCAGGCTCATTGACCTCAGCGCCAGCGCTCACCAGGGTCACAGTGCACTGGTACCTCCCATTAGCAGCCGTATAGTGCAACGGTGTCCTACGGGGGACAAAATACAAAGTGACCTCAGACACATGCTAGTGAACTTAGACAATTTTTTTTATTTTTATATAAGGGCGTCATTAGGCTAGGCTAAAATACAGATATCTCATGAGTCAGAATCTCTTGAAACAGCAGGCCACTTACCTTCCCATATTATCCCTCTTATTCAAGTCGGTACCACTACTTAAGAGCAAGTTCAGACATTCAACATTTCTGCAAAGAGATATAAACAAGATGCAATTCTGTTAAAAATTAAAATCAGTACCACGTTCTATCAGACTATATTGGGTACTTGAGTTCTTGTTTGGTCAGTCTAACAGGTCATTTGGGGGGTGTGTGTGTGTGTGTGTGTCTCACCCTCCAGAGGCAGCAGCGTGTAGACAGGTCCTTCCAAAGTTGTCAGGGGTGTTTATGTCAAACCCAGCTGACAGTACATGCTCCTTACTCATAGATGAAACTATACTATACAGCTGACCTGCACGTGGGGGGGGGGAAAGACCACTGTGAGTGTGAGAGAAGACTATGTCCAAGTGTACAGAAGCTGACAGATCAAATGAATTACTGTTGTAACACACAATCGCAGCAGGGTCACAAACCTGAAGAGAGTAATTTGCGACAACAGTCTGAAAACCCGTAGAGCACAGCTAAGTGCAAGGGAAACATTCCGTGGATCCCACGTCTGTAGAGATGAAGATAAATCAAATGTTACTGTAACCAGGTCATCTATCAGAACCTTGAAGCAATTAAACTGTTCACTGTAAAGAATATACACCAATACATTTCATAGTAACTAATAACGCATCAGTTATCATGTTGAATTCAGTGATGAACGCCCAATATTCATTGCCAGCAATGACAGTGAATATTGTTCCCATGGTGTACCTGACTATCAACCTTACTGTATGTGACCTTAGTCGGTCAGCTCTCGTTTTCTATCAATATGAAAACATTTGGAAGAACCATATTGACAACTAATAATAATAATGTATGCGGTTCGAGTTTTCTGTTACTCTTCTTTTTTACTTATTTTATTATTATTATTATTGTGTTATTTTCTTAGTTTACTGTCCGACAGTTTTGTCAGGTCTATTATTATTATTTCTTTTTTTTATAAACAAATAGGGTAGGCAATTACAAGCTTTTAGCTTCAGCCTACACCTTTTCGGGTCACTCAAGTGTCTGTATAATGTATTATGTATTGTTATACATGTGAAAGGTTCGAAATAGAAATAGATAAAATATAAACATTTGGAAGAAAGCAACTGGAGCGCACTGCCCTCCTGCCCCTGTGCCCACCTGGCTGTGTCTGCTCCGTTGGTCATCAGAGTGCTGATCAGCAACTCATGGCCGTACTTAGCAGCAACGTGGAGAGGGGTATTGCCATAGTTATCCACACAATCAATCTCCCCACCTGGCGGAGAGAGAGCAAGGAAGCACAGAGACAATCAAAAAGCCGGTTGAGAGGCAAGATAAGCCTAATAACATATACATGTACACATGGTTACCATTTTGAATGAGGATCTGAGAGCGTGTGAAGCGTCCATGAATGGCTGCCATGTGCAAAGGGCTCTTCCCTTCTTTACTCTGAGGAGGGTAAACAAAAACAAAAAAAAGGACAAATCAGTCTCGGGTGCATTGTTACATTTAACAGGGTAGTGACCTTTAAGAGATCAACATGGCAAATTACCATCACGTGAGTCAGCTCACCTGCTGGTTGACATCTGCCCCGTTGTTGACCAATAGCTCCAGGCAGAGAGCACCATTGGTGGAGACGGCAGCCAGGTGCAGAGGGGTGTAGCCACTGCGGTTGGGCTGGTTGACGTTAGCCCCATGGTTGACCAGCTCGGTAGCCACAGCCTCCTGCCCCATGTAGCAGGCCACGTGCAGCGCCGTGTTCCCAAAGCCATTGGGCTCATCGATCTTACACGGGGGGAAAAAAAAACACAGTAGTGAACATGACATCCGTGTACCTCGTTATGGTGTGTGGGGGGTGTTTAATCATTAGATCTATTGCATCCCTGTGGCATTAAATGGAATTCGGCCAATAGATAAGTCGCAAGGACATGTGCAAGTTTGACATAACCCTTCCTTTTGCGTTTTGTCTGCCTGACTGCTGAGAACTTTGCTAGAAAGATCACCGTCAGAGACATCGATACAGAATTCATTCCAACAATAACAATGTCAATCATGCATCGGCCACATGAGCACTCACCTCTATCCCTAGCCTCAGGAGGTACTTGACAATTTCGATGTGACCACTGGCAGCCGCAGCATGGAGAGGCGTGTAGCCCTGTTTGTCCTTGCAGCTCTTGTCAGCGCTGCGAGAAACAAGTAACTTCACGACCTCCACATGCCCTGCAGGAGATGAGAACACACACACACTTCTTTGAGAACTGTGAGAAATGTACAGTATATTAAGCTGGAGTTACACTTCATAAAATGCTGCAGCTGCACTGTAATGCGTGAGCTTGTAGATCTGCTATTTTCGTATGTGTGACACATGTGCAACAACTAAGACGGGTATTACTTGTCAGACGTCACAGAGCAAGAAGTCAACAGAAATCAGAGAGGATTTACAGACAGAAGGATCACAATAAAGTAATTGTCCGGTTGGCCGGCCGGGAATGCAACAAGGGATTGGCCTCATTGAAATCTATTTCAATAAGGATCCTATGCCACAGAGAAGAAAGGTGCTTACCCAAGTAGGCTGCACAGTGGATGGGCTGTCTCTCCCTCTTGTCAATGGCACTCAGGTTGGCCCCTTTATTCAGCAGTAGCTTCACCATCTACACCATAAAGGAATGATAAATACGACATTGTAGTCGTGATGGACAAACGTTTCTATATTCCAATGGAAAAATGTCATGTGAAGACAAATTGAACGCTGGTTTAAGTCTTCTCACCTCCTGGAACCCACTCTGAGCAGCGTGATGCAGGGCAGTTCGACCAGTGCGATCTGCCATGTTCAGGTTGCTCAACTGGGTTAGCAGTGCCTCTGCACAGCGCGTGGCGCGGTTGGCAGTAGCCACATGCAGAGGTGTCTGCCAGAACTTGTCCCGTGCATTTGCCTCTGCTCCACGCCGCAGCAACAGACCCACTGCCCTCTGGGGAGGTAGAAGCAATAGAAAAGGGACTTGAGGGGGAAAAAAAGGTATACACCTGCACGGCACCTTCACATTTCCTGCAGTGCAGCACTCACGCATATATGCAGTCAACACATTATTGTTGTGAATAGATAACACAATCTACACATAAAAAACTACTATTAGATATTTTTTTTTAAAGAGAATGTAAGACTGATATTCATAGCATACTTCATTCCGGGAGGCAGCCGCCCTGTGCAACGGAGTCAACCACACATGGTCTTTAGCATTTACGCTGGCACCTGTCAGACAGAGTAAACACATAATATGGCAACTTGGCAAGAAGACTCGCAAATAAGCAACAGAACATACAACACTGCAAACTTAAAGGTGCCATTACTCATTGGAGTAATACATGTGGTATAGCGAGTACTGATCTCATGTTTGTTTACACATGAGTCAACCAGAAGGCATGCAGCTCACATAAGATACCTGATTCAATGAGAAGGTCCATTATATGGACGTCACCCACACAGGCAGCAGCATGAAGCGGCGTACGGCGCTCTTGGTCCTGATAATAAGGAACGTTACGATGGATCAACCCCATGACATTTTATTTGCAGCTCTCCAATGTTATGAGGTTCGTTCTTACTGGTGGTGATCACATTTCCCAACTAATAAATAACAACAACAGTGCTACGGCATTTCCATACATTACATACCAGTGCATTGACATCCTCCTTTTTGTGCAATAATAATTGGACTTCTTCAGCATTTCGATTGAAGATGGCCTGGACCAGTGGAGGCTGCAGACACAGTGATGATGGCTATGTTAATGTTAGCTGCGTTAAAGTACAGCAATGACGCCGTTCGGCTGCGTCTTCATAAATTCATATAAACCGGGGGGTCTGTGCTGGACGTTTGGCATCTGTATGCCGCGAAATGCGAAAACAAGTTACATTTTGCGATTGCGTCCTTATCTCTTTCCAGCAAATAGTCTGATCCCTGGGCTGAGGCCTACACCAGGGGGCCGAGCTAAACTACGTCAGCCAGTGGAATGGATCCGGCTATAATCTGCTATCATCCTGGCCCTGACCCAGGCCAGGGCCTGCGCTACGCCGCCGCTGCTGCTAGAACAGACACAATGTTCTAGCATCGTCGGTCGCAATATAACACGTTTCCACGATGCAAAATATTCGTACGCGTAAGCTTGACACTGATTTGGGTACCGACAAAAGAAATACGAAATAGATATTTCACGCAAGCGAGCAGTTATTTGCCAGCAAATAGTCTACGCCTGACGTGATGGAGCGCATTCTCTAGTAGTCTAAAAGCAAGCAGCAACCCACCTGGTCTGTAATGTTATGTACTCCCATCTCCCTAAACTCAGCCAGGACGGAGCTCCTTCATGAGGATCAAACTGAGAGGTATGTTGTGACGCGCTGCTGTCTGTGTATCCACTTTTGTCAGACTACACCCATTACTGAATCACTGTAGAATTCCGTGCTGCTCTGCTGGGATCTTGGTCAGTGTTGTTGTCCGTATCCAATGTCTGTCTGATGATGATGCGCAGGCTACGACTCTACAATGGTCCGCCTGCAGGCGTGGCGGGCTGGTTTTTCCCTCTCGTCCGGTGAATTGGCGACATCGTGTGGCAACTTTTAGAATAACTCTATGGTTGTAATCCAATAATCGATTTAGAGGATTGCTTGATTGAAAATTGTATTCACATCACAGACTCATTATTGTAGAATGGGTACATTTAAAAGAAACTACAGGTCAATACAAAAAACTGATAAAACCAGAAAAAGCACTAACTTGACTTTACATCAGGGTCCCCCATTTTCAATTCATCGGAACATTTAAAGACGTACAAATATACACTACCACACAAAAAAGAAATCATCATAGCCTATACAGTTTAAAAAAAACGTAATAAAAAGGGGGGGGGGGGGGGGGGGTCGGGGACAAAGGGAAAACGTGTACATTATGGAAAAAGGGGAAGTGTAAAGGTCGATGAAGCGATGCTTAATTAATCTTATTAGTGTCTTGGTCTAAAAGTGACACATCCCACAGCCACAAATCAGATTTTAACCAATTCAAAGATTTATTAAGATATTTTTTTTGTTTTATGTAATATATATTTCGAATTATCCTCCCACACAGTAGGGGCAGCATAGTAGACGGTGTTAGGAACAAACCAAATAACCATCGTTTGGAGAAAGGAACCATTGTAGCCTGGCTGGCTGGCTCGGCTCACCGTCACCGCCGCCCGGTGTTTTTTTTTAGCCGAAGGTCGACTTGTTACAGACTTGGCGAACACTCAAGACGTAATGCAGATATCGTACATTCGACCTAATCCTTTTTTACAGCAATGGAATGAAATAAGGGATTCGGCAACTTAACAGGACGCGTCGCGGCCCGACAGGTCGCGTTTGTTGGAACTTGTTGTTTTGGAATCTAAACGTTAGCAGCAGCTAGCGGGTAGAAGGGTCACCGCGGCGTTACGTTGGACTGTCATCTGTTACTGTATGTCATCTAATTTACTAGTGCATGTCAACGTAGCTTAACGTAATCTGTTCATGTCGGTCACCTTAGTTGATCTTAAACTGTTGCTGTAAATCACATAGCTTAACTTAAAACTTTACTGTGTGTCAACTTGTACGTTTATTTAAGCTATTATGCCACTTGTTACAGTTATGTATGTCTCCTAGTTTCATTGTATCTTTACTGAATGTCACCTAGTTCGACTTAAACTGTTAGGTGTTATGTCTCCTAGTCTAGCTTAATTTGATCTTTACTGAATGTCACCTAGTTCAACTTAAACTGTTAGTTGTTATGTCTCTTAGCTTAATTTGATCTTTACTGAATGTCACCCTAGTTTAACTTAATCTGTGCCAATGCCATCTATTCTAGTCTATTACTTTATGCCATTTATTGCCATCTAGTTTAACTTAAACTGTTGTTACAATATGTCACCTAGTTTAATTTAAACTATCAGTGTATGGCAACTAGTAGTTTAACTTAATCTGTTATTGTATGTCAACTATTTAACTTCAACTGTTTCTGACCGTTATGTCACTTAGTTCATGTTATATTTTTTTTCACAGACCCTGGTATCCCACAACTTCCTGAAGACGGGAACCTGTGGTGGTTTTGATGGCAGTCTCGACCAGTGCCAGGCGGTTACCGATGGGTGTGAGGACATTAAGCGAGTTTCTGGAGATTGCCACAGTGGGCAGCCCTCGATGCAGTCGGCCAGTGTGTACCAGAGAACGCTTGAGACAAAACATCAGGTGAGTTTTTCCAATAGATCTTCTCAGTGAAACACTAAATTAATTGTGATTTTGTGACTGCAATGGTAGATGCTGGTCTTGTCGGTAACGCCAACCAACCTCCTGGAGGTCCCCAACACCATGTGCCATACCTGGGGTGGTAGTAGCTCTGGTCCATAGCCTTCTACTGCTTCGATTCTGCCCTCGAAGCAGTAGAAGGCTATGGAACAGAGCTAGGGTGGTAGGACTTTTCTTTTGCTGCCCCAAGCCTATGGAATGTACTCACCCCATTACCTCAGAGAAGCCCACACCCAGCTCCATATTGTTTATTAGTAACAGTTTTTCCTAATAAAGTCGATTTTCTTTCGGTTACATTGTTTTCAAGAGTGTTGCACACAAACGTCAGTAGCATTTAGGAATGTGAATTATCGATTAACGCATTAATAGTTAATTGATACGTTTTGATAAGGTTATCGATCGATTAACCGGTTATTCACTAGCATTGCAAAGTTATATACAAGAAAACCTAAAATCCATTTCCTGTTCCAAGTGTGTCTTATGTAACTATTTCCAGCAAGGGGATAATAATTATTTTGGTCAGTAGATCTTCTTGAGCTGGTCAAAATAGCTCGAAAGTCGAAAAAGTGTGAGCACCCTGATTTGTAGGGTGGTCCTGCTTCTTATATATTATAGAGTCTATAGACGTGTTGGGCAGCCATTATTAGCGTCGTGTGAGCCTCTTATGGCCCCTTCCGGGGGCCATAAGAAACTCTTAAGTGGTGGAAGTACTAGTAGCATATGAGAGGGTGTCACATTACATGCCATTCACACATACAGTAGTATACAGCTGGCTGTTACTCAGAAAATACCAGCATGCTTTGAAACAGCCAGGGACCTTCTATTCCCTGCTGGACCTGTATGTTATCTATGCCTTTGACTGAGGTTAAGGGAGCTGGAATGTAATGGGTTGTTTTTTTTGTCATGGGGATGGTGTGGTACTGGTTCCAGAACATGGTTTATTTGACTTTTCCTGTTCACTTTAGACACTTGTCGTCATGTGGCGTTCTGATGACCAGAACTCCCAGAGTGCTTTGCCTTCAGGACTGGGACACGATGACATCTGCTCCTCAAAGCAGAAGCTTTATGGGCTTCACCAACAAAAGGAAGGGGTATTCGGAGCGTAGGATACTTGGGTAATTGCCACAGTGCAGGTCTATAACAGCTGCTGTTCTTGAAATAACATTAAGAATATACTGAGTCTTACTGTTCTGCACCTCTCTATATTGACTGTGATAGGTACTCCATGCAGGAGATGTATGATGTGGTGAACAATGTGGATGATTACAAGCTCTTTGTGCCATGGTGCAAGAAGTCTACGACCACCATGAGAAGACAAGGCCACTCCAAAGCAAGCCTTGAAGTGGGTTTCCCACCAGTGGTAGAAAGATACACATCTATGATCACTAGTGTCCGGCCCCATCTAGTCAAAGTAAGTGTCATTGTTAGTATCTGTGAATTAATACCTCATGTGTGTTGTGTTCTGTTAATACAGAGTTTCTCATTGACATAATGCAGTATTAAGAGTTTGTGCTTTTGGTATATTCAGGCAGTATGTACGGATGGAAAACTCTTCAATCACCTGGAGACGATATGGCGCTTCAGCCCTGGCATTCCTGGCTATCCGCGGACTTGCACTGTGGACTTTTCTGTGAGTAGGCTAGATTAATTGTGCTTGCTTGAAGTATCTCTGTCTGTTATTTGTCCTGTTTACAAAAGTATTATTAAAGCTATTATCTCCCTTCTGTCATTTTATACTAAATATTGATTCTATTCGATGAATTATGTCCCATCTTAAACAGATCTCCTTCGAGTTCCGCTCCTTGATCCACGCCCAGTTAGCCACTGCCTTCTTTGACATGGTGGTACAGACAAATGTCGCTGCCTTCCATCAACGAGCCGGCAAGCTTTACGGCACAGAGACTAGTATCCCTCGGGAGTTGATGTTCCATGAGGCGCACCATACGTGAGGGTTGCCACTGCATGTCCTCCTCTAGCCTTACATCATACCGACCGCTATCCCCCTCGTACACATTTTGTCTGCATGACTCCGCTGCTCAGACGGCCCCTCCTCACATTCACACTCTCCACCATCACCACCTGGATGCCACAGAAGAACGTCATGAAAATGAAGACGCACAGTAGGACAACCCAAACGTGAGCATTATGCGGAGGATAACTATGGTTAAGCTTATTTTTGCATCAGCCTATATATATATCACGTAACATAGCGAATTGTTGATACTCCCCTTCCTTTCAGTCTGTATAGTTTCCATCTACCTCCACTCCAGGGACCATCTTTGGAAGAGGAACCTTTTGTTTATGTTAAACATATGGCATCATAGAACATCATAATTCCAATGGCAGTGAGTTATCTATTGTTGATCTGATGAATGGACAGTACAGTGGTAGTGTACAAAATTTAATTTGACAATAGGCACGGTGACCCTTTTAAAGCTTTGTGCTGATAGGGATGGGTGTTTGGCCGGTGACTACTGTAGGTTCAAGGATTTACTATTCAACATGCCATTGTAAGGGATTTACATGCCAATCGCTTATCAGTTTAGGTTGTCAACTCACATTTTCTGTTTTGGTTCAGTACTGGCCGTCACTTATAAAAAAATGAACTGAGTGGTGCAACCAACCCCCCCCCCTCTCTCTCTCTCATTAGCAGGCAACAGTGCAGCACTCTCTCTCTCTGTTTCTGGCACAACAGGGCCCCTACTGGTACTAATAGTCATACTCAACCAACACACACATAGGTGAACACGGACATTGCTGGTTGTAGGAGTGGTTGCACCACTCAAAAACATTCAAATAGAATGTCTGAATTTATTAGATTTTTAAGTGGTAGTTTTAATATATTGTCTCATTGGCAATGGAGTCAATGCAAACTGGTAAAGGAAAATCATTTTATCCATGTATCCATCCATTCAAGTTTGCAGCATTGGTGCTGGGATTAAGTTACTTATTTGGTTTACCGGATATACACATTATATGTGCCAAAAATGACAATTCTCCTTTCATCCCACCAACCGTGTGCTGTGAGAATATTATTCAAGTGTTGCTTTTTGCAGAGGGAAAGGGGGTCATTTTCAATTTAATAGGTTGCAATTGTGCTTCAATTGACCTAAAAGCTTTAATTTGACTGCATTAGGCTGTGAAGACGAGCTTTGGATATTGAGACTTGGTCTGATTGCAGTAATGTCTTATTTTACAGCCCAGCACATTATTATCTATCGTTGAAACTATAATCTAGTAGATGGAACAATCGTCACTGGAATTATTTTCAAACAATTGTAAACCACCTGGTATGTAATGGACCTAGTGGTGGAGTATTTCTAAAATAAAATGGGACTTCTCAACAGTGATGGCTGCTTACCTGTGTATGTAGATAAACTTGACCACTTAAACACTATAGACTTAGTAAACTGGACCTGAGTTGGCTCTGTACTAACGCTTTTATCCCTCTACACCAAAAATCTTCGCCAAAATAGCTCACAAATCTACAAGCTCACAATTGGTCGCGTCGTGACACCTAGATCTGTTCATTTTTGGTTAATGTTAATGTGGTTAAAGTTGTTTAACCATTGTTTAATTTATCAATCTCTGGAAAATGGTCTTCCTTTAAATTGGATACAGTAATTCAAATTCATCTAAATGCATCACTGTACTGTACTGTATTCTCAATCTGTACTGTAGTAAGAGATTCTGAAAGGAACCTTCCCAATGCTGTTTTATGTAAGCAGGGTTACATTTGAGTCAAGAACACAAGCAGAAAGTAAACGTAAAGTGAAACCCTAGTCCGATTTTGTAGTTTGTGTGTGGCAGGCAGCAATGTAGTTAATTACATTAATGATGGGTGTGTTGGATATTGGTCTGCCCAAGTACAAGTATGGACAGTATGCTAGGTGCACATTGGTACACCTAAATCTAACTCACCCATGACCCATTATTAATTTAATTAGCTGCACCTGTGGTGCTTACATCAGGTGTACTAGAAGGTCAGTCTTAGCCCATGTTTTTACGCTTTATGTAGTTTTAACCTGAATCTGAAACGAAAGCTGTAAAATAAGACTAGGTTTTCATTCCCATTTAACCATACTTTCTATCATGCACACTGACAGTAAATGGCTGGTATACATTATGGGCTGTAAAATAAAATATTGATCACAAAAGCATAATAGCCTACCCCAAAGGTTTTTTTTTGCTTCATTTTTGTTTTTGAATTGTTATGCAACTTGATTTATTTATGAAGCATGAATGTAATTGAGTAGAGGTGAACATATTTATTTGAATGGTGCTGTAAATGATTTGGTTAAAACAAAGTGTATTGTTAAAAAGTTTAAGCTCAACAATAAAGAGTGTTCAGTCTCCGCTAGTCTCCAGCTCTAGTAACAGGAAATTCATCCAATCAGAAGAGGGGAAACCCACAAAGATCACACATCAGCCTGTGGTCCAGTTCCAAGTTAGTTTTCCAATTTCCATGTATCCTCCATGAGTTCTCTCTTCTGATTGGATGAAATTGGTATCCTGACATGAAAAAGCACTTTTTGTATAGTGCAGGAGATTGGATACATATAGAGCTATCTCTCATTTTGTTCTAACAAAAACAAATCAAACACCACCTTAAGTATTGTGTGACTGCTTCTTAATGATATGTATATTTCTTTATACTACAAAAGGGACTAAGGGAGTAATTGTATTTGACATTTCTGAGGACATGAGGTAAAGGACAACGAAAGAGGTCTTTAACTATGGTCTCCCTCATAATAGCGGATTTGTTGTATGATATGAGCCTAATTTATACTTGGTTGTAGGACCTTGTGCTCGCTGAAACTGATTTACAAGTAAAACAATGTGAGCAACATAGTTATGCGACAAAGGATAACTAAGCCATTACTCCAAGCCTGACTATCAGAACCGAGCTCATGTTCTGTATGTTCAAGGCTACACAAATGAAGGGGCAGTGTATTTTTATAAGTGCATGTACAATATGGGAGTGGCACTTTCTGTGAATCACTATGAAATGTTAAGATTTACTCAAGGCTTGTATGCTGTTATTTAAATTGAATATATTGTACAATACAATGTTTCAGTCTGTTATACAATATAAAAGCATATGATTGAAAAGTTTGGCTTGGTAATTTTTGCAATAATGCTTGGATGGTGTATACGCATTTCCCTGCAAAACATTTTGCCATTGTAGCAGGTTTTTCATGTGCCAAATTTTTAATCCAAGGCAAGCCCATACATATATACATTATATCATACACATCCTAATACATATCATTGAGCAATTATAATCCAACTAGGAAGGATGAAGACATGATCACTCAGCATAGAAAGTACAATAATGTAATCATTTCATAATACAATTAATTTTGATTCAGAATCACATTTAAATAAACATGTAAAATGCATGTGTGAGCCTCTATGTAAATGATTATTTCTGTGCACATGTTTGAATGCATCATTAATGTAAAATTAGCCAAATTGTACACAATTTGTAAGAACTACTTATTGAAGGACCAGCTCAGTGGCCTTGTGATTAGAGTGTCCGCCCTAAGACTGGGAGGTCGGGGTTCGATCCCCGGCCGGGTCATACCAAAGACTCTAAAAATGGGACCCAGTGCCTCCCTGCTTGACACTCAGCATCAAGGGTTGGATTGGGGGTAAGTCCCTGCGATATACTAGCGTCATGTCCAGGGGGTGTACTTGTACATCAAGCTGCCTCACGCTACAGAAACGAGATAGGCTCCTGCCCTATGGGCCTCATGGCTTGGCAAGGCTACTTACTTATTGAAGGAACACTGTCAGTATCTGCAATATCACACATGCAATAATTGCATCAATGGGAGACACTTGTGGGTTACCAGAGAGAGTGGGAGATGCAACCCTTTCCAAGGGCAGCCGAAGCACAAGAAACCAGAGTGGGGTAATGGTATGTGGGCCAGATATTAATAACATCACATGGGACAGGCCGGTACTTGGGCCATCTTCCCATTTGATCATGCCAATTGACATAAAATTCAGGTCTCCGCTCTTTTGTTTGTGGTGAGTTTATTAAAGGTAAATGTAAAAACAATTGCACAATGTACAGTAGCTGATGAAATTGTGGAAGTGGTTACCATCTCAGACTAGTACCAAAATGGTACTGGTGACAACGCCATTGTGTGACTATAGTGCCCTGCACCCCACTAAACTGTTCAAATCTGTGTGCTCAAACAAATGGCTTCAAATAGGGTTCACAGCCAGTGAGTGAGCTCATGTAACACAGGTCATGTCTTCTGGGGTTGTAACTTTATCCAAAGCTAAATTTGTACTTCGTCACACGACTGTGTCGCATGCCAGAAATAACTTATTTTCAAGGGTAAAAATGTGCAGCACTGCTCGTGCTGCCTTTTTCCACTTCACAGTATTTACACCCAATATAAGTCTTAACTAGATAAAGTGCCAATCGGCACAGGTCTCCACCAGGATTCTTCCTCAGCCTAGTGGGAATATGCGTGCACAGTTTCATCGCAATCGGACGCTGCGTTGAGGAGTTGTGGCCATTTGCTACTCCTGAAAACTGTAGGAGCCAATCGTGGCCAATCAGGATGGAATATGAGAAATCAACCAAAGCTGTCTTGATCACATGACTATGGAGATCATGTGTAGCGATTTGCGTGAAATGTGGATAAAATCTGAAGGAGTAATAATAGAAAATGTGTTTTACATATGTGGGCCTCCTGGTGGCGCTATAAAGAGCAGATGTGAAAAATTCCAGACAAAGGTTTTTCCTTGGCCTCTAGGGAGTTGGCATACAAAGTTATCCACAGATGCAGTTAGAGGTAAAAACACTTTTCGGCCAGTTATAGCGCCACCTTGAGGCTGAGTTGAAATTGTTCATGTGGCATTTCGTCCTGGGCCTAGTGGGAATGTGGGTGCACAATTTCACGGAAATCACGCGATGTGTTCATGATTTGCAGCATTTTGTTTGAAACTGAGCACTCCTGTGAACTTTGGAAGCCAATCTTAGCCAATCAGGATGGAGTCTGAGAAATCTGAAAGACCGGTTTCGTTGAATGGCTCTAGAGAGACTGTGTACCAATTTGCGTGATGTTTGGACAAAATGTGTAGGTGTACTGTGCAAAAACTTTTTTTGCACAAAGCGGCCTCCTGGTGGCGCTATAACAGGCCGTTCTGGAAAGTTTGGGGCAGAGGTTCATCGTTGGCATCCAGGGAGTGTGTGTGCAAAATTTGGCATCGACCGGGTTAACGGTGGCCGAGATTAGCTCCTCACGGACGGACGGACGGACACAGGGACGGACGGAGTGCAAAACATACTCTCCCCCAAGGCCTTCGGCCTGGTGGAGACAAAAATCTCAGAACAGACCAAAGACAAACTGTCTTTTCTGCGTGTAGGTGTGTTGCATAGGTATCGCACCTGGCATCGGCATTTTAGACAATGACGACTTTTCTATACCTTGAAGAAAATGAGACTATGCGTGTACCGTTAATAAAAACTTTTATTTTTCCTTGTTTATGTTTTCCTGTATTTCCTCCGTCAAGAACTTCTTGCACATTTGAACCATCCAGTCCCAGTCCCAATGTTTTTTTTCCTCCTTCCTTCTGATGAATCCATCTGCAACAAATTCCCTCAGCTATCATGTAGGCCTACAGTAGAACCTTTATCCTCTATGATCAAAATAACTATTTATTCTAAAGCCCAACCACATGGAACAGTAACAGAATATTATAAACACAGAACCAATAAAGCTGCTAGGGAGAAGGAAGCAAGGCATGGTGATGCAAAAGATTTACCAACTTAACATGGAAAAGAAATTTGAGTTGCGGCAGGATGAAAGGTTCAGCTTAAACTACACAAAATGGAGTGTGGACAAAGCAGGGAGCTACAGCATGGGTGAAGCGGCGGCTACAGATGTAGGGCTCAATTTATACTTGGTTGCGCGCGGACGTCTCCGGCTGAAAATAGCTGATCTACAAGTTCACACGCAAGCTTGTACATGCCATTTCTGGTGCTTAACACGCGCACGCAACTAAGGATAATGCAGGCTTAGTAAGAGCAAGCTTGAAACATTCAAATTAAACACCTGCAATAAACAGCACCAGCTAAGGCCAGAGCTAGGCAAGAAATCACTATATATACAAGATAGCTGCAATATAGGTTTGTTCATTGTTTTCAAAACAGCAAAAAATTTAACATTTCCCAGTGATAACTGAGGCTGGACATTACACAGATGGTTTAATCTAGGTAATTATTGTGTTTGGTTATACAAGCAACTGGTTTGAGTAGCGCTCATACATTCAAGCTATACATATATATATACCTATGTACACAAAGTATAAATAAAACCACAAAATGAGTTCCCACCAAAGACTACAGTATAGGTTTATACATATTTAAACACCCAAATCCTCCATAAAAGTCACACTAAATCAACTGGGTACTACTGATACAAATTAGGGAATCCAATTTATCAAGTGGAGTAGTAGTCAGTAGTAACTGAAGCGCTTTCGTCTGGAGATTAAATAACCACACCAAAATAAGACGGGACCTCAACAAATAAGATCGGCTCCGGGCTGCGAACTTTTATTCAAGCTTGCTCTTAAGCCTTCACTGTTAGCAAATTATATCATCCCTCTAACATTCTGTTGCTGTACAGTTATGCTTATTCTGATGGCTTTTTGGAGCACCCATTGAGGTCGAGACCCACTGAAGATTTGAACAGGTAAACTGAGAAAAGTAGGGGAAATAGTTTCTATTTTTAAAGGAAAGTCATTTTGATCATAGAGGTGATAGGTCATGAAAAAATAATTATACAGTAAAGTCGGAGAGAAGCAGGATAGATCAAAGATTTAAAGGGGCAATATCTTTTAACTTATTTTAATTATGCTGAATGGGTAAATTGTTAAGTGGGGAGACCTAAAATGGAGTGTTCATACTGGGAGTGATGCACTGGGTGAGATAATGTCTGGGGAAATTGCATAGAAGAACCTATGTTATCAGTTTTACATAAAAAATAAATAGATTTGTGGGGAATAATCTACAAGACAGAAAAACCACAGTATGAGCCAAAAGCAGCAACAGTCTGAATCAGATGATTAGTAACTTGTTCTGTAGCTTTTAACTTGATGATACCATTGAAGTGTCATTCACCCCCCCCCCCCCAGATTCCCTTTGAATGCCATTGCTGCCTCCAATTTGTATTTTCCATCCAGTGCCCAAAGAGAAGACACTACACTGAACATCAGGAACAAATCTTAGTAATAATGTCTGACCTTTTCATAGTACATTGAGTGAGCCTAAGCCTATTAGGGTTAAAGTGTGTATGGCCATAGTTAGGGGGCGTGTTGTGGAAAACTATGTGAAACCAACAAACTTTAACACCACCAGCATGAATGTTTGAAAGGCCCTTTTTAAATTGAGATTAAAAGCGTACTGTCTCTTTGAATCCCATTTCCCTGGGGTTGGGAAGGACAGGGGTCATCTTTTGTCTGATGTGTGATGCTTCTTCCTTATCTCCCTTTACACTAACCCCCCACACCCATCGACCTGTTCTTCAACCTGACTTAACCCCCACCAACCCCATCAATCCATCAGTGCTCATGGACTTGGGACGCTCCAAGGGGAATCCCAGGGCTCTGCTCCACACCAACTGGGCGAGCACACCCAGGGCTCGGGAGACGCCAAACAGCACAGTGTAGTAATTCATCTCAGACATTCCATAGTACTGCATAGACGGGGACAGAGAGATGGGCAGGTCAGGATGAGAAGAAAATATTGTTTTTCTTTTTTTCCCCTAAAAAGTATAAAAATAAACAGCTAGCTTGTTTAAATGATCCATTAAGTCTCACCACCACCAGTTCTCACCTGCAGCAGTACTCCACTGTGGGCATCCACGTTGGGCCAAGGGTTCTTTGCCTTGCCTTGCTCCAGCAGGACATTGGGAACAATCTTATAGAGCTGAGCCACCATCTTGAACAGGGGGTCGTTGGGCAGGTGCTTCAGGGCAAACTCCCGCTGACAGGTGTAACGTGGGTCAGTCTTCCTTAAGACAGCATGGCCGTAGCCTGGCACAACCTGCGTCAGATAGATGGGGGGGGGGGGAATTGAGCACAAATCATATTGGCTGTGATAACAGGGTATTCTACATAAACCAAGACAGGGTAACAGATACGTCCCATTATGAAGCTTAGGGTGCGTTCGGAAATGCGCCCTGAACGCACTGGTGTGCTCTCTTGTCGTTCGTTTATTCAGTGCACTCGGTGCGTTGTCGTTCGAAAATCCAGTGCGCTGCGCACCGGGTGTGCAGAGTGCCCGCACTGAGCGACTCTACCCTGAAGCTGGGGGTGTCCGGTGTGAATGCGTCACAGCTGTGGTCGTTCGTAAATAAGGCACACTGAACGCACTCTGTGACGTCACCGCCCACCACTCAACAAAGTTGAGTGTGGTGAGCATTTCCGAACACACCCTTAATGTCAGTTTATGCTTTGGGTTTCAACTACAAGTGTCAAAGTATGTAATGTCTCATGCATCTCCGTGGTAACAGAGCGTCTTTCCCAACAAATCAAAGAGTAAACAACATTTCATGACGGCGCCTATAACGATTCATAGTGAGACACGAATTACGACTAGGCTGTAATGTTTCATAGTAGAATCTGATACTTTACCCTGCCAGACTTGAGTGTGTTCCAGATGTAATCCCTCATCTTCTCATCAGACACCTCTCCACCGAGCTCTTTCTGCAGAGCTGTCAGCCACACTAGCACCTCCTGCAGGATGCAGAAGGGATTCCACATCAGAGCAAAGTTAAGACATTATGCCGATTGACTAAGCTGTTTTTTACACCCATAGTTTGGGTGTGAAGGATTTTTCCAAAACTCCCACTTTAATAGTCTAGAATAAGGCATTCTAATGACATACAGCAAGCTTTGGTCCCATGCAAGTCTGCATCTGAGCAGACAAAAGAAAAACGATTACTGAATCAGACTACTAACGTGGGAAGTTTGGAAATTTCCTTTACACCCAAAATATGGGTGTAAACAGCTTAGTGAATCGGCCCCTAGAAACCAAATACATTATCATCCTCAATCAATACTGTCACATTAGATCCAACGTTTGTCCCGTTTTTTTTTTAGAACTAACCTGATTGGCAAGACCATGCAGTGGACCGGCCAGGCCATTCATAGCTGCACTGAAGGACAGGTAGGGGTCAGACAGGGCACTGCCTACCAGGTGGCTTGTGTGGGCACTGACATTGCCTCCCTCATGGTCACTGAGACAGGGGATTAGAGGTTGGTTAAGGCAATGCAAATCCCTAAACAAATCTCTGTATTCAGAACAAAAGACATTGTTTTCAGAGCGACCCAACATTGAACTTTATTATAGTACCACATACATAATATGGGCACTAGAGGGCAGTGTTTAGTCAACCTGTCAGCTATGGCTCACTGATGTGGGGCATGGTGGGGGCTGGGCTTGCAGCCAAGCCTCCGGGCAAGCAGACTGTGTCTGAAGGGTGCATTGTTGGTTTTGTTCACCGATTCAGAAAGTGTCAAGTAGTACTAATGTGGCCTTACACCCTCCTGGAGTATCATTCAATATATGCTCTTACAGTTGTATTCCCTCCCCGTTTGCTGTCAAACCACTGAGGTGGAAATGTGTTTCCTTCAAAGTTCATGTAAGTTCCTAACATACCAGGCAAGCAACCTTGAGGCGGGAAGTCTGATGTTGTGGTGGAGTAGAATAGTAGATGAGGGGCTGAGATGAGCAACTACTGTCTGAATACATACACTGTAGGTTCTTGAAGCAAATGTCCCACCAACTGTGCCGTGTTTCCCCTATATGCACAGTTTTTTGTAGAGATTTTCAAGCGAAAGCCCCACCAGTGTCTCAACACCAAGCGTGAACACTGAACACTATTTGATTTTGCTGTCAATGTCACCAATTTGTGCTGGCGTCATGTTCGCCTTATCTGTAATGCTGCATACTGTCAGTGCAAAGACACCTTATGTATTTATATTGTCTTTAACGTTTCAATGTGTTCTTGTTGCTTCTGCAAATTCCTGCATTCACTACTGTACTGTATATACTATATGCATTTAACAGCTGCTAAGTAAGTAAGTACATTTTATTTATAGAGCACCTTTTACGTACAAGAGTCACAAAGTGCTTCACAGCAATAAAATCAAAACATGTCAATAAAAAAAACAATAAAGCAAGGAGACAGAACAATCGGCACTGGTGAAAATCAAGAAATCCATACAGGACTATGTTACATAGGACTGTCTGAAACGGTGGGTCTTTAAAAAATGTTTTCTTTTAAGGTCCACGGAGGCGTGCCACCGCTCCAGATCCGTGAGCGCCACTGCTTAATTTTGATGAAAATTATTATTACTATACGAGTTGTGAGCAAGATTCAGTGCCGCCGTTACAACTTCCTCCTAGGGGAAACACTGGGTGCCTCCCTCTGTATTTCACTCGCTGAAGATACAACATTTAAAGGACAACTTTAGTTTTTTTCAACCAAGGTTCATGTTTTAGGTTGTTATTAGAGAAAGTAAAAGATGTGTTAATTCTTTTTTCATTTGCTGCTTTCTTTCGTTTTAGGGATTTTAGCTCTTTTTGACAGGGGGGCGGGGGCATTCGTGCATGGGGCTAAATATGTATTTTTTTACAAAATGTTATGGTGATTTATTTTTTTATTATTTACTATAGTCCTAATAAACTCCAGGAAATTACATCTGGCCACAGAAGATCACAGGATCTACTGAATATGAAGGTAGCCTACTGGGGGAAGGCTTATACTGTGTGTATAGGCTCAATATGTCAGTTTGTCACATTCAATAGATCCTGTGATCTTTTGTGGCCAAATGTAATTTCTTGGGGTCTAGTAGGACT
Organism: Protomyctophum parallelum; assembly: GCF_964188405.1. Taxonomy (NCBI): domain Eukaryota; kingdom Metazoa; phylum Chordata; class Actinopteri; order Myctophiformes; family Myctophidae; genus Protomyctophum; species Protomyctophum parallelum. The sequence goes on from NC_139705.1 coordinate 7,739,169, forward strand.
ATAGTAAATAATAAAATAATAAATCACCATACAATTCTGTAAAAAAATACATATTTAGCCCCATGCTCGAATGCCCCCGCCCCCCTGTCAAAAACAGCTAAAATCCCTAAAACTAAAGAAAGCAGAAAATGAAAGAAAATTTACATTCACCTTTTAGTTTCTCTAATAACAACCTAAAACATGAACCTTGGTTGAAAAAAACTAAAGTTGTCCTTTAAGATTAATCTATGTCAAACTGTGGAAACAGTGTCCAAGTGCCATAGTATTAACGGAATAGTGATAATGTTCTGTACTGTATCAGTACTAGTGAAGGACCTCTTGAAGGGACAGGTCCCACAGGTCCAGGATGCCTGAAAAACCTGTAATTCAACATTCTCCAGTTCCCTGCCCACCAAATGGCACAAAAATAGAGTGCCTTATTTCTCAAGCAGGCAAAATGTCACTGGCCTTCTTTCGTAACACATGGAGCTGGTTAGAACAGGTTCACTTATTGAGGGTATTGCAAGCTATTCAATGTTGCTTGTCGTCTTGCTCAAACTGAGGTACTGCATGTTAGGAACTTGTGTCATACCTGTGGATGGTGAGGTAGAGTCTCATGAGCTCAGTGAACTGGGCGTCTGGGTAACCGAGCATGTTGGTGAAATTGTGGGACCAGTCTAGGTTGGAGTCGATTGCTCCAATGCTGCTGCCTTCTCGGTACAGGTTGCGGTAGATCTTGGCGGCGACGCAGGGCAACTTGGCGATCAAATCCATGGAATCTTCATAGACAAACTAGGGGAACCAGGATGTTTAGAAATACATTTTTAACAGAATTTCTATAACTAATTCTGCTTGGTTTATTACCGGTCCTTTCAGACGGGGAGCGAGTGACGCAGGCGTTGTTGACTGGATCAGCAATAGGTCTGGTAGGGTGCAGTAGCGTAAAAAAAATCTAGTCGTCCGCGGGCACAAAACTAGCACATGCACGGCAATTTCACGGGACCGTGCCCATTAAAATAATGCGTAAAAATAATAAATTGCGTAATCGCCCCTGAACTTCTTCCAAAATAAACACACGCTTCTTATTGAAAATTAAACTATTACTCAGACGCTCCCCGTCTTTAATAAATATGGCAAAGGGGTGTAACCAGCAAGAAGGAACAAATACAGACTGAATCATTACAAAGGAATGCATTAAAAATCCAAGATGGAATGGGTTCTGTACCTCCCAGTACTTCGCCTTGTTGACACCCTCGGAATAGGCCCGGGCAAAGCTGCTCTCGCTGTTCAGAGCCGTGATAGCGGCACTGAACTGAGACATGGGGTGCAGGTTTGTGGGGAAGTTATCCAGCATGGTGACAACGTGAGAAGGGAGAGCTGCTCTCTTGGCCCATTCTTTTGACACCCAGTTCACCTAGAGCACAGACAGGACACATAACCAGGTCAGCTGGTGGAATGTCCATGATTGAGTAATCCACCCATTATGCTAAAGGTCTTTCCATGACCATAGTAAATACTGATTTTTGCAGCTCCATTGTTGCCTTCTCACCTGCTCCTCGGTGGGCACCTGCCCTGTGACAAGCAGCCAGAATAGGCCCTCGGGCAGTGGCTCCTGACCTCCTGGAGCTTTGGGCAACAGTTCTTGGCATTCTGGAATGCTGTAGCCCCGGAAACGGATTCCCTGTACGCCAATGTGAACAGAGGAAAAGCATCACATGGTCATTTCATGTGGCAGTACACCAGCAAGACATGTGACGAATGAGGCCACCGACACTAAAAGCAGTTATTCTTCAACCTCTAACAACAGAATGCAATCTAGATAATCAATCCAAGAGCAATTTAGCTAAGTGCCTACTGCGTATACAGTCCTATTATCTCCCAGGGGTGAGGAGTGTTCAAAATAAAAAAGTATTTGCGACTGAAAACATAGCATGTGTGATTTTTCCTGTTGGATTTCAGTATTGCTATACACACCTCATCAGGATCCAGCACTGAAGTCTCATACACCAGACCCTTCATTCCCCTCATCCCACCATAGACCTACAAATTAAAACAGAAGAATTATAATCCATCTAGGCTACAGTAGAACGCTTCAGTGGTGGAAAAAGTACTTGCATATTTTACTTAACCATATCAATACTGCAATGTAAATATACTGTAGAAATGTAAATACATTTACTTGAGTAAAAGTACAAATGTATTGAAAAAATGTCTAAGTACCAAAAGTAGAAAGTACTCATTGTGCAGAATGTCCCATTTCACAAGTTTTCAAATTTATATATATAAAAAAAGAGAAATGAAAATAGATCTATCAAGATGCGATGCATTGTGAGCTTGTAGATGAGTCCTGACCAAATAACAGTTTGATGTGAAATATCCACAAGAGATATTTTCAGATTGCTCAGTCATTTGTATTGATCCCACTATGTTGAGACCTGTACAATGAAGAAACAAAAATACAAAACATACCCAGGCCAGTACCCACATGCTTAACTGCATTGTATGCAGTGAGGGACACCAATTACTCAAAAGATAATTGCATGCTGTACTGTAGCCTGTAGGTCTACGTACTAAAAATATCCACATGACTACGGCCATGAAGTTGACCAAAAACAATTCCAGAGTTTAAGTGGAAAAAGGATAAGCTGACTGTGTGCGCTCGCGCGACTGTGCGTGCTCGCTCTAGTTTGGGAGCTTAAAACATCTCAGTTAGCCAGTCACACTCAACATTGCAACGTCATATTGTGACTCAGGAATTGAAATCTGACATAATAAATGTTAAGACAGGCCAAGACAGGGGGTAGACAATAGACATATATATTGATTTTAAACAAACACCAAAGTAAGTTAAAGTAAAGACAAGTTACCATGTCAACAGTAATCTGTCCGATGTTGGTTTTGCCATACTGCTGTTTGAAGTTCTTGATCCTGGTCTGTTCTTTGGGGATAAGGTCTGACAGAACATCCTTCAGATTCTGGACAAATATAGAAATTGAACACATGTTAGACCCGTTTATTCCCTTCTTTTAAACACCACACACACTTGGGTCACATTCTCACCAGATACTTCGGTAGACTCGGATGCGTATGGGCGGGGAAATTGAGGTTCTTGCATATTTAATTGGCTGCGGTTTGCCTTCACACTGTCATTCTCAGCAATTGGAAACGCAGCAGGGGGGACCTTTATCAATGTGTTCCATTCATAAACTAGCCTACACAGTGAAATCTATGGTGATAAAATTACACTAATAACGTGCATGTGTCGTGCCGTCTGGGACCCCCTCTCTCTCTACGCACGCAGCCGCCACACACTATTCTTTTGGGCATGGAGGCACAGCGCTGCATGAGCGCACTGATATAACTCCCCAGTCCCCACACAGTGACAGCACTCCATGTTTACGGCACGCACAGACACACAGACAGACAGACAGAATATTCTGTAGGCTATAATAGGCTACACTGCAGTGTTTTTATGTGTTTTCTTAAGCAATTGATTAATGTACACGTCCTCATTTCGATCAGGGCTTCAGTCTCCTCATTCGACCACGTCTATCCACAGTAACGGGACATCTTTGCGCTGCGTAAAATATGCCTTCTCCGTCTCCCGTGTTCAGCTCCTCACCCGCCACATTGTTTGCTTCATTTCCTTTATTTACTGCGGATTGCATTCACACCTGCACCGAATCGTAGTCAAGTGCGATTGGAAGCGAAGCGGAAGCGTTTTTGGGCGGAGTAAAATGCGGTTCTTTGCTGCGCATTAGGATTCGAATGAGCCTTCACACCTGCCAAACGAAGCGCACTTTCTGAAAATGCGCAGCAGGATTCGTTTTAATCGCAGCAACGCTCTCTGGTGAGAATGTGACCTTACACACGCTTTATATTAATTGCTGGCTTAAGCTTTACTTTATTCTAAACAAATGAAAGGCCCAGGGTGTTGTTGTGTTAATATATTTGTCAAAAGAGAGGGGGAAAGGAAGGGTGCCTTACTAAAATGATAATCGCATTAAGCACAAACAAAAGACTGACAAAGAACTCACAGTACTCGTTGATGCGCTGGCATGTCTGCTGGCAGCCACAAGGACACTAGTGGCACTCTGAAATATAGACAAAACAAGTTTAAAGCTTTGGTAATAAAGGGACAGAACAAAGATACCGGTTGTAATTTCAAGCCAATAGCCTACAGTTAAAAAGAACATCTCTAAACCACCTTGGATTGTCAGAGTCACAACATCCTTATAGCCTTCAGAGATACTCCATCATAGGAACATCATGGTAAATATTTATTCAGATATAGAGCTTAGCTAGTGTTCCCCACAACACTGATGCAATATGCAACAAATGGACATTGCAAACTGTAGACATGGTGACTGGTCAGGCCACTAGAGTAAGCCACATTTATTTACTCATGTTAGCAGGACCATTTCCTGGACAAACACTATGATTATGGGGAAATGATGGTGCTCAATATACGTGATCCATACAATGCTGCCATGAAAGAACTGCACATTATTAACTGTAATGACATCTATTGGTGTCCACTTTCACCAAACTAGGTGAAAAGTCAAACAGGGCTATAGTCAAACAGATCTGCGAATAATTAGTATGTCCTGTTGAAAAGCACTTTAGTCATTCATGTTCACACTAGGAATAACTTCATTTACAGTTTTAAGTTTGTATCTGGAAGTTGAACCCAATTTGTAGCTTTGAATCTTTTGCAGCTGAGCAGCTACAAACGTCGGATTTGCTTCGTCGCTTCATGAGGATAAAGGAGAACTCGCCGGTTTTCTGACTCGTTTAGTGCATTTTAGTTTTACTTCACCTTCATTTAAATTGCATTGAAATGAGAGAGAGAGGATAGTTGTTTAGAGTTTACACTAGAAGTAGGAATGCTAAAGTTTAAAAATACCAAAGTACCGAAACAATGTAATTAATTAGTAAACAATATCCTGAATTGGTAGGCCTACTATCATTGGTATTCACACTCAACTTTTTATCAATATCTAGCTGACCATTTAATTGCACAAAATAATTTGGTAAACTGGGTTGGTAAAATGGCGAGTTGGTAAACTGGCGAGTTCTCCGGATACCCTTCATGACACTTGCTTCCATTGAAAGGTAGACTGTATCTTTGCATCTGCCCCCACTGGCCAATGAAGCAATTTAATGTCAAAGTCAAAATGTTACAGGATTACAGGAATGAAAGTTATGAAACTCATTTCAGGGATGTGTTAAACTCAAAGAGGTACATTCAGTACAGAGTCAGTCACCTTTTTGCGAGGGCAAGTTAACGGATATGAATGCTAGGTGCTCCGATCGACCGGCCACCTATGTAAATTGGCTGATTTTCATTCCGAATGATCGGTGATCAGCAATTTGCCCGATCCAAAAAAGAATACCTGATCTTTAATGATGATGAGCAGCACAGTATAAAACTGTGGTTCTAATGGCACCAACCTGCTCATCCTGAGCAATTAGGTGTTCAGAGTATTGCTCAAGGACTCTTCGACACCAATTCTGGGGGAGCCAAGGATCGAACTGGGAACCTTGCAGATCTCCATCTGGCTCATGCTGCTCTACCGGCCACTCCAACCCTGAGCCACTGCCGCCCCCATTGTCAATCAATCAATGGTCCATTATTGTCTCTGAGACAGCTCGAACTAAGCTTAATGTGCATGGTATGTTAAGACTTGTGTAATTTGCGTTATTTTGTCATGTTCCTTATGTATGGTGTTGTTAACCAATCATGGGCTTGCACCAAACTTCAACTGCACTGCAACTCTCGAGTCTCAACAGCAACATTGTAATAAGATTGTAGTGTAGTATCTAATTAGCCCGAAGGGACAGCAGAGAGCTGATTGTCAGCTGTTGTATGTACAGTGTCTTTAAAGCATCTGGTCAATATTTGACTTTGACGACATCAGTATTATGCAGCCAATGTGTCGAAATGTGAAATGCAATGTGTTGACTCACTGGCCTTCACTGACTTTGCACGTTCTGTGATGGTGGAATACAAAATAAAAAGAATCGCCATTGTCAGCCTCTAAGTCCTTCATTCTCTCTGGCTTATGGCAGCTCAGACTGAGTTGAATGTGAAGGAAAATAAAATACTTTTTATTTTACTTCATTAAGGGACTGTAATCCCATAAATCTTATGTCTAAGCTTAAAGGGTAAGATCACTTTTGTAGAGGTATGGGCTGTTATTTTTTTTACCTTGCCAGTTGCCATGATGTAACTCCAAAAGTGGACAAGAAGCTCCAATGATTAGAGATTTGATACATTTGGATTTTATATTAAAAATATGCTGCTCATTGACTTACAGGGTACGCTGAAACAGCTCTCAAAGTTACTTTTTTGAGTGGTGCAACCACTCCTATAGACAGCTGTGTGTGGCTGCACTGGCTGGGTCCCTGGGTCTGTGCCTGGCTGTGTCAGAGCACGAAAATAGCGTTTGTTCACCAGTTCAGTTAACATTTTTATTTAAAGAAATACAAAAACAAAGTATGAGTTTTGGTGATGCTCTATATTGTCTGAATCAAATTTGTTTGTTTACATACTAAAAGAGTGACTTTGAGAGCCGTTTCAGCGTACATCATGTAAGTCAATGAGGAGCATATTTTGAACTAGAAAAAGTGCCCTTCTGGGCACAGGTCTCCACCAGGATAGGAATGTAGGATATTGCAGCTTGCCTTCATCTGGTGGTTGGATAAAAGGGCAACAAAAGTAAAAAAATCTGAAGGAGTAATAATAGAAAATGTGTTTTACATATGTCGGCCTCCTGGTGGCGCTATAAAGAGCAGATATAAAAAATTCCAGGCAAAGGTTTTTCCTTGGCCTCTAGGGAGTTGGCATACAAAGTTATCCACAGATCGTGCAGTTAGAGGTAAAAACACTTTTCGGCCAGTTATAGCACCACCTTGAGGCTGAGTTGAAATTGTTCATGTGGCATTTCGTCCTCGGCCTAGTGGGAATGTGGGTGCACAATTTCACGGAAATCACGCGATGTGTTCATGATTTGCAGCATTTTGTTTGAAACTGAGCACTCCTGTGAACTTTGGAAGCCAATCTTAACCAATCAGGATGGAGTGTGAGAAATCTGAAAGACCGGTTTGGTTGAATGGCTCTAGAGAGATGGTGTACCAATTTGCGTGATGTTTGGACAAAATCTGTAGGTGTACTGTGCAAAAACTTGTTTTGCACAAAGCGGCCTCCTGGTGGCGCTATAACAGGCCGTTCTGGAAAGTTTGGGGCAGAGGTTCATCGTTGGCATCCAGGGAGTGTGTGTGCAAATTTTGGCATCGACCGGGTTAACGGTGGCCGAGATTAGCTGCTCACGGACACACACACACACGGACGGACGGACGGACACACACACGGACGGAGTGCAAAACACTCTCCCCCCATGCCTTCGGCCTGGTGGAGACAATTATCAATTTATATTCTAATCACTGGAGCAATTATTTATAAATTTGTCCATATTTAAAATTACATCATGTCAAGGCAACTACACAACCCACACCTCTACAAAAGTGGTCTTACCCTTTAAGCTGAGGACGTTCTTCTTAAACTAAGGCATGTCCCTAAGACATATATTTGTTTCTAAATGTGGTGTATCAATCATGGACTTTGTTAGTTTATTATCACTAACAAAATAATGAAAAATGATACACAAGGGATTAAAGTACTAGAATGTGAGGGAGAATGCCCCAGAATTCTCCAAGGTTGGCATTATCCGAACTTACACCAAACCAGCTTGCACCGGTTTGGCTTCTTCCACTCTATAGCTTGGTGAGATGTATATCCCCGTTATCCCATGACCTGGACAGACTAGTGCCGTGTGGATATTAAAACTCATTCAATGCCACAGGGCGCCTTTTGACGCCTTTCCCCAAAAAATCTGGAATTGTGGTCCCTTGCCCACTGTCAGCGACCCAGCATGCACTGTGACTGCCCTATAACTTATTTAAAGAGTGAGTTTAGTATCGGTCCAGTAGTTTGAGTGCTCTGCTCAGCTGTGGAGAATAACACACACCCCCCTGATTGCAATACACTCCACCCTCCTAGCGGAGATAGTTATACAATTCGATACTTTGACAAAATATATGACACAGAGAGTATGAATGAATACCAAAAGCCATTTAAAAACACATGAAATAAGTTCCTTCCACCAAACACCATCGTTATGATTAATAATCGTGATTAACAAATTCAGCAAAATAATCAGAATTATCAAAATCATGCAGCCCTACTCTCACAGCTAGAGGTTGGAATCGTGGTGAAAAAGTCATGAGGGATTCATGAAATTACTCACCCTGAGATTCCTAGTTTAGACACCCTTTAAGACAGAAAGAGCAGCGAATTCAGAAACTGCAGTCCTTAAATTTGACATAGTCTGACTTAGTTGTAATGTTTACCAAGCACAATTACTGAACAAGGCTTAAGTGAAACTGAAACCCCAACGTATCTCATTCAGCTATAATGACTTAGATGATTATCTAATATCTATAGTGAATTTAATGAAGAATAAAACTTTAAAAGGGAAAGTATAGTTCCAGGAGTGAGAAGTGTTAACTTTTTAATGAATAGATGGATTCAACTGATTAAATGCAACATTCAAATGTGTCAATCCACAGCACAGAGCACAAAATATGGATGAGGGCCTTGGCTTTATTCCTGGACTAAAAGAAAACATCCCATTTCTTTAAATGAATGAAACACTGTATGAATAACCACAATTGAATATGGACGTCTTCACCATCAATTTCATCACACAACAATTTGCTTGCATTTCCCCAAATTTTGAAATACAGAAAATGAGACGTCAATACGTGGCGACTGTGGCTCAAGAGGTAGAGCAGGTCGTCCAATGATCCATGGGTCGGCGGTTCGAATCCCGGCTCCTCCTCCTGTCTACATGTCGAAGTGTCCTTGGGCAAGACACTGAACCCCAAATTGCTCCCGATGTGCTGGTTGGTACCTTGCATGGCTTCCGCTGCAATCGGTGTATGAATGTGTGTGTGAATGGGTGAATGTAATGCACAATCTATGTAAAGCGCCTTGGATAAAGGAGCTATATAAATGCACCATTTACCATTTTTACAGTACATGACGCTGCTTGTGAGCTTGAGGACCCAAGTTAGAACCCAACTTTTGTCTTACATGTCTCCTCTCTCTCTCTGCCCTTGGTTTCCTGCCTCTTTGCACCGTCCTATCTGACAAAAAAAATCCATATAGCAGATGTCATGTCACAGATGACACCAAAACAAGATGCTTGTGATAAAAATAGAATACAGTCCTACTGTAGCTCAAATAGTACTGGGATCAAAGTGTCAGGATACTGTTGACACATACAATACAGAAAGACAGTTTGACATGTAGTCATCTACCTGCACTACAGATTGATGATTGGGCAAAAAATAAAGATACCGTAACTAGCCATTATTAACCCATATGCCTATTATTAACCCAAATTACTTCAGCGATAAAAGGTCTGTCTAGTATACAGAGGATGAGGTTGGCATCTGCTACTGGCATCCAGGAATGATGTCAAAAGCAAAATGGGAGGAACCTGCAATTGAGCCTACTGCTGCCAATCCACTGAAACATGACTCCCCTCAGTCCCCTGTCAAACTAGAGACACTGTCAATGAACATTGGAGTGGCTTCTGGGCCATGAAAGACGTCTGTCTTTTCTCCCACTAGGTGCAGACTGCAGATCACATTTGGCAAGTAGTGTTGAGTAGATTATGCTCTTGGTAGTAAAACAAAGCCATGGTTTCAGTCATCGTAGTTACAGATTGTCTACTACACAGCTGAAAGATTATGTAATACTGATTTTAAATATAGAGCACGGGTAACCGCCAGTCACTCCTGACCACCTGTGTGATGGGACCGGGGTAAGGGTGAGATTACGGCACGGCACTCACATAAGTGCAAAGGCATCACCATGAACCCCAAATTAAGAAAAACTAACTGCGCACATGATAAAACATAACATTTTGGCTAAAACAATATGGAAAATATACAGTCAGACACGGCATGTCTCTGTGGGGCAAAGTATAACCAAAGAAAAGACCCTAGACCGTAGGTGCGGGTGCCGATTATAATTTCTACCCTGCAGCTTCATAATGCAAGCAGTCGACTCCAATAAAATCGGCTCAACCTTTCCAAAAGGAAACCAAGAAAAGGGAAAGGAAGGTGTGCGAGTATCACAAATACTATACATTTTCCTCAAGATCAAAATATGTGAGTCACGTGTCTTTGTTGTTGCAATACTTCATCTCATGCCGTGTTCACAAGGGCAGATGCAAAGATACAGTTGAGTCTACCATTGATTTTCATGGAAGCCAGCAACATGAAGATGCCTCCGACATTTGTAGCTGCTGCAAACAGCTACGGTACATAAAAGTTGAGCTGGCATGAACTTCAGAAACAAAGATACAAATATGCTGTGAATCTTTGCATCTGCCCATGTGAACACAGCATTAGGCATTCAACTCATAATATTTTCCAAATATTATTTGGTAATAGAACGGATTTGGTCATTTACTATGGGCCGTTAGGTAATAAAAACAACATAAGGGGGGGAGGCATGTACATAACAGGCATCCGTTATGTTCAAAGAAGCAAAGTGTTGAGTCACTGATTCTGACAGGCTAGTCTGGTGGGAGGCACAAGTTGACGGTCATTTACTAAATTACTATGGGCCGTTAGGTAATACATACAACATACTTCTGATTCTGAACAGATTACAGTCGATAGTCTGGGAAAGGATAACAATGAATAAGCGTTCTGACTCAGTGAGCACTGATATGGTATGTACACACCAAGCGTCTGTAAGCGTTCAGGGAAGCAAAGTGTTGAGTCACTGATTCTGACTGAACTATATACAGTAGCCGCAATTTGCAACTCTAGATTTTTATAATGGGATGAATCTAGAGTTGCCATACCCTCCATTGACTCCCCATTCATCCAATTTGCATCTGCGATCTGCTTGTATTAAACAAGGTTAAACTTGCCAACATTGCAGCTGTAGGCCAAGCTTATCATCCTCTTTCAAACTGCAAAGCTTTTGTTTCATAAAAATCCACCAAAGACATATGAGCTACTTTCTGTCAAGAAATTCCATGCTGTGATATTTTCTTTACGTGGAGTTTATTATCACTAGTTTTTATTTAACGGTCGTGCTGCTGCCTTTTCTATTATGTGAAACTTCGACACTTGGAAAAATAATGACCTGTCCTGCACAGAATTTCTTGACAGAAAGTAGCTCATAACATGTCTACGGTGGATTTTTATTAAACAAAAGCTTTGCAGTTTGAAAGAGGATAATTAAAGCTTCCCTTACAGCTGCAATGTTGGTGAGTTTAACGTCGTTTAATACAAGCAGATGGCAGTTGCAAATTGGATGAATGGGGAGTCAATGGAGGCCAGGGTATTGCAACTCTAGATTCAACCCATTAGAAAGAGTTATATATTATAGATAGTTATATTATATAGAGTTGCAAATTGCGGCTATACATACTGTAAAGTCATAGTCTGGTGAGATGCACAAATCAGTGTTGTGAATGTGAGTTTAAGACAGTCTTGGGTTAGGGTCACTGGAGTATGACATTGAGTTACATGCATTCAGGCCAAGAAAGCTCACCACTATCACTCATTATTACTCAAGTAGGATCCAAACAGGTCAATACGTACTTAATGAGCCTTTGAATTATGATCAGTATACATGCAGCTAGACGTTATGGGAAACATTTGCATTTGGTCTCTAATGGGTGATATGAACCCAGCCGTGCAAGAAACAAAAATATTTGGGAAATGAATCCATTACATTAACAGGTCATAAACGAATTATTGTACGTTATCATCAAATTAACAGAATGAGAGATAACGTTATCACCATCATTTTTTTCCACGTGAAGGTCAAGGCAGGGGAGTGGGTGCTAGGTAACGTTATTGTTTGACAGGAGTAGTAGTTCTATGACTATGGCACATGACAGACTGTAGCCTAAGCGTTGCATAACAATACACACAGGAGGACATTTAGTTATCAACGTTTAGTTATCATTCACGACGATAGACCAGTCAGTGACATGAACCCAGACTATGACAATGCCAGCGGCCAGACAGGCTAACAAATACCAAGCGAATGTAAGACAACCTGGACAAGCGGTATTACAGCCGTACAAGTTAAACTCTGTCGCCTTTTACCAAAGAAAAGAAGAAATACAATAAATACAAGGTAAATTCTATAAACTGCTCTCGCTGTTGTAGAGCTATAAGCCCTTTAATCAGGGGCGTATATTGCTGACACACAATGTGCTTGACAGGGCTAACATTAGCTAGCATGTGAGCTAACGTTCGTCAGCCCCCGAAAATGGCCTGATCTACAAGCTCACGGAGCTTCGCGGGAGCGACGCCCCGTGAGCTTGTAGATCAGGCTATCTTCCGTCAAGCGACGCCGCCGTACGACGAAGCAAAACGGGGAGGCTTTAGCCCGGCTAAGCTATATAGCTAACTTCCACGGCGACAAGGGGTTGCCAAATATAAAGTGACAATAGCCCCTACGGGGCGTCCTCTTACCTTTGAATTAAGGAGTTTCGGCGCTAGCCGGCTGAGAGACAGAAAGGACATGGTGCGTGCGTCGGTGTCGGTTCCTGTGGTTGAATTAAGTCAGAAAGCCAGTGCCAGTGCGCCGCGGAGCTGCTTGAAGGTGCCCCTCCAGAAAGCAGAAGGTTGAAGAGAGGGATCGGGGCCCGCAAGTAGCGCCGATTTTGATTGGGCGACGCCGGCGTGCGTGCTCGGCGCGTAAGGTCGACCTGATTGGACGGCTGATTATGGGGAGAATGTTGATTGGAGGTCAGCTAAACTGTAGTGCAGTTTTATCTCAGACTTCACTGGAGATCAGAGTAGGCCTTTTACTGTAACTGTCTGTAGTTACGTTCAAGAGCTAGTGTGTGTGTAAGCGACAAGCGTTTATATTCACAACACAAGACAAGACTACACAAGTAATGGGTTTCTTGTCTTGTAAGTTAATAATTTCTGTGTACTTAATACTTATGCAAAAGTATTTCTCTGAAACTAAAGCACCTGATTTACATGTGACTGTTGTGACGTCACTGACATGTCATGTACAGTACAGTATATCACGCCTCCATATATGGTCACGCTTTGTGGTCACGCCTTGTGACATCACGCTCCATACTATATATGGTCACGCCTTGTGACATGTCACACCACTATGCCATCTCCATTTATGAAGATCACGACACTGACCTCATCTAACCCTGGATAACCATACATGATCTGCATATATCATATGGAGCCAGCCAGCAACTCTACATCTGACCTCAAACCTTAGATCTCCATATATGGAGCTGACCTGTTCTGACATTCCATATGTTGATCCTCCCCACCCGTTCTTCCTGTTCTGACATTCCTTATGTTGATCTGACCTCATCAAACCCTGTACACACAAGACACACTCCATAGGGGCGCCTGCTGGCCAAGTGTTCCAGGCGCATGCCACTGTGGTGGCAAAATTCAACTATGGTATAGACTATAGACTAGAGAGTATGCACAGGCATTATTTTCCCATCAGGACACGCCCCCCTCATCTATACTGAGTGTCAAAACATTGAGCAGCATGGAGTGTTGGGGTTTGGGAGTGCTCGTTGGAAATCACTCAACCGTCCTGCGTACCACCTGTTTCTAAATGTCACATAATGCAGGAGGCAGCAAAATGTTGTGTTATTGAAAACAAGCACTTCCAAACTCTGACACTTAGAAAAATTATCAAATGCAGGACATTTCTTGACAGAAAGTAGCTCATAACGTTTCTATGGTGGATTTTCATGAAACAAAAACTTTGCAGATAGAAAGAGGATAATTCAAGCTTTTTGTACAGCTGCAATGTTGGTGAGTTTACCATTGTTTAATGCAATCAGACAGGACTTTTCTGTTTGGATGAACGGGCTGCCAAGGCCAGAAAGTAGTTTTTTGCCACTCAGTGGGCGTTCCCGCATAACTTCCAGGTACGATGATGTCACGCACATACCCTCTATTGATTAATTGAATGTAGCCTACATGGGACAAGATGGGAAATTTTAAACCTCTGATTACCACAGTTCTTCTCTGACAAACTCAATATAGACTGCCGACTCATGCAAACCGACTCACCAAATCAATTTACAAATAGCTTAAACTAGACTGCACCTAAACAAGGCCCATGTCCTGTAAGGAGAAAGCCTAGTCACCATCTGTTGTTACCGTTCTGGACATTGCCTGTTAATATAAGTGTGTGCAGGGACATGGGGAGGCTGGGAGGCAGGGATGCTGCTACTCTGTTGTACTGAGAACTACAATAAAAGAAAGAAGTTTGAATCCTGACCATGGAGTCCTGCAATTTCCTGATTTGTTTACTTACTTATAGTAACATCAAAAACTTCCATAACACCACATATAGGCTTTGGCCTGACAGCGTGTCGCATGTTCGAGTCCCGTTCATGGCGACCTTTTCTGCATGTCTCTCCCCTTCTCTCTCTCCCTCTTTTCTGTCCATCTTCACTTGATACTATCAATAAAGGCAGAAAAGTAACAAATAAAATAATAATAATAATCTTTTTTTTTAAAAGACATGCTCCACATATGGCCACTGGCCAGTACAGAATTCATTTAATTCCATATGTTGATCTGGCCCCCCATGCCAAAGTGCCAGCGCTCGCCCAGAAGTCTGCATTCTGCTGCGGATGGCGAAGTCGCTTCTCGCCCTCAGGGTGTCTTACTGGTACTATTGTGTGTGTCTCTGTGTGTGTGTGTGTGTGTGTGTGTGTGTGTGTGTGTGTGTGTGTGTGTGTGTGTGCGTGTGCGTGTGCGTGTGTGTGTGTGTGTGTGTATGCGGTGCTAGTCAGCTGTTACCAGCTACTGGACCATAATTAGCTGTAAAATATATAGAGTAGCCTATAATTTAACTATACAACTGAACACTACAAAGTGTTGAAAAGAAAACCTTGCCTAATCTAATGTCTAATTACCTTTTTTTAACACATTTTGTTTAAGATACTAAATCGTTATTTTGAGAAAGTGTCTTATATTCTGGGATACTAAGTCATTATTTCAAGAAGATTTCTCATTATAATGACTTGCAGAATATTATTTATCGCACTGGCAGAAATCAACCTTGCTTTAAAAACACCAGTAGGCTACCATTGCTCACAGCTACAGTGATAGGTGCCAATAGTCCGGCAGCCAACAGGCTTCTTTTGTTTAAAGTGGGACATTTGGTATATTGTCTTTTTTATTGGCCTAAAATATTGTCTATATACATACATTCATCAATCCACTTGCTGACCGGCTGTCACTATTGGGCAATTATTTTTTATAGGGGTTTCTTGTGACCCTACCATTAAATATAATAAAAGATAGGGCCTAGTTGTTCAGCGCAGGTCTTTATCAGTTGAACACAGATCAGGTGAACAGAATTCAAACATCACTTCAAAATTGAAGTGAGCAAGCCAAGTGTTTCTTTCTCTTCTTTTTTGCAGTAGAACAAGAACTTCCTTATTTATTGAGAAGGAAGGATGAAAGAAGTAAGTCTGTTGTCTCTCAGGTCCGGGCATTCAATTTCAAAACAACTACATGAGGTTTGTTTGATAGAGACTTCTCCGAATACCAAACACCCATTTACTAGTCTTGTGTAGCCAGACAATACTAATGAATTACTTACTGGTATATTACTGGTATTCCTAAAGTAACCTAAAGTAAAGTATAGGCCTAAGGCCGATTCTAAAAACGCCTCTAAATCCTGACCTAAGGTTTCTGAAAAACTTCAAATATTTATATAGCAGCATCAAAAAAATTACATTTTTGAATACTGTACATACTGTACAGAACCCAAATATGGGTTCCCGGCCTGAGGGGGTAAGATACCAATAGGGGTTCCCGCCCAGAATGGGTTAAACGTTTAAACATAACCTTATTCCTAACTTTAACCTCAGTAAAATGGTGCCAAAAGCTAACCCTATTCCTAAACTTAACCCCAGTAAAACTATGCCTATTAAACCCTAAACTTATTTAATTCTGACCTTATTCTCAGTAAAACAAAATAAAGAATACAAGAACTGCCGCACCAAGCGGTCGGTGTGCGGTCGATCAAGATCTCAATCTCAATACAGTATGCTTCTCTATGAAAGAGTTGCTTTTTTGCGATGCAACATACAGTAGCAGCCAACTTATTGTTTCAGAGAAATAATCATATTTTCTATTGTTTCCCGTGACTCCCGTCACTAAAATGATAGAAACACCACAATTTATAGATAAGTCACATGGTGGATTATTTGAGTTGTTTTAAAACTTTTAATGATTTTTTTTACATCACAACTGGTGCAGTGAATAGCATAATCATTCTTTATCACATTCATATGAAACTAACATAACAAAACTTGTGGGAAAAGTCCATGTGGTGTATTTGGCACATTGAGGATGAACAGTATGCATGACATACAGTAACAGCATTTAGGCAGAGTTTTCACATTAACCCTCGCTGGGCGGAATGAGGAGCTGCAAAACACAGAAGGACGCATTGTAAACCACGCCACATCATGCAGCCATTACGACATGCATGTTTTCGACTAGTTTGTAAACTTTGGGTAGAATCAGTAGCCTACCTGCTCACACCATCTCTCGTGACTCATGTAAACAAACAGGGCCTTAAACATATAACAGCACAAATTGTGTCAACAAAAGGTATACGGTTTTTATTGTTGTTGTAGGCGGTGAAGCCGATATGTTTGGTCCCCACTCATGTGCTCTTGTGTCTGGTAGTTCGACCCAAGTTAATGCATAATATGGTACATTGTCCTCAGAGGCTCAGAGTGTTCCTCTCCATAATAACTCAGTCATCCTCTTCCTCTGGCTCTTCTATGGGAGCGAAGAGGAGGCTGTGTCTCAGGCAGGTTTGAAGGTAGTTCACCACTGTTCGCTGGAAGTGTTGGATGCTGCGCGGCTCTCTGAAGTTGTGACCCTCATCTGGATACAACTGCAATGAATAGTTGGCCTCCACCTTCACCAGACGGCTCAGGAGCTCAGCACTGTGCTGGAAGTGTACCCTCGCTGTGTAAAAAGAAAGAAACATACCCACACCCACAAACATGAAGACGTTCAGTCCAAGAAATCCACACCATAGCCAATTCTCATTGAAATCTATTGCACAGCTGACTTCTCACCATCTGCAGTTCCATGAAGAATAAGGAAATTTTCATCTTTCAGCTTGTTAACCTCATCCAGCAAAGATGCAGACTAAAAAGGCAATGCAAGAAGAAGTGCAAGTAAATAAAGTATCCAACCAAATTCACTTAATATGTCCAGAGCTTTATTTTTAGACACTCACAGAGTAAATGTGTTCCTCCTTGGCTGGAAGGCCCAGGTACCTCTCTGAGAAGGCAGCACCTGAAAGAGGCAGAATGTTTTTATGTTATTGGTTGGTGGCTGAAAATACAAAGGATCTTACACAACAATACAAGACTTTTGATGAATATGACTTTATTGATGATGGTGTAAAACTTTACTGAGTAGTAAAACTCTAAATGCACCTTTATGCAACCTTTATGCCCTTTATTGCCATATGTTATTCCATCTATTCTTTGTGTATGAAATATGGTCTATAAAAATAAAGTTGCCTTGCCTTGCCCTTGACCATAACTACTGCACCATAGATCCATCCCACGTGCTTACTGAATGAATTGCATAATTTCAACTCACTGTACAATCTGAAGTCAGTTATGGGTGTCACAGCAGCTGTACATTGAAATACTTTGTTTGTTGCTGCCAACATCTTGAGGGCTAAATAACCCCCAAATGCCTGTAAAGAAAGTCATCAAACAAAAAACAAAAAAAAGTTATCCATGTAATATCTTTGAATAGCCAAAGCAAAAAAATAGCTACATTTTAAAATAACACAAATGCTTTCCCGGTCTTAATGGGCTTAAGAGAAGTAGAATCTCCCAATTTAAACACAGACCGACCTTGCCATACAGGGCCATGCGACGATCATCAATGTAAGGCAGTTGCATCAACCATCTGTGGAAACGGGTCAAACAAAAGCTGTCAGTTTATCTACACGCTGAAAATATCCAGGGATACATCAATGACATAGCATGGACACATTAGCAGGTCACTGACTCCACTACTCCTAGTTGATCTTTGACTCTAAGTGAGCCAAGCTTGCGTGGATCCACAGTGGAGGTCTTCTGTCCACGGCCAACCCCGCTCCGCCCATCCACCCAGGCCAAGGCCATATTGTGTGTGCTGGAGAGGACCTGAGGCCAGCCCAGGGCGAATTCCTCAGTCACTGCTTGACTGCCAGGCACTCCATCTCTGTATGGCAACGGAAGGATCATGCCATTTACTCACATCTGATTCCACGCTTGTACGCTGCTCTGGATATAAGATAAGTCTGCTAAATGGTTAAATTGCAAGCAGGATGAGCTGGTATGGTAACAGGTATATGAGGCTTGGGTGAGAATGCAAATGAGAAAATGTCACACTCAACCACCTAGAGCTTTTCTGCCAGCTTGTCACAGTTAATTTATTTATTTAGGTCATATATAAAAGATAATGTACTAAATTCAATTGAACTGTAATGTTCCTAACTTCCTACTGTACCTAGTCTCATGCAATGACACCAGTGACCACTGTGGCTGTGATTCAGTCATACTTACACAATGATGAGAAGAGGGTGCAGGGTGGCCTCATAGCCCTGAGGCAGAGATAGCTTCAGGTGCAGGTCTAATGAGTGTAAAACAAGATAGTAGTATGTCAACTGCTGTATAATGGAGGTTTTGGTAGAGATACAACATCTCCAGAGTACAGACACTGGACCGGTAAATTAGGTCCCTTGAGGCTGATACCGTATGTGCAATTATGTCAACAGTGAGTTAGTCTTATGTGGTCAGACCTTCTATCTACAACTGTAGGTCATAAGATATAGTGGGCGCACAAAACATGTCTGTCCAAAACAGTTTGCCAGAGAAAAGTCTAGGCAAGTCGCTATTGACTAGCTGGACTGTAACAGAAGTCCATGGTTGGTCCATAGATTTGGTATCACCTTGTTTTGCAGAATCCTGATCTGGTCTAGAGCGAATATAGCCGTGCTCGGTGCTGATAATTGAATACTACTGATGGAATATGTAATGCTGTCTCCTAGAGAGGGAATGACTTAGAATCTCACTCGCAAGGAGATACCAAATCAAGCAATTGATGCTTTGATTGGATTTTGATTGCTGTATTTGTCCCCTGCAGTCTGAAATAGAGAGATATGTGCAGCCAGTGCCTCTCTGTCAACTTAGGCTTGATACAGTGGGTGGAACTGCAGTCAGTAATTGCTTGGGGAAGGTATTGATCATTCTGGGAGAATGCATTGTGATTGTGTTTTTTGTGATAGATCATAAGTAAATGTTTTTGTTCAATAAGCACCCATGGTCAGATGACACTAATGAATACAAAAACAGGCTTCTCTACTGTACCATGGTTATCTGCTGATAGGGTACGGAACAATGTCTCCGGGAGTCTCTTCTCCTGCAGTGCTTCAGAAAGGGGGCTGTTGTCCTCCAGAACAATGTATCCTTGAAGAAACAAAATAATTTACAGTATGCTATGCTATGTTACGGTGAAATACTATAGAGTCAGGTAATGTACAGTATGCTATGCTATCATGTTACGGTGAAATACTATAGTGTTTTTGAGAACACTGCCCTCCAACATCAGGTTAGTCTATCTATCAGATAGTAGTAGTCCGGCAGCCAACAGGCTTCTTTTGTTTAAAGTGCAAAGTTTGTTGGCCTAAAATATTGTCTATATACATACATTCATGAATCCTCTTGCTGACCATCTGTCAGAAACGGCCATAGCCGTCATGACAAATGTGATGAGGTCAGCACAAATGTGATGAGGTCAGCACATTTTGGGCACATTTGGGCAATACAAGTGGCTATGGCTGTTTTAAGCTCAAAGAGCTTTTTTGTGTGCAAAACTAATGCTCGGAATGGATTCAGAATCATGAAAACCCCCTAGTTTGACATGCTACTTAAAGCATAAGAAATGCAAAGGTGGTCTCAACCCCCGTGTACCAAATTGTCAAACATGTCCAAATGTGGTCACAGGAAGCCCAGAGGAGACCTGGCTATTTTCTCACTATCAGCAGGCCAGATCTATAGGGTCCCTGCAGATGCCCCAACTAGGTGTCGGTCAGAGCAGGAGACAACTAAATGTTTCTAAACAGTTACTTATGCTATTATTAATGTGAATTGTGGTTCCAGATACCACATAAACTCAAGGAGTTTTTTTGTGTGCAAAACTAATGCTCAAAATGGATTCAGAATCATGAAAACCCCCTAGTTTGACATGCTACTTAAAGCATAAGAGAAGTTTGACATTTTTGCCTTATATAGGATGTTAATGGTAGGGTCACATATAAACCCCTATAAAAAATTGCTCAGTATATATACACTGACAGCCGGTCAGCAAGTGGATTCACGAATGTATGTACTGTATATAGACAATATTTTAGGCCAATAAAAAAGACTATATACAAATTTCCCACTCCACAACCCTGGCCAGACTAAAGCACCGGAAAACCCTAATTAGATAGAGTCCAAGACTGCTCTAACCGGGAGCTAAAGACAGAGGGCAGTGTTCTCAAGCAAACAGTACTAGTGTACTGTAGAGTCATCAAAATGCAGAGCTACTGTCTGTCTGGCCCATACAGATAATTGTTTGCCTGGGTATGCCACCCTCTACAGGCTGTTTGTAAAATGTCTAATGGCATGAGTTGAGTGTATTGCTGCTAGCTGCTGGATGATTACACCATTAGTCAGACAAGCAGATGTGATACTCACTGTAGGGGTCCTTTGTAATGTGAACAGTCACTTTAGGGATTCCTGGACCTGGGGGAATTGTTCAAAAGACAGTTATAAATCTGAATTGAGATGAAAGAGTATTAATTACCTAAGCAGCATGGATCTTGAATGTTTTTTGTGTAGGGGCATGCTTCAGTGCTCATGCGTGCAGGTGTGTGTGTGTGTGTGTGTGTGTGTGTGTACGGTATGTCGGTGTGGAATGTTTACCTAGGCAATAAAGAGTGAAATGAGTCTGATTGGGACTGAAATCAACTTTGAAAAAGCTACATCCATCGATGAGGTCACAGGAGATGCACTGGCGCTCAAAGATTCCATCCAGGTCCACGCTGAGAGATGAGAGCAGTGCAGTGTTAATATTGCTTACACTTTAGAGAATGTGAGAAACTGAAACTATTTAATGTGCTCCAGGATGCAGCCAATTGATTGCCTACATATTAAGCAATGTATCTGTGTCCCGAGACAAACAATTCAGACGATCGACTTCCCATGAACATACTGGATCAATAAGGGTGGATATCAAAGCTATATAGCACTGTTAGGCTCAGTCCAGTGTGTAATTGTCTGCTAATAATAGCAGACACAGCTGAATTCAACTGGTTTGCCTCCCCTGTAGTATTAATCAAGGGATGTCCTCAAGCCCCAATCTATGTAATAAAAAACAATATAATACTATTATAGAAGCGTGAGGCCACCCCAAAACTGTTTCACTTGTAGCACTGTTAGGCTCAGTCCAGTGTGTAAATGTCTGCTAATAATACTGTAGCAGACACAGCTGAATTCAGCTGTGTCTGCCTCCTCTATAATATCCAAGGTCACGGTAAACCCTCAAACTTTATTGTCCACAGGGGAAATTTTGTCTTGGGCTTTCACACGTGCTGCAGCCACACACAAAACATTAATGACAAACAAAATTCATAACAGAGGGAGACGCGCAACATTACACAAGTGCACACAAGTGAATAATCTAACCTCGTACAGTCACTGCTGTTTCAGAGCCTCGTTCAACATTTTAGTTGACGCTGGTACACTGGTGAACTATTTTTTAAACCTGATGTACTTCGGTTCTTTGTACCTTCTCCCAGAGGACATGAATTACAAACTCTCCATTTAAAACATGGGTAACATCACTGACAATTCTTTGAGCCTGTTTTAATGTAGCCTGCTCATAAATAGTTGCACAGAGAGATTACCGAACCAAACTGTGACACCAAATCTGACCAGGCTTTCCAAGACTGCTCGATAGAACACTAACATACATTTTTGGTCAACACCATGAACCCTGAGATGTCGGAGGAAGTGCAGTACGTCTTTGCTGTAGTTTACTACAGAGACTGTCTACATGTGTGTTCCAAGTTAGTGAGTTGTCAATGCAGATTTTGTATGAGGAG
The DNA here is from genome assembly GCF_964188405.1 of Protomyctophum parallelum. Classification (NCBI taxonomy): domain Eukaryota; kingdom Metazoa; phylum Chordata; class Actinopteri; order Myctophiformes; family Myctophidae; genus Protomyctophum; species Protomyctophum parallelum. The sequence continues at coordinate 7,761,445 of NC_139705.1, forward strand.
ACCTGTGAGATGGTTGAGTCATGAATGACCACAGGCCTGTGATCATCACCAATACTCTTGGGGTCAAACACCATCTCCTGTGTCTTCTTAATATTAAGAACAAGGTGATTGTCATCACACCACTTTACAAAGCTCTGTACCTCTAAAAAGTAGTCAGCTAAATCCCTATCCTTTTCCAGAAGGGCTAAAATGGCAGTATCATCCGAGAATTTAATGATGTAATTATTCGGGTTGCCACTTCTACACTCATTTGTGTACAGAGTAAAAAGGACAGGTGAGCTCACGGAGCCCTGAGTTGGGTCAAAAATGAATAGTACCATAAATAACAAGAACTGCACTCTGTCGAGTGCCTACTTGCTTGTTGCACACTAGTGCGCAAGCAGAGAGTGCAAGTACTGTCGACCGCTACAAACTGTCAAATCTCAGCTTCTCTGTGAAGAAAGTTTGAAATGTTGAATTATTAGGTTTAGCTATTTGCTACCCACCTACTTTATGCATGTAAAAAAGTAGTATTATGAAGTATGGTACAAGTTTCTATCTATAAAAGAAATACAGTTTTATCGATTTAGAATGATTCTGCATCCCTTTTTAGTTTCTCAAAGAAAAATAAATCATTGATATCCGATGAAAAAATAGGGTATATAAACTGAAATAAAATATGTTATCACGTTTACAGTATAATTATTTATTTTAAATTGTCAATTGCTTTAAATGTACTTAATCTTGGACTATAGTGATATTAATACTAAATACCTCTGTGTATATGTATATGTAATTTGTAAGTTGATTAGCGGTATACTGTGGTTACTTTGCGCCACTTGCGATGCGTATGCACCGTCTCAGCATATGACGTCAGGTTATAACTGGTATAACTAGCTCTCAATGATGACGTAATAAAGATGTGGATTAAAGGACCCAATGTCAGAGTGTAATTGGTTTTCGATGGTGACGTAATGACAATATGTTTTAGTGTCGGGAGGATTAAAGGTAATGCTCCTATGTATACATGTATGTAATCTGGCACCACTGCCCTATCAGGCACAAGTAGTCATTACGTCATTTGCTGGGACGGTGCATACGCATCGAATATCGTCCTGGGCGAAACTAGTACTTGCGCGCTCTGCTTGCGCAAGTAATAAGAGGACATTAAGGTCCCTCAACCGCTTAATTAAGAGATGCGGGCATGCGGCTGTATTGTATTAAATGCTGAGCTGAAATCTACAAGAAGAAGGCGTGCATAAGCTTTGTTATTGCCCAAGTGTTTCAAAAGAAAATAGTCCAAGGCCAAAACTGCATCCCTGTCACTACTCACTCCTATATGCAAACTGAAAATCATCCAATAAACAGCCAACCGCCGCCTTCAACAGACTGATAATGATTTCTTCAAAAAACGTCATAAGAGCGACCCAAAAAGGCATTCTTCGCAGCATGCCTTTTTGGGAACAGGGATTATAATAGAGTCTTTCCAGGTGGACGGAACAGGACACGAGTCCAGTGACTTTTGGTAGATGGGACACAGGGACACCAAGCCTCTGATAGCTCCTGACTGCGTGAATGCATCAGCTGGCCACATATCCCGTCTGGACCTGAAGCATTATTATTAAGTAAGGGATGTCCTCAAGCCCCAATTTATGTAATAAAAAAAAACTATATAATACCCGTAGGATATTAGCATGAGGCCATGGGCACATTTATCATAGGTGGCAGACAGTAACTTTCGTCTCAGCGATTCATGCCTCAACAGCACAAAAGTTTCCAGTCTCTCTAGTAAATCATGCATTACTGTAACTGGGCTGTGTGCCTGGAGCACACTGGTAAGGATGGAAAGGCTTCATCTGCTGCACAATAGATTACCTCACAACGCAAGTTATCTTTAAACTGTAGTGGTAGTAGCTGTTCAGTCATTCTCAGAGAATTCTTGTTATCGCACACGAGAATGATTCTTGTGTGCCAACTGATTGAAAAATGTGACATAAGGGACAATTGATTCATATAGAATTCATATACGGTACATATTTTATTTACAAACTATTTATATTTCTTATATTTAATAGATCAATTTCTTTTAAATCAATGGACCCTCTTTATGTGATTTAACAATACTAATAACCGAGACAATTATGAGAAAACCAATGAGCAGCTACTAACTGTCCCGAAAACATACCCAACCATTCTCAAGACCAGTCTCAACCATTGAAAATGTATTCCCAGACCATTATCAGCCTTTTTGAAAACATCCACAAACTATTGTGAAATGTCCCACACCACACCAAGCGCCTTTCTCAAATCATCCCTAAACAGTCTAAACTATTCTAAACCAAACTATTCCAAAACCTTCACAAATTATCCCAAACCACCCACAGCCTTCCCCAATCTGTCCGCTAAATTATTCCCAGTGTTCTCCAAATCACCCCTTACCTGTAAAGATGTCTGCTTTGCCTGGATTCTTCTGTGCTCAAGAAATAGCTGCATAAAAGGGTTGGAAGGCCAGTTATTAAACACAAGTCCAAATACTACACAAAGACAATAATACATAATGATCCATAATCATTTCTCCATCAAAAGAAAATAATTTATCCATAAACAATTACATTTGATCATTAGGAAGTGTCCATGATAGTGAATCTTTGAATATGACCAGTAGATTTTAGTACGTCATCATTGCGGTATGAATTTGGAAGCAGGGCATTTAGTGTGTGTGTGCGTGCGTGCATGCGTGCGTGCGTGCGAGAGAGAGAGCTTGCTTGGAGGCAAAGAGCAATGCCACCAAATGGGCTTTGGAACTGCAACCATCTCTGAACATGTGGTATACTCATGCCTCAAGCTGGGTGAAGGCGGAATTGGCAATTCTCTATGCTGACTAATCCTAGTGTGTGTCATTTCCACTGCTTTACCCCAGAGGAAAGTAAAAGACAAGACCTTTCACATTAATCTTTTCATAGAGATCAACGAACAGCAGTAAAAATTGTTTTCTTGAGGCTGAAGTCACTGAACGTTTTTGTGAGGTGTATAACCTTGTTTAAATGAAATATTGTTTTGAAATAGATACTTCCTCCAGCAATGACATTTTAAACTGCAATGCAAAAGCTGCCATTTGCTGAATTTACATTTAGACAAATACCAAGACCATTTTTAGCAATGTGTTTGCTATGGCTATTCACTCCTGCACTTGAACATTCACTGCGCTTCAGAGCTACATGCTAATAAAGTGCAATTCTGCACAGCTCCAAACAGAGAGTATGGCGACTATGACGGCTCTCACATACATCTTCCCAGCATCCACGTCTAGGGCACAGAGCAAGGTGACATCCCAATTTCCAGATGTCAAGAAGCGAGGAGGGGCAGAGGGGGTGGCAGGCTGCGTTATGTAGAAGTAGAGAAACAGAGACGAGGAGGAATATAGAAACAGTCTAGTATGAAAAATAGAAATGCAGGCGGAAAATTCGCCAGGTGTATAAAGAAAAATGTAGACATAGGATTGCCACGGAGAGAGTACAGAGAGAGAGAGAGATGTCATGTCCCAAATAAGGTATGCTGTACATTTTACTTTAGTTTTTACTTTATTTATTGATTTCTTTCCGGGACAATGCATATTAATGAATATTTCAATCAATACACATGATTTCATGTAAATATGCTGGATTTAGCTATAAGCGAATTTCCATCCGTAGTCCCACATATAAATACACCACAGTGACAAATAGACAAAACAACATAAAATATATTGTTCAGCGAGTGATCATAATAATGAGAGGCCAAAATAAGAATTTGAGTGCAGAGAGTATGAATAAAGTAAACTTTGGGCTATGTATTGTTAAGATTCGTAATCACTAGATATTTTATGTGACCATATTGAAAGGTTAACAAGCAATGTAGTAATAAACCATTGGTGACACCAGGAAGTAAAAGTTAATTGCCCTAACAACTGACCTGTACTGGGAGGCTGGCAATGTGATGGAACTCTCCGCGGGCACCCTGTTTTGCTGGCAGAATCATATAAAACACAGAGCCATCAGCTGAAAACAATGGCACCTCCTGTTGGGCCAAAGAGACACATCACATCAGCACAGTAATCCAGGGAAAATATGCCATTTTGGGAGTCGGCCAGGGGCAGTAAATATAGGTTTCTGTAGCCATGAGTGAACACCTACCTGCCGTTGGTTTTGCATTAGATCCATGGCCATCTTGTGTTTCTGGAATGTAAATAATACATTATAGGGAAATGTATTATTTTATCATTTATAAAATACATTTTACAAGCATTTTAAGAATAATGCCATATAAATAATGTTTATTGTTGTCGGGTAGAAACCCTTTTTTTAGGAGTGCTAGTCCCTCCTATATACAGGTTTAGTTCAATGTTTGTTTTAAAAACGCCATTGACAATGAAGAGAAATTAATTTAGTTTTAGTAATTTAGTTTGTTTTGTCCCTAACACAAACATTAAATCCCATTAACAATAAAGTAATGTTTGTTTTGACACAGTTTGTTTTACATCATCATTACATCACCTAATCATAGCAACATGAGTTAGACTTTAATATACAAGTGCCCCTCACTTCATACGGGTGTGATTTTTTTAATGTCAAATGTCACAAAGTGTCACACAAAAGTAGAAAAAACAGCCGATCTGTGCGCTTTGAGCTTGTAGATCGGCTATTTTTGCTATTTCTGAATTTGAATCCTGAAATGTAACCGTTTTGGACAGATTTTGGACAGGTTTCCATCCGACAGCAACGATATATGTATTGTTATTATTCATATATAGTGAATATGTCATAAATATGTAGTTTCTAACTGGTAATCTGTATTGAACCAGGACTGCAGGGGGCTAAAAGAAACAGGAATACTGCAGAACACCACTATAAATTCCTCTCATACAACTATTGACCTTAATATTAATATTGCATGTGGGAGCTTAAGGAAATCAATCCTAGCTCTCACAATTCTATTAAATCCACCGACTCTATGGCAATGGGGGACCCATTGGATTACTGAGGTGGAATGACTCGTGACCTCTCACCTCTGAGCATGCCCCAGTGGTTGCCTCACACACGCAGAGCACTGATTGGTTCTGGGCGCGATTCAGCCAGCGAACTGCAAGACGGGTGCTACTGATCCAAGTCACCATGGAGATATAGTTGTCTCTAAAGGCATATATACCAGGAAGAGAGGAAGAGAGCACTGGATGTTTGACACAACATCTCTGACTTACTGTAGCATTTTCTATTTTTTGTTTCTACTATTTCTTGGGGCAGTATACCTGGCCCTGAGGGAGTCTGGAGGAATCATCTCTAGAGTGTGTGCTGGGCCATACAGATTCACAACAAACAGACTGACTGAAGGGACATTGGAGCCCGCCTAAGAAAAAGAGAATAAAAATGAATTCATGCATTCACCGTCAAAGACTTGACAAATCAGTATGTAAACAAACAGGTGTCACCTTGGGGTAAGGAAAGACCATATTGGAGGGATAGAGACCGCCTAAGAAATGAGGTATCTCCATCATAGGAGTGGCAGTATTGTTGATGGTGAGGTATGCCAGCCGGGCTCCATCAATAGACCACCAATGGGCAGCATAGGTCAGGAGAACTTCCTCTGTTGGAAAAGTCACCAGCATCTCTGAATTATTCATTTGCAAACACACACATCTACCAGTAGCTTTTAAACAGTCTTGTTGTCATCATTCCTTTCCCCAAACTTGAATAAACTACAAAATTGATCACTACAAAAAATATTAATATTTTAATAAAAAATTGATTTAAATAGCTTCTGGTGATGTGATGCCACTTCCTACCCTCATAGGTCCAGTCTGAGAGCCCGTTGACAACCTGTGGCTCCTGGCCTGTCGAGGTGAGACGCACAGCTTCGCTAGTCACACCTGACTGGTAGTAGATATCCCCTTCAAAGATGAAAGCCTGGCATGACAGCGACACAAAGGGACAGCGCTAAATCCGTCATCAAAGACATAACAGCTGCAGGCTTCAGTGTTGGCTGCCTCAATCATGTATCAAGCTCTGTCCAAGTGTCATTGACCAGCACAGAGGAGTCAGTGAAGCATTGATATGCCATGGATTTATATTAATACTAATCAAACGCAGCTCGCGGAGCGGCGGAGTCAGTTCAGTCAGTCAACCTCAAGGGAGGTTCTTGCCATGCTCAAAGGCCCATACTATGCTCAAGGGGTTAACATGCTGCATTACTATGTGGGAGTATACGTGTGTGCAAGTCTCACACGTCATTCGCCGATGCGGCAGTCAGCTGACTAATTGGGCAGGCTACTTAAGCTCACTAGACTCCATGCTCTTCCTGCCTTCCTCTGCTCATGGTTCCCGGTTGTATGTGATGTTTTCTCCCACCACCACCCCAGCACCACCGGTGGGTTCTGCTATCTATGCTCCCCATGGGGGGGTTATTGTATATCTATCTCCCTGCTCTTATGTTTTATGATGTTGCTTAATCATGCCGAGCAGGGAGAAATCCAGCAGAGCCGAACGCCAAGTCAAATATCATATGCACAATTGCACACTCATTACTCATTCTGCAATAAATATTGTTTAATCTATTCGTGAGTTGAGTATTATGGAAATTGCCACTACAGAGCTAAATTCTCAATGTTATTTTATCCCTTCGTAAGAGAGTGTTAAAATGTAAATTATTGAGTTAAATTAACATCGATATACACAAGATTAACACAATATAATAACGTGGAATAACAGGTTCCTTCCACGCACTACGTTCTACCAGGGAAACTCCCAGGTAGGTGATAAGAACTGGCCTGCTCACTCCTCATGCATTGAAGGAAGCATGAGCTCAGTTCGGGGCTCTACCAGGTTGGCAGAGGGAGAGTAGAGCCCAGGATTACAGTTTAGACAATTGGCACTGGGTGAACAATTGGTTACAAAATCGTGGGATAGGAGAAAAAAATCAAATATAAAAAGACTTATATTGTCTTGTTTAATAATAAAAAAATCATTAATAATGGATTGCATTTTTATTGCACTTTTCTATTGAGATTGCTTTACAATGGTCCATTCATTCGTACATTGGGACAAATCCTTGCGAGTGAGAGAGTGCCAGTCTTACCAGCTGGTCTTCCTGAGGTCCCCATGCTGCATACTGGAGCATTGCCTTCTCTCGCTCTGGTGGGTTAAGCTCCAGAAGTTCCCTGGAAACATAATACAAAGAATCCGACATAAACATTAGAGAAGAACAGCACTATTTAAACCCCACTGGTAGATCAAGAGATAGAGGACCTCCGAGATCTGACCATGCTTGAGCTTTGTTTGAAAGAGAGATTTTGAGGGGAGAAAAAAGAATAGAATGGACCAAGATGCAAGAGTGCAAAAAAAAGAGACTGGCACTGGTTCATGCAATGGTGACACATTTCTCCTTACATATTTCTAGCCTCACTTAGAGCTTCCATAGGGCAAGCAAATGTTTTTCTACAAGACATTAATTCTCAGGCAATTCATAGTGCAGGTTCCCCTGAAATCACTTCAAAGAGAGGCTTTGGCTTTCCTAAGAGATTTTTTTCCCCCTATTTATCCACAGCTACATCCACCACTGAGTGTCTCACTGTTATGATGCTGGCAATGAATCGCAGGCAGAGCACATATAGTCACAGAGGTACAGTACATTACAAACCTCCAGGCTGGCTACAGTATGGCACTCAGAGAGAGAGGAATGACAAAGTGGAATGCATGTTTGACAGAAAACACAATGTTCTCATTCGATGAGGCACGCTTGGAGGAGTTTTGGTCGGTCCGCGGGCCTGCTGCTTGCATTAATTTGGCAGGTAGATCATGCCCGGTGCAGCCCATGCATTTGGCATTCATGGTTCTACCTACCCATTAGCCACATTGTAGATAGCATAGGAGGCTGTGAAGGACTGAGAGAATACCTGAAAAGAGGTAGAGGACATGATGCACATAGGGGTGCCACACTTAACCACTTTGCGCCTATTTTGGGGGCATGTCATTATAGGCGAAAATGTATAGAAATGTTCTAAGGAAATTCCAAATAATAGTGAAAATAGCACATCAACAAGCACATCAACGTTTTTGTGAGATTGCGTGAGAGATTGGCTATAATGTCCAATATGTTTGCACGACACCGTCATGAGACAAAATATAAAATAAGGCTTAAGTGGTTAAGTGAGAACACGCTGAGTCAAACATTGCAGTAAGTTCACATGCATGCACGCACTTGCTCACATAGAGACGTGCCTATGTAGTATGTATGTACACAGACAAACAGGCACTCAGCGCAAATGAGGCAAAAGTAACAAACCAAGCCAGGATTGCACTTAACCCGCTCGTATTATGGGTCATTAAACCCAGGCCAGCCACTTCATCCATTATATTTTATATCCTCTATACCGATTTCTGTTATCAGGTCTGATTTATACATTTTATACAGAGTAAGTGATGGGCTAACACGCAAGTGATGTAATGTGTAGGTAATGTGAAGGAGAGGATGAGGAAAAGGATATGCATTCTTATTCAATTATATAATTATAGCTAATATCTTTCTCAATGAGGGCAATCCATTGTGGCAGCTCTTCTCTGGCATAGGCAGTCGTAGCTCACTGAATGATTCAATTAACATGTTGGAGAAGAGTTGATACGATAATCACTGTGCATGTGCGTGCACACACACGTGAGTGTGTGTCTGTCCATATTAATTGCATTTTTTATCCCCCACTGGCCAGTAAGAACTCTTAGCCTCTAGAAATCCAGTCCATAAAGAAATTAAATGTCACATCTTCTATACAGCGTACTTAAAACAGTGAAATTGGATTTATCTCTGTGCACTTTGTCCCTGACTGTAAAATGCAGGGATGGCGAGAGGCAAAGGCAAAGCTGCAGGGACTTTTTAACCAAAATTGAACCCTGATTGCAGAATGTAACTCCTACTGTACACAGCAGGTCACTGGCTCTGAGTATGGAGGGAATGCGGCTCTCAGGGGTGCAGCTAACACTAAAAACCAAAAAGCACAATAGCAATAGTGAGAGTAGATAAGGCTTGTGTCCTGCAGATAAGGATAGAGCGAGTGAGAAAGATACAAATAAAATACAAACAAACTCAGAGACACTGACAGTGAAGTTGAAGGCCAGAGTAATGGAAAGAGACAGTGTATGCATGCATGTGTTTTTATGTGAAGGAGGTGTCTAGCAGAGGCAAAATAAAATTTAATGTGGCTGCCAAGTACATGTCACAAATCATCCACGGTTGTGCTATAGCGATGGATACATTAGTTCCACAAACCCACGGCCCACCGCCCACCCTCCCTCTAGTGCAGGGGGAGGGTGGTATTTAACACTGAAGAAAACTGCGCATTCACGCGGGATGCAGCGACAATGGATCCGTAAAGAGATTACAACTCCTCATGGTCATACCTATTGCCTGTTATTGTGAGCCACAGGGCACACCATGTGGGATGATAGTATTGTTAGCTATCCATCCCATTGTTACCGCCTCACAGCCATTTCTCAACAATTCTACACTGTGCTGCTTCTTGATGCCAGCACCCAACTGTCACTTGCTGCAGTGTGCGTACAGACAGACATATCACTGCTTGGTGTTTCACTTGTCCCGAAACTGCACCATCTTGGCAGGTAGCTGTCTAACCATGCCACCACATCTTTCCAGACCCCCCCCTCTCCCTCTCTCTCTCTCTCTCTCTCTCTCTCCATCACGCCCACTTGCCTGATTCACAAGAACTTTGAGGGAAGACCTCCTATAAGAATTCTGCCATCACTGTGTTCCCTATCCGCCTCCGTCCCTATACCTCACCTTTTTTTGGACTACCCCTTATAAAAATCCATTTATTTTCCACCTCTGCCAGACACTAACCCTCCCTAAAGCCTCCAGAGCTAATACAAAATCCAGAGATGCTTTTAAACTTACTCACAGCTCACTCACCAATTTTTTCTCCGCTGCGGTACACACAGTTTAGTATCGGCATCATTATTTTATACCCATTTTGATTGATTTCGATTTGGACGGGGTATCTAAGGCCAACTATGGCCAACCCTCCAACTATGGCCCCCCTCAACACACGTTTCTCGACCTACACTCTCCCTTTCTCATTCTCAGCACCGTGCCTCTTCTTATCCGGCGCTTGCTGCAAACCGCTTCAGTCAGCAGAAAACCCCCAGAGATAGAGGAGGGGAAAAATGTGTGGGAGAGAGAGAGGAAGAATGAGAGAGAGGGAGAGAGGGAGAAAGATAGCACGGGATGATGAGACGATGGTGGAATATCCCCACTCCAAAACCCCACATGTGCATATGCATAAACATACACAGTTGGGACACCAACACGGAGTTATACATAATACATACATACATAAACATGCAGGTGAGGCGCCTGCCGTTGTTGATTAAGAGTCACACTGAGACTGAGCATACAGATCAAGACAGGCTATCCTGCTGATAATGTAGCAAATATGCAAATGAAGAGCCTTAAATCACCCGACAAAGCCCTACAGATAAAGGCTAGAGATCTGAAACCCATCTCTCCGCGCGGCTCAGAGAACGCGATATATGGTGCAAATAATGATATCTAAATAATTCAGTCAGGATGAATCGGCTGTGATCATAATAATGAAAGCTTTGACACAGCAACAGGCTCATCCGACCACACCCAGTGTCTCTGGATATGATGCAGATGATGATTAGAGCTAAAGCACGTACTTCAAATGAAAAACAAAATATATATATACCTGTAACCTATGGACCCAGAGAGTGGATGCTAAACGACATCTGGGCAGTGATTTTGAATAAATAAGAAAACAAATGCTGCAGGCTACCCCCCCCCCCCCCTCCTCATTATTGAAATAGTACCTCTATATTTTTCCCCTTGAGGAAAAGGCAACAGCATGCAGGTATTTACAGAGCGAGGGGTTGGTGCGGGGAAGGCTGTATGGATCTGCAACACAGAGTGGAAATATAATAGTCATTTGTTTGTTTGTTTTATCTACACCACCGACGTGTGTAATGGCATGACTCACATCACCTGCAATCGTGCATTTGACTCTCGTAAGTGCCTCGTTAAAATTCCCCAGCGAAACAGCATGGCGATTTCATTACCGCAGCTTCAACTTTACAGTTCCACTCCATCCCTGCATCGTCACAGCCTGTCCGCACCCCCTATATCAAACTGATCACTCCCGCTTAAGTTTTCCTCCACCTCATGCACCCTGCTCCATCAGTCACTTTAAATATTCAATCCACCATATATTTTCCCAGTCATTTGGACTGCCCGTGTTACAGAGTCACAATTGCTGCAGTAGTAGCAGAATATACCACTCTCTCTCTCTCTTTCTCTCTCTCTCTCTGTATTCCAGTCGCCGTCGTTTGTTGCAGGTCCCCCTCGTTTAATTCAGAAGGTGTATGAGTCAATTAGAATGCATGTCACTGTTGTTTCTAAGACACCAGTAGCTATAACAAAACATGGTCGGGAGCAGAAACGGACTGCCTTTGAAATTGGAGCGTGATTATTCATGGTGCCTATGTTCTCTTGAGGATGAAAGCTTGACAGGCCATTTTGGCTTAGTTCAAAGTCGACTTATGGCCAACCTTCCTTTTTACCTGCTTATATGTAGTGGCAGCAAATCTTTTCTGGACATCACATTCAAGCAAAACTTACCGGTTGGGTGTTATACGCCAGGAGGACAAACCTCTTGTCTGCAGACACGTGGAATTTAGTAGAGGTCAGGTCCTTGTGAAAAACACAGGGGTAAAACATTTTTTTACCACTTAAATACTATTATACTTAATTGCCCGGGGTCCCCTGGGTCCACTCCTTTTCCCCACTACACCAAATCTCTTCACTGAAAATAGCCCATCTGCAAGCTCACAAAGTGTTTATGTACTGTATACAATATGCAAGTATATGCACTTAAATGTTGGTGTTGCATTATGACAGTGTTGAAATATCCAAAGGCAAAAATAGAGTATACTGACAATTTAATAGGAATTGCATCTTGCCTCGGTTACTGAGGTGGAATATGTTGCAGCCAGAGGAAAATAGACAGGAAAAGATATATACAGAACAATATAAATGGGAGCAAAGATTTGCAACCAGGGATATAAAGACTAATGCTGCAGGGATGCTAGACCAAATGTTAACTCAGGAGACACTAAAGAGGAGAGGCATCTTTCCAACGTGACAACACGCAACCCTGTGCCGAGGCAGAGACCCACATAATTGCCAGTGGCACACAGAGGCAGCATTCAAAATGAAATTGAAAATCTTTATGAAGCCACATGTTGGGTGCTCAAAAAAAGGGAAAAAAGCAGGGCTGATATTGTCACTCAGCTGATGTATGTACTATTTTCTATAATCTGTGAAATGTGTAACACACTGCCTAAAATTCACTCTCCATCTGGAAGCACCCCTCTATTGACCAGTCCATTTGTCCAGCTGTCCACATACATGAGTCAATCAATACTGAGATCTGTTCAGTCAGACAACTCAAGGAGGAAGTAATATATATATTTATTGAATATAAGATAATCAATGCAATATATTTATTATGGTTTGGCGATGTATTGGATCTGCTTTTTAGGTACTCAGGTCAAGCGCATCAGTCCCGACCATAGGGACTCTGAATCCCCCGTACCTAAACAGCAGATCCAAAACGACAGGTGGTAGCTGGGGTGGAGGTGGGTGAGCACTTGTATACAGCAGCACGGGTATACAGTATAGCAGCAGCAGCAGAATTGAGCACAGGATGTATGACAGCAGCACGCTGATACAACAGCAGTAAGCAAGCAGAATTGAGCGCAGGTTGTATGACAGCAGCACACTGATACAACAGCAGTAAGCAAGCAGAATTGAGCGCAGGTTGTATGACAGCAGCACGCTGATACAACAGCAGTAAGCAAGCAAGAAGGCAGAGGAATGCAAACCTCTGGTTCAAGTAGCCGGTATGAGATGGGGTGAGCGTGTGATTGGCTGAGTGAATCATGTGGATGAGAGCCTGATGCTGCGGTGGCCCAATTAACGGCCGGCGCGCTGACTGAGGTTCCCTGACTGAACTTGCTCCGCGCATGTCTACGACAGGCGCAAATGCTCATTTATTTAACGTCAGAGTGTGTACAGATTTAAAGCTAATTTATTACTCATTTATTATTTTGTTGACTGACAGGAAAGAGGGAGAGAGAGAAGGGGAGAGACACGCAGTCTACATATGACGTAAATTCTCCATTCATTGTCAATGGGTCTTGTCTTAGTGTAGGACAAAAATATGTATGATTGCGGCCTTATGCCCCAACCGGGACGAAGAGGATAATAAGTAAAAGTAAGTAGGAAGGAAATAGCCGATTTGCTCAGACACATATGACATAAATTCTCCATTAACTGTCAATGGCATTTAAAGTTTGTGTTAGGACAAAAGTCTACACTATAGCTGAATATAGGAGGGGCTAGCGCCCCTCCAAAAATAAGGCTTGACTCACCAGGGTGCTGTTGTCCAGCAAGGTGGCTGTGAGGTTGCTGTGCAGGCTGTATGACAGGATGTGTGCCTCTCTGGTGCGCAAAGCCACTTCATTGTCTGACAGGGACAAGAAAGATCTGTGTTATGACATACATCCACAGGGACAACATTCAATTAATACCTCTGCTCATCCGAGGCTTAGTTTCAGGTGAGACCATTACATTTGATTCACACTGACAAGCATGCGTACTGTTGTTTGGGGGGGTGGGGGGGTGGGTGGTGTTGTGTCAATATGTGATACGAGCGCGTATATCTATTCTAGGTCCGAGCATAGACATGGTAACGCCCCCGCCTGCCTCTGATCGGCCTACCGACACTGCCCGTCTTGCCTGTCCTCCGAGATGCAAGGGTACTCTGTGATGGGAAATAATATGGCAACACGCGACAGTAACTTGTAACTTAAATTTTTGTAGAAGAGGCAAACTAATATTGTTTGTGCCGTTTGCTTTGATATATTTATACTACTATACTGAAAAGATAAAAATCAAGGTATTAATCTAATTAGTAATTAGTAAACTAATACTATTATACTGAAAAAGGAAAAGATCAAGGGAAAAGAGACCTTTTTACAGTACAATAATGTTTCAAGTTTACACATGTATACAAATAAACAGGCCAATGGCATGAACAATATTAGTTTGCCTCTTCTACAAAAATAAAAGTTACTGTCGCGCGTGCCAAGCTGTCCATTCTCTTGAGTCTTGTATTATATCGTACTTGTATTATTTATTTATTTCCCACCACGGAGTAACCTCGCGCAGCAGCAGACTATCCAGCATGTATCCTCTAACCTGACGCTGCCAGATGGGGGCGGTATTGGGTAACCATGTTCCCCAACACAGCACTCATCTGGGATCTCTCAGGGAGTTGAGCTGACACAAATCCGTTCCGTACCGAACCAATCAGCGTGAGCTAAGGGCGGGATATGTGCGAAACCGGATGTGAAGCTATATAGACACATCAATATGATTGGTTGTGTTTGCACGCCCACACGGTGATAGACAGACGGTCCCATCCAATCATCTACCAAGTATCTTGAAAAAAATGAACGGCCCCGTCATCGAATTTGCTTCCCCGATCCCAGATCCCAATAAGCTGTGAAACAAATTTGTGTAGCAAGCTTCTTGGATCTGGCAGCGTCAGGTTATGTATCCTCCACCTCCGAGGAAACTCTGGTGTGGCCGGCAGTGTCAGTAGGCCAATCAGAGCCAGAGGCAGGCGGGGCATTACCATGTCTATGCTCGGACGTAGAAAAGATATATGCGATACGCGCACAGGCTCTTACCATTCAGCAATGTCATGCAGGGTCTTACCATTCAGCCATGTCATGCAGGGGTCATGGACTTTGAAATCCTCACTCTCCAGATCCTCGATGGTGAGACGGGAACGGAGTAACAGATGAGATTCATCTTTGGTATGGTAAAGAGAAAACAGTCCAGAGGGTTGTAAGGATGCACTATTTACGTAAAGCCAAAGCATTGCTATTATCAATGTACAGTTTTCGTTTATTCCTGTCTGGGTTTGTTTTGTCATAATGTTGAATGCTAGTACTGTTGGTACTATATTATAATATTTGTCATCCAGCTACATTGTATTTCCTTGAAACCATCTGGGTTTCTTTCCACCAGTATACAAGGTGTCTTCCTGCTAACATCATTCCACACACCTACTTTCCTTTTTTTCCCCCTCAAATTCTTCTATTCTATCCTTTTTACCCACGTGTTTTCAATATTTTCGTCTTACCAGGGGTCAACATGAAGACGGACAGTATAACCAGTGACATGACAGCCAGTATCACTATCATGGCAATCCCTATGCCCTTCCAGTTCCGCGGTGGACCACCTGAACTGCTCATGTCCTGACAAAAAAACAGAACACAAGATTACACACACCCACACCCACACACACACACGAGGCTCATACATAGTCCAGTTTGAGGTGATAAAGTATCACCTCAAACTGGAGTATGAATAGGCCTTAAGTATGTGTGAGAGCGTGAGCACAGCCGAGGGAGAGAACATTAGTGCTGCATCATTTCCACGCTTCAGTTGGGAATCTCCTCTGTGACAGGCGCATCAGTACTGTAAGCCTGGGGGATTGAGGCCAGTTTTCTCTACCACAGAAATTGACTAATTTGCCTATAAAGTCCAGCATATTAAAGTAGAACATTTGTCAATGAGAAATTCTACCTTTAATTGCACGCTAATTTCACCTGTTTCATAATGTATAGCCTACAGTTAGTGTAGTGTGGTAGGGAGGTACACAATTACCTTGAAAGGTGCTTAGTTGAAATATATGCATCTGAGAAAAAGCCTTTGTCAGAGAGTTGTGTGCAACAAGATGCGCTAAGCTGATATAGAGTAAGTTGTTGATATTACCGTGAAAATAAGCACAAAAAAGGGAGTGCTGTAAAATATATTATTCTGTGAAACATACAACGTATACTGAATAGCTTCGGGTTTCAGTTAGCAGAGGAGAAAATACAAAATCTCTATATTCCTTTGTATCATCAAAGGGAATAGCGAGTATGAGGGTATGAGATTCGACGGACAGAATCCCTCACAATCATACATGGTTGTGTCCCAGTCCCGGGCGGCACTCGCTCCTCTCATAATGAGAGGCTGCTACGGCTACGGCTGGGGCCTCGCGCCCACTGGAGTGTGAGAGCTCAATCACAGAGCAGCCATAAAGCTCAACCTTCATTATGGATCCGTTCTCACTGCCTCGCCTGCCCCATTCACCTTCCTCTGAGAGTAGAAAAGGACCACGGCAGGTCAACAGATTGTTGTGCCCCGGTGTCCCTTGGTGACACCAACTGTCTCTGGATCATGGCTATTATATTACATTGCTGCCGACATAGATTACATGTGCACACATTTGAATGCACTCCTATGCCGGGCTATGCTCTATCCATATGATCATATGACATGAAGCCCTTAGCCTTGATACTTAGGTGGATTGATTGATTGATTGATTGATTGATTGATTGATTGATTGAAAAATAAATTAATAAACATAATGTCAAAGACCATAATGATATTTGTCTGAAAGACTCAATTCAAATCACAGCCAACGTGGTGCTGAATTGTTTGGCAATTGTATTGTCAAATGTTGATACACTTGCTGAAATAGTAGGCACTCTGGGCACTGGCATTCACATCTTGTCAAATCACATTAAAGCCGGAGGAGACATTTCTTGTCTTCATCAATAATCCTCAATGCACCTTTTCACAAATCCAGGAACTCAGCAAAAAAGAACCTCCCTATACATGCGTTTCTGAAGCTGTGGGGATTTACTTACAAACTGAAAATGTGTTAAAAACAGACAGGAGCCCAGTAATATATCGACTGGCCTTCAGCATGGGACTATGTGGCCAAATTCTCATCTTTAATAGAGGTCCCTAGCTGCAGCTTCATAAGGTGTTCACATTAAAAGCACAGCCAGGCGAGCCAGCTGTGCCTGCAGAGACATCTTCTAATGTTTCAACTGAACTCCCAGTAGTGGAGACAAGAGCTGGGCCAAGCGATTGATGTACCAGTCTCTCTGTACTGTCTTTCTTTATAGCACTGGGTTTTATCTCATTCGCTCACCCAGTTACCACACAATCTCTGTAGTACTGAGGCCTGCCATGATTATTCCATCTGATAAGGTTATGTAAGGTATTCCATGCAGCCTGGGGAGAGTATCACACGTCATAATAATTTCACTGGGTGGAAGTGGAAGCGCAAATACAAATACACACGTCAGACTATACCGAAGCAATTTCTATGCATATTAAATAAAATGTTTCAAATTGCCTGCCTCCACACACAGGCCATTTTGTAAGCAACGGAAAACTTCAATGCCTTGCTTCAAATACCAGAAAATAACACCTGTGTGAACTGAGCGGTGCAACAATACATTTATTGTTATAGTTACTGTACTGTACTGTGCTCAACATCCAGACCCCCAAGAATGGTACCGGGGGGCCAGTACGGTCCCAATGGGCCGCCCCACGTCCGAAACGGTCGAGAAATGACAGAGTTACCGTGTGGGGATCCCCGGGGGGTCCCCGGAACATCCAGACCCCCAGGGCTCCTACTGTAGTGTACTCTGTGCCGCACTCTACTGGCCACTTTAGGTTTTGCACACCCCAAGGTTTATATGGAGACTTCTAGAGGCCTTAAGGTAAGGGTCTTTCAAACGGGAAGCGAGGAACTATGAACTATGAACTATAGGCACGTTTGAAAGTCCCTTTAGAGATGGCCACCCTTTTAATCATTACACTCTACTGGCCACTTTAGGTTTTGCAGCTGTCCATGCTTGGGCAGACACAGAGACAACATACATAGGGACACACATAGCTGCATAATGGAGCGGAGGCACCGCTCAAAAATCTGATTCACTCTCTACATCAAAACACGGCCATGCCAGATCCTTTCCAATTCTCAGCCCTAATGGAGCCCATATAGCAGACTGGGAATATCTTAAATGAAATCCCTCCACTTGGCTGATTCTGCCACAGACACTGTTTTCATTTCTGAGTCCTGCCTATAATTACGGTGCGCAACATCATCCTTCCTAATAGGAGGCACAGCAGCATCAACTCCTCTGTGCACAGAAATTAGACTACACTTCCAATTAAGGTCATATTTACGTTGTAAGAAAGGGAGAACCCCGCACTGGTGGAATGAGGAGGCTTTGTCACACTTGCAAATGAGGCATAGATAAGATGAACAGAGTCCCTGGTGTGAACACAGAGAGAGCAGCCGAGCTGAGCCGACACAATGCATGTAGGAATCCAACACCTAAGCATTTATACTTTGTGGATTGACCGTGTCACTTGCCAAAAATAACAGATGTTCTGTTGAAAAACGCAATGCACATAATTTTGCATAAACTGCTGGCACAGGTGAACAGATGAAGAATCGGGTTTTGTGACAGTAAGAGCTTGTCTCAGTCAGCAACCTGATGGACTAGTGAATATCTCATAGCAGGTTTTCTGCTGAGCCAGATCAAACATGAATAACAGATAGATCTTCCTCTGCGAGCTGTCTATCCCAATGCAGCCTGCTTGATCCCATAAGCCTTATAGGAGGAGGTCTTGATGGGGTGTTAACCAAGCACAAAAGGGGGACAAGAATGTCAAATAAAGATCTTTATGTTTATGGATAACTCTTTCTCAAAAAGGAGTCGCACCCTGTCAAGGGATCCATTTTCTCACTAACATTAGCCCTATAGCAAGGGCCAAGGGAGCTCCTACGAGTTTGGGCACTCAGCCAAAATAGAATATCGATAAGTGTGCAGTTGAATAAGGTCTAGTGGGAAACAATGCAGCTTAAAAAGGAGACATGGTGTCATGGATATACTGGCCATTGGAGAGTATTCTTTTCAGTGTGTTTGGGATGTGTGTGATGTATTCTTGGCCGAACACAAAGGCTCTACCCATTTTGGAATGGAAGTGTAAGATAAATAAGAAATGAATAAAATAAAATGCTGAGCTGCTGGGCCTATATATATACACTGGATCTCTGAATGAGTGAATATGATACAAATACAGTATATGAATAAATGTAAATGTACACATTGTACAATGTAAATGAAAAACGGACTATAAAAACAAATAACATAATTGTGGATATGTGTACTGTCTTTAAACATTGAATGAATACGGTCTGTCAACAGACCTTCAACAGTGTGGATGAATATACGTATGTCTGTTTTTATATGCCAATATGTCAATCTATTAACAGTCTTTGAGTGAATATAAGTACAGTCTGCTTAACACATCCTTAACACAGATATCTGTGAAGGTTCGGGAATGTCCATCCTAATAGTCCATCTGCAAGCGTGCCTACTGCCTACCCATGCAGGCAGTACTGTAGTCAAAAGTCAGACTCAGCAACCGACAGAGGTTATAACTTTAAATGCTTATCTGACCAGAAACCTAGCTTCTTCAGATTAAAGACGCCCAAAATTGAAATTATTGGATCGCCTGTTCGTAAACAAAGTGCATAAAATCAAACACATCTAAGTGTATTGATTCCGTTCTGGCACTATAAAAGCAACCACACAAAATGCAATTACTCAAACTACACACTGTGCACAAACAATACAGCTGTGCTGTGGAGCTTCCAAGCAGTGCTAGAATTCATAAATTAACTTCTGAAGTTGAGGCGAGGAGAATCCCACAATAAATCATTCTGCAGGGAATCAGGGAACCAATGAAACCATACTGTTCAGAGATGCTGACTCTAATCTGCATACAGTACCTCTCTAGTCTAAACCACTTCAAACAGGCAATGATATTTACACTATAGCAACAACACAGGATATCGGTTAAATTAAAACATTTAGTGACTATTGGCGTATATCCTTACATATTAGCCACAATATAGCAAGTATTTTTTTCCCTTGAATACGTATTGACCTGCCAATGTCTCTCTTTGCCTCATTTAAAATGTAGTTTACTATTAGTGGAGATTGTGGATTAAGCTTGGCTTGAATAGCCTAGTTGTTAACCAACTTGCCCAAGTCAATTATTTACCACAGCTTGATATTGATTTATATCTTGGTTGTCATTTGTCACATCCACATGAATTATTGTGCGCCTACCCACCATATCGCCACCACTGTTCCCTTTCTCTTCTTCCTTGCTAAGAAAAAAGTCAGTAGGTGGTAAAGATACTGAATGGGACCAAGCGGGCAGATTTTTTGCCCTCAAGGGTAATGCCAGACAATGCAGCACAAGCCTGTCAAATGAAACATGAAAAAAAAGAAAGGGAAAAAAGAAACCATGCTATAGCCTCCTCTGCTGCAAGGCTATGTGTGTATGTATAGATAGGCCATACTGTGTCTTTCTTTTCATGCCTCCCATCACGCATTAACAAATTACAGTACAAAAGGGGTTCTATATTCGCAACATGTCCCGCTTCTCAATGTGGTCGAGTTTCTGCCTTGGGAAACAAATGTCCGTGAAACATGCAGTATATGTGGGTGAGCCGGTGAGGTATGGAAAACAGGGCACAGAGTTGCAGTAAAATATGGCAAATAAGAATACTGGTATATGTTCTCTTACAAGATTTTATAAAGTATAGCAACATCACATAAAATAAAATACACTACACAAAATAAACGTTCACTCTTCACTGTGAAATATTGTCATAATATATCACATAATGGGCACAGTGGGCCCTATGGACACAACTGGATGACCTGGACTTTGCCGATGACCTGGCTCTCTTGTCACACAATCACCAGCAGATGCAGGACAAGACAACCAGGCTGGAAAACACATCCCTGGGTATAGGTTTAAGAATCAACCAGAAGAAGACCAACATAATGTCAATCAACACCCAGAACAATAACCCAATTACAGTAGGCGACAAACCACTTCAGGCAGCCTTCATCAGCCTTCATCATCCTGAAGAACATCTGGTCCTCTAAACAGAACAACCAAAGTGTGGATCTTCAATTCCAACGTCAGATCCATACTGCTCTACGGTTCAGAGACGTGGAGGACGACTAAGAGGACATTGCAAAGGATCCAGACATTTATTAACAGCTGTCTGAAGCGCATTTTCAAGATCTGGTGGCCAAACAAAATCAGAAGTGAAGAACTCTGGAGGAAACGGGACACTGAGGCGGAGCTGAAGAGACAGGGAATCAGCTGGGGAGAGGCGGAAAGGAAAGCCCAAAACCGTGTTGGGTGGAGAAGAGTCGTTGATGGCCTATGCTCCACTGGGAGCGACGGGCCTAAGTAAAGTAAGTAATATCACATAATATGTGAAAATCTCAAATTAAAATTAATCAAAATAAAAATGTATTAAATGTAGGTAGCCTAACTCTTTTTCCTCCGTACAGTTTCCTCAGAGTTTGAGGTTTCCGGATAGTAAATTGTGATATTATAATTTGGATGACTTTTTTCTTTTTTTTTTTTTTTTTTGCGGCTTACGCCTTTATTGATTTTTTAAGGGACAGACAGTAGGCTGACAGGAAACGGGAGAGAGATGGGGGGATGACATGCGGTAAAGGCCGTGTCGGGTCCGGGAGTCGAACCCGCGGCACACCGCGACTGGATCACCAGTCCGGTGCCCAGACCGTTACGCTACGGCCTGGGCCACTTTTTTCTTTTTTAAGTTCCACAATTCAGTAACACACCATCATAATATTGTGCAGCAGACCCACATGGTCTGCTGCATATATTCAATATTCATCAGCACAGCAGAATGGGGCTAAAATCCCAAATATAACAGTAGAAACCTATGAGCCCAACTGCATATATTATTCACCAGCAGAAACACCTGTAAATTAGCAATAGATTCCTGAAGAAGAAAGCACTTATTGAAAAGAAGCAAATGAGGTTTGCCTCATTAATTGCTTGACTCACTAAGGGGTATTGATTGGAGAACAGTCCTTAAGACTTAAGATGGATTGTCCATTGTCTGTTAAACATACAGCTTCATGTGGTGTTGAGATTTCTGCTGCAGGATAATAATAGGCTACTCTCAATTGTCTGTGATCTTACCATGTCAAAGTTTGAGTGCAAAATATAAGAGCCATGTGTGTCACACTATCAAACATGACTGTGGACATTGGCTTGCAGCAAATAACCATCATGGACAGTTAAAAAAAACATTATAAGCAAATGCATATAGAGCGTAGGCTATCAAGCCAATCAATTCAATTCAATTCAATTCAAAGGGCTTTATTGGCATGAGAAAACATACGTTTACATTGCCAATCACCATGCAGGCTACATGATTTATAGATTAGTCATCGTTCAGGCTTTTCAGAATTGGTCCATCCAGTAGATAGGCTATTTTATTTGATATTCTCTATCATTTATACTTTTATACAGTTTATGGGTCCATTTGGTGGTTATATTTGTGCACTCTTTGAGTTATAAATGGACACATTTCAACAGGGATCAAGCAATAATCCCTACCCAAGCCCTAATCAGAATCTATACTACTTTCATTGTCACATCACAGGTTTACAGGTGTATAAAGAAGGTGAAATTCGTTTTTTGTGCAAGCCCCATCGTTTGTTATTAAGAGGCAAGCGGGGGGCGGGGGGGGGGGGGGGGGGGGGGCAAGAAGAGCAAAGAAGATAAATACAAAATGTATCTAGGCTACATACATAAAGATAGCATAACACATATCAGCATTAGACGAGGAGGTTGAAACAATGTTATACTTTGTTCATGGCAGGCTGATATGTAAAGAAATTAATTTGGAACCTCTTTTTCATAGTTTATTATAAATTGTAGGCTATGTTTGATATCTATGTCTGGCGAAATCTGTTCAGGATCAATGAAATATGTGTAGGCAAGGGACCCGGGGGAGATAGTCGTTGGGTCTGTCTTACCAGGACAACAGTATAATAAATCACAACACCGCAGGATGTCATTTTGAGCCATATTTTTGACACGCAGTCGGCTGATCTGTCAGCTTCTTATCAGATCGGAGATAATGAGAACAAGAGTCAAACAAGAGTGGAGGGTGACTGCCTGCTTGGACGTCGAGTTACTATCACTGCAAACACTGCAGTGCACAAAGTCATCTTTTATGTCCAGGAGGTGGTCAATGACTGAAAACTCTGAATGGACTGCAAGTGCCTTGGTGGCAATGACATACTACAAAAGATAAAAAATTATTGATTTTGTGCAGATATGAGAAAATGAGTAATTCTAGGCAGAACACCAGACCATCTGCACGCGCGCGCGCGCGCTCACACACACACACACACACACACACACACACACACACACACACACACTCATTATTGCTTTGTAAACGCAAAGCGCATTTGGAATCTGAGGATTGCAAAAAAATAATACAAGAAATAAAATAAAATAAACAAGGGAAAAAATTATAGTTTATACATACCAGCTCCGTGGAGGGCATGTTCTGTTGAGTTGTTGCAATCATTGCACGGCCGCAACAAGCACCACCTCTAATTACAAACCGTTCGACAGCTATAACCTCCTGTTCTGTTCTGCATCCTCCGCTTTGGCAAGTTTGTGCTTGGTGGTGGGCTAGTGAGCTCTCTCTCTCTCTCTCTCTCTCTCTCTCTCCCCTCTGAGCCCTCTCTCTCTCTCTCTCTCTCTCTCTCTCTCTCTCTCTCTCTCTATCTCTCTGCGTGTGATTTTCGTTCATTCATCCGCTTATTTCCAATCCATAGCCATTGATTGATACCTTGCTCGGAAATTGTACTCAGGAAAGCTCATCTGTAGACTGTTTAGCAGTCAACATGGCAAAAAGCATTCCGTGTTCCACATTATTCATTTTTCTGAATTATATTGAAGGATACATTTATCTTCTGGAAAATCACAGTGCTAGTGGCGAACATAGGCCTACGGTCACTGATAGCATACAATAGCAATAAATGGCTATAAGAGTGTATTACAAATACAAACAGACAGCAGCTAATGGCCAAATTATATGTACTCAAGGCTAACTTGATGAACATCTCCATCTCATCATGTGTTGCATTGTTCAAAAGCCACTTTCTTGTTTCTTCCTCTTGGGGGCGCTGTCTGTCGCGGCGCTCTTGCCTTTCGCTCTTTCGTCCTCTTTTCTTTCATTCTTTTTTTTGCTTGCTTCCTTTTATATCATTTTATCTTTTTATTTTAACAAGAAATGTGGTACAAATAATTCAGCCAATTAATCAGCACAAACAACAATACAAAAACCAACAACAACTCTGGCTTCACGTCGCTGCGCAGACCTATGACGCAGACAGACGCACGGCGACACGCTGTTCATTGGCTAAACGGATACATTTGAAATGCGACGCGCTAAGGCCAGGCTCACAGTCACATCAGATTACTACATCAGAACTGAGAACAGGGAACAGGGAACAGGGTCAGATCAGATAGAGTGATTCAAAAGGCACTCTTGTCTTCCTGTACAAGAGAGAGTCGATCATCTGATCATCACAACACATTATAACACTGAAGTCGTGGAGGATTGGCATTTGAGAGACGGTATGTAATGTTCTAACGCCGTTAATACTCTTAACGTTCGTTTTTACATCGTGTAGGTTTCGAGTCGTCGTGTGTGTGCATTAATAACGGTTCCGTGGGAAGGTCCCGTCTTTAAACGTTACTTGAAGATCCGTTGCTAAAGCCGTTAGCGTGTGCTAATTATTTATAGGCCTAACCATTGTTGTATACCGTATGTATGCATTTGTTCGTGTTTGTTTTGCGTTGTTTATGTGGTTCGTATTTTACCCGTTTACTGAGTCAATATCAATATGGGTTGTGTTTTATTTGTTTTTTTTTAGCAGGAAACCATGGACACGGCATTGAATCTGCGCCGTTTATACGAGCAGTTAATATCCCAGATCAACGTGCTGAACAGCGAGAACATCGAACCCCGTAAGTTTTGGATTGTACATTATTATCTAGTTGATGTACAATCATCAATTGTATACAATACAATGGATACATTATACAGTTTGTAGAGTAAGCACAGTTCGAGGACAATACAAAGGTCGTTTGCTAGTTTCTGTTTATAGTGGCTATAGCTGTTCATAACATGTGGGACGTCGGTCCAAATACAGAAAGGTAAACTAGGGTCCCGACTCCCGAAACTAAGAGGATTTAAACGCCCAGAAACTCACAATGTCTTGTTTATACTGGGGACCCCCATCTTCAATTCATCAGAACATTTGGTCACATGCAAATATACAGTAATATGCAAAAACACCAACATATAAAGGGGGGGGATACAATAGGGGGGTCGAATTGCAGCCACCCGTAAGTGCTCTTTAAGAGCTGTTTTGAAGGAGAGTAGGGATTCGTACTCCTACTAGGGTCACGAGTCCCGAAACTAAGAGGATTTAAACGCCCAGAAAATCACAATGGCTTGTTTATACTGGGGGCCCCCATCTTCAATTCATCAGAACATTTGATCACATGCAAATATACAGTAATATGCAAAAACACCAACATATAAAGGGGGGGTACAATAGGGGGGTCGAATTTCAGTGCTCTTTAAGAGCGGAGGAGAGTAAGGATTCGTACTCCTTTACGACTGTTGGCAGGGCGTTCCACTGTTTTGTTGCATAGGGGTTGCTGCGTTCACATGGAATCAGGCAAATGGCAACCTGGTGGACATTGTTAAATATTTCTGGCTGCCGTGCCGTCCTGTTCCGTATATCGTCCTGCTCCCGTCCACTAAAATGACTTCTGGTTTGCCGTCTACTGATCCCATGTGAATGTGGCATTAAGGTTACTTCACAATGATTTCTTGTATATTATTATGTCTTGATGAATTGTTAATAAACTGTAATTGTTGAATTTTGTACACACACTTTGTTAGAAATAGATACATTGACATTGAGGATTTGATTGTGCAGACATGTCTAGCTGGTCCATCTTTTAGACATTCATTCATTGTTGCCTGCTCTCCCAGACTTCATTCAGATGGTGTTGAACTTCGAATCGTCCCGTAAGAAGTGGCTGAAAGTTGAGCAGGACCTGGGCTCCTGCAAGGATGTCCTCGCACAAGCAGAGAGTGACCGAGGAGCACTGGAGGTCAAACTGAAACACGCCCGCAATCAAGTGGATGTTGAGATCCGTCGGCGGCAGAAAGCGGAGGCTGATTGTGAGAAGCTGGTATGTTTGGACTTGGACTCTAGTGTTAACTTTTGTCTGTCACTACTCACTAGGCATGTTGTCCTTTCAGTCACAATCCACGTGAAGTAATTTATGTATTTGTCTTATAAAGGATCGTCAGCTCCAGTTGATTCGAGATCTTCTCATAAACGAGGGATCCGGCTCAAACAGCATTAAGCTGAATGACGAGCAACGCTCAGCGCTGGCATTCCTGAACTCCCGCACTCAGCAAGCACAGAACCTGAACACCAGCCGACGGTAGATATGAACATGCACACACACACACACACACACACACGTCCTATAGTTTTGGTTTTGAAAGATGATGTGATGTCAATCATTTGAAATGGAGATCTGTCTGTCACATGATATTAACCCATATGATCCGATTTCTTCTTCATAGACTTCATAGAATAGATGAGTCTGCCTCCATCTTGTCAGACATCAGCTACGACAAAACGGATGACTCTCTCGTAAGTAAATTTTTCATATTTCAACATAATTAAATCTAAAAATATATTCCCTCTTTCATATTCATCCGTCAGTACGAATGCAGATTACCTTCCAGTTTGTCTAATCTGTATTCTGTTTACAGGATTGGGACTCCTCTGTAGTCAGGACGGTGCGACTCAAAAAACGACAGAAGAGGGTATGTTAACTAAAGTGTTGAATTTTCTTCCTAAAGAGCTTTGGTGTCTGTCAGGTTTGTTGGAGATTTATTCTCTCTTTTTCTTTTTCTAGCGTTCCTCCAGACATGTTGACGGCCCTCCTCTTGCCTCCAAAAGGTCTTGTTCTACAGGCAGAACATCAGACAGGGTATGTTGGGTGCAGAATCACTGCAGATCATCATTGACCATCTGGGTCAATTACTTGACAGAAATGCATCAACATAGTTTTGTGGGTTTTTTAGGGATGCAACTAGATGTAATTGATTGACTGATCATTTGTAAATGTCCAATTCTTAATTTATTGGTTGTAGGTAAATGAGTCCCTCATCGCAAAGACTGTAGTGACAATGCCTGCAAATGGTGGAACCGTTGAAGCAGTCTCTACTATTGAGACTGTTCCCAATCCCTATTGGACTCGCAGCAGGAGAAAGACGTGCGAGTTAAAAGGTGAGTTAATATTTCTTTCCTTTAGTATTTGTAGCACATTAAAGTGCTAAACATTTTGCTATTTTTACTATTGTGGAGAGGGAAAAACAAAATGTGATTACGTTGCAATGCTGCTGCCCAGTACCACTAACTGTAGCTTGTTACTTTTGTGTTTAATCATTATTTGTGGTTGGAAATGGCAAATTTGAATTGGATATTTGTTATTCTGATGCATGAATGCATGTCAATAACTTTGACAAACATGCATGGACTCGCTCACAACCATTTCCCAACTGGAGATTGGAATGAATAACTTCAATATCGCCTATGTTCCATCTAGTCTTACTCTTAACTAATATTCTGCTCTCTCCTGTTCAAGCTGCAATGGAGTGGGACTCTGAATCTGTCACATCTGAGGACTTCTTCAAACAGCCAAACAAACCAGAGATGAGAGCTGAGCCCAGCACTCCACAGAGCAATGGGGGAATCCGCCATCATGAGTTTGTTTCGAAAACTGTAAGATTATTGTTTTTTCCCTCTCCGAATTACAGAGTATATGTCCTTGCAGACTGATGGGTTTTACAGCCATTCTCAGTCTACAATGACCTTTAATGACACTTGGGAAATAAATACTTTCTGACCACTGCAGAGAAACATTTCTTTATCTTTACTAGATCAAGATGTAAGTAATACATTCTCTCTGGTTGGCCAAAGTTCTCTGCACAGAAATAGTGGCAGTGACGGGAGCAAATGTAGTAGAGGGAGTGCTATGTACAGTATATGCCTCATTGCCTCCATAATGCCTCTACCCTTGATCAAACCAACAGATTTCTGTTAGATAGTTTACCGTTTCACCTGACAAATTCAGTATTTGGTGTGCCAATGCCACATTGTTTTAGAGAAGTAAGGTCTTAACATCTACCCAGTCAAATTGTGGTAGGTGAATGAACCTACTACCAGTCTTGCCAGGATTGCATTAATTTCACAACATTTCTCAATTCCACAGGTTATCAAGCCAGAGTCTTGCGTTCCCTGTGGCAAGAGGATCAAGTTTGGGAGGGTATCCCTTAAGTGCCGTGACTGCAGAGTGGTCAGTCACCCCGAGTGCCGGGAGAGCTGCCCTCTCCCGTGCATCCCCACCATGGTTGGTACGCCTGTCAAGGTTAACAAGGTATGTATGTCTGACTGTATTATGTAGTTGTGTGTGTGTATATTCCCAAAGAAGATAACATGATGATGATAATAATATACGGTCCTATCTGTTTATTTTGCTTGTTTGGGTGCTATGCAGGGTACCCTTGCAGACTATGCACCACTCGAATCCCCCATGATTCCTGAGTTGGTGATCCACTGCGTCAAGGAGATTGAGCAACGGGGGCTAAAGGAGGTGAGTGGTACATGTCTAATAGTCTATGCCTTGCTTTTTTTACATTTTAAATTTGCAACTGAAAAAGAGCTGGGCAACATATTGCTTGTCACTTTACGCCGAAGTAAGTGAACACTATTACTACCTGCTTAGAACTTACCCAGAGCAAAAAAGTGTTGTTTTGAATCAAAGTGCCTGAAGGAGTGGAGCCAGTCAGTCAGTACAAGCGCAAGCCCTGAAGGACCATACCCAGAAATAGTCAGTGATGTGTGAACACACTTTCCTATGCGGTTAGCTACAGCAGTGTTTCCCAACCTTTTTTCTGCCAGGGCACACTTTTCATAGCCAAAAGCTCCCAGGGCACACCTAGATACTAAGTATATACAGTATATATACTTTTTATTTGAAACCGTGTTATATAGGCTATACTTTTTCCACACACGCACAGCTGCTACAATGTATTTGAAACCGTGTGTGTGTGGAATTTCTTTTTCTTGGCGTACCAATGCGAATACTGTGTGTGTGCCCATGTTCACCGTGGTCAGGCAAGAAAGACTTCTCCCGGCCTAAAGTTTCCATAAACGTCACTTGACAGTTACATTTGAGAAACTTGTATAATTATGAATTTACGGTATGACAACAGCGAATGTTATAAGAAACATGACAGTTAATGTGGAGGACCTGGCTACTCTGCTTCTCTCTCTGTGTCGTCTCACTCGTCTCCCGGCGATTTGTAAGCCCACCACAGCCGCTTTTGCAACACAGTGTGTGCTTGTAGGTCAGCTTAATCGACACCAGAAAAAAGCAGGCTCTTAAGCAGGAGCGCACAGAGGCAAGCAGTGTTTTTTTTTTTATACAGTACGTGCCAGGCAGGTAGGTGATGGCCCCATGTAAACACTCGTATATTAGCATTTCTATGGCCGAGGGTCGTTGGGATGGGCAACAACGATGCAACAATGGACTGCAGGCAGCCCAGTATCTATTGCTGTCGGGGGAGGGTCAGGGTTACTTTTGTTCAAATCAAACTGCACACCTGGCCAGGGGCGCAAATGCCACTGAACGCTAGAGGGGGACAGAGAGCAGCCGAGCGATCAGACTTGCAAGATATGGCGGTGCCATACCTAGCTAGCATCAGAGTTTTGTACTCTGTGCAGGCAGCGACCGGGAGCCAATGGAGGGAGTGGAGAAGGGGAGTGACATGAGAATTTTGGCTGGTTAAAAAAACCAGGCGGGCTGCTGCATTTTTGATCAATTGGAGAGGCTTAGGTAGTCCAGTAAGGAGGGAGTTACAATTGTCAAGTTTTGACATGCTTGGTGTATGACTGAAGGAGCAGGGCTGAGTCCTGGGTGAGGAAGGGTCTAATTCGTTGAATGTTGAGCATTACAGTCATTCACACACCGATGGTAGAGGCAGGGTTCAGAGTCTTGCTCAATGACTCTTTGACACTTAACTCTGGGGGAGCCTGGGTTCGAACTGAGAACCTTGCGGTTCTTATACGGTCACTCTACCCCAATTTGATGCTCGATAGGTAGATAATCTTGCAATTCACTGCAGTTGGTTAACATTTGTCACTCCGTTAGGCTACTGAATTCTGTTTACAACTACCAAAGCCTTATTGGGCCATAGCAGCGGCAGATGGGCTCAAGAGTGGCATATGATCACTGTCTGGTCAGTCCGTGGTCACGTCGCTTGAGTGTGAGCTACCGCATAAACTTGTGTGAATCGGCGCTATAGTATTTTTAATCTATTTTTGAAATGTAGGCTTCTCTCAAATTCTCTATTCCGTGACTTCCCATGTCCTGCGCTGCGATGGGCTAGCTGTGTCCTAGTTACTGCCTGATTGGCCGACCTCGTACATGCTTTAGAATGAGTGTGGTGGATGTTTTTAATGCTGTCTTCAGTTTGTTTAATAACTCCTTTTTATGGCCTGATCTTAACTTTGATAATTTCAGTAAGAAGAGGACATTTTTCCTCTTTAAAGTTTCCACGGTAGTCTACTCTTTGCATAATTATTTGAAACATGTAATCAACACTCCAATGACGTTAAATTTGACCAGACAGTGGTACCAGTGCCAGTGCGTACCATGGAGACTAGATTGACATTCAAGGGACCCTAGGGTACCGACTTCCCAAATGCAGAAACGGTAAACTAGGGTTCCGAAAGGGGCATTCTCTGCCATCGTTTGCATAGTTTATTTCTTTGTTGCAGCCGTGCTTTGCTGGCATATTGGAAAAACCGACATAAAAAGGAAATGGGAAGAATGTTTATGATGTCATAATGCCACATTGTAGCCAGCTGCAGCAACCATGCATGTACCCAGAGTCCAGACAGAGATACAGTACAGTCACATTACCTTTTCCCCCTTAACCAGTTTGATTATGTTCTATTGCTCTCAGACTGGATTGTACCGTCTGTCTGGTGCTGAGCGCACAGTGAAGGATCTGAAGGAGAAATTCCTGCGTGGCAAGACCATTCCACCCCTCAGCAAGGTTGATGATATCCATGCCATCACTGGCCTCCTGAAGGACTTCCTGAGAAACCTCAAGGAACCCATTGTCACCTTCCGTCTCAACCGGCCCTTCATGGAAGCAGCAGGTATGGCAGAGTGATCATGAGTGATGAGTTAACATCATAAAAAATGAAAGTTTTCAAGTAGACAACAATTAACATAACGAGATTGGGGATTGTTCACTGACGGTGCAGTAGGTTTACATAATATCACTTTGATGTTAATGGTCAGGCTTGTGTAGCTGAGCAGGCTGACTGCCTCAGCTTCCATGCAGACGGGATGGGAAATGTACAGAATCCAACAAAAACACTGATTATAATAACTTTTAATACATTTATTAGTGTGTGTGTGTGTCTGTGAGATCTTCCAGCTTGTTAGTCTTTTGTATACATTCAATATATACAATACTAGAGACCTGCGGATTTAGCCGTGATTGCCGTTGGCGGATGGTGCGGTTAATATAAATAGGATGATATAATTAATGCGGTTGGATAACGGGTGAGTTGGGTTACCTCGTATATTTCGTATATTGTGGTGTCCCAAGCCAGTAGAGGCTCAGATTTGCGCACTCCCTGATTGGATCTCATCGATCTGTCCGTCACCCCCGGCCCCTCCTCTCCCCCCTAGTGCAGCGCTACGTCACATCATTTGGAGCGACGCCCACCCGGAAGGTTTTGACTTCCACTTTTAGACCAGAGCGGCCAATGCGTTCCTCCAGGCTTTCAATTTTTGCACCAACAAAAATGAAAGCCTGGTACCGAGGCTAGCGGGCGGATAATGAATTTGCGGTTGTGGGTGACAAAAAAAAAACTCCATCCACAGGTCTCTAATATATACGGTCCATTTATTTTCCTTAACTTAAAAATTGTTTGTTTTTTCTTTTCCTCAGAGATTGAAGATGATGATAACAGTATAGCTCAAATGTACCAGACTGTTGGTGAGCTGCCACAGGCTAACAGGGACACACTGGCTTTCATGATCGTTCACCTCCAGAAGTAGGTATCCATTCTGAACCATTGATGTGTATGAATGAAGCATTGATATGTGATGTGAACTCTCACCTAGTATATCGGCATACAAGTTACTTAACTCGTTTAAACCCGTTAATTAACCTGTCATTTAAATCTGTGTAATTTTAGATTTGAGTTAAAAGCATTAGTTTATATGTTGGCAATTCAAAAATCATGAATGTTTTAGTGCGTGTGTAAAGCGAACCTTTTAACTCAATTGTTTGCATGCTTCTGGGCGTTCAAAAACCTATGTTGCTATATTAGTGGGTCTCATACTTTTTCATGCAAAGGAGGACCCCCCAATGTATTTGGCTGTGGACCACCATCTCAAAAATATTTTGTTCTAGGGACCCCAGAAGCAAACATTTGAGTAGCGAAAGTATAAAATAAAATATACTTGAGTGTTTAAATCTCTAATTACACGAATGCTTCCCCGGTTTGCTTAATTAATGAACTAATTCATGCTTAATTAATGTTCTATTAATTTGGAAGTGGTTTAGATCAGGTGGCAGTGATGTAAATGGGTTTTCAATGTAATGAGTCCTGGGATGCAGGTATGGTCTTTTAGATGAGTCCCAGGGACATCTTACACTACAGCGATATTGGGAGTCATATTTTGCCTCTTTTTTTTTTAACTACTGGAGACTGAGAGCTAGCTGACCAGATTAGTTTTATTGGAATGGAAATGGAGTTCATTTGGCAAAAGAATCACTTGATGCTTGGTTAAAAGAGGCAATGTTTTTTTCAGAGTTGCTCAGAGTGTGGACACGAAAATGAACATCAACAATCTGGCTCGCGTTTTTGGACCAACGCTAGTCGGTCATTCAGTAGCTAACCCTGAACCCATGATGATACTGCAAGACACCAAACGACAGGCTATGGTGAGAGAATGCTACTAACAACCTAAAGGCACCCTAATCATACAGTCATGTCGATTGACACTAATATTTTAACATAATGCTTCTTAAATGTTGAACTGCTCTTAATGTGCAGATCTTATAGCTTGAGAAAATGTGTCTTCTGGTTCTGGACTATGCTGGAAGAGGGAATTGGGCAGCAACGTGCTAAAATGCAATTTCTGTTTTTCGTTATGATTATCATTCTGTTAAGGTTGTTGAGCGTCTCTTGTCCCTGCCCGTGGAGTATTGGAATCAATTTGTGATGGTGGAAAACATGCAGCGAAATAGGGATGACATGATCATTGAAAACGCCAACTGCTATGCCACCCCAGATATGAAAAGTAAGCCACAACAAATATAAACTTGGTGATATATTGAAGATGTAATCTACTGTACTGTACACGCATATCTGCTTCTAAATCACATCATAGTATTAATGTGTTTTTATTTGTTACTGTAGACTCTATGAGCATGCTGGGGCCTGTCAACACCCCAGAACACCAGCTCTGCAAAAACCCTTCCTCAACCTCCCTGTCACAACGCATGATGTCCTCCCTGACACCAAGGTAAACACTGAGATGACGCTCCTCCTTTCTCAGCTTCCAGTAGGGGTGGAAATTAAAGAATTATACATGTTAACAGATATCGTTGAAAATAAGAACTTGAACGTTTTCAGAAAACCGTAGGTTAGGTTTTAGAAGGCATAAGCGTTTGAGCTGAAGTACTTCACAGAGGTTAACTACTTTCAACCTGTCAAACAAAAAAGGAAGAAGATTGGCTATTTTTATTTGGAGTTTGGAAGTGATTGTGATGTATGTTTTGTGTGTTGCAGATTTGGGAGCAGGAGCAAACCAGTAACAGCTGCTGCTCATCAAGGGAACTACTTTGCATCTCCACTGCTCAGATAAAAGCAAAGCAGCCGAAGAGCAGATATGTACATTTTTGTATTCGACAAACTTTGAGTTGGTTGAGTTTAAGAAGATTTGTATTGATTGTTTTACATGTGAGTTACTACATTGTTTGTTTAAATCATCTGGCGTACTTTTAAGGAATGGTACTACAGTTTGTATTTGAGAGTAGGTTTATATTATGCTGTGCAGAAAGGTATTCAACTCATGTATTACTCAGTAGTTGAAGTTAATTTTAAGCATTTCATTCTACAGCGTAAGCGTAATTGATACTCTGTAGTCCGTAGTACAGTACAGTGTCTCATGCTGAAAATAATCAGCCTTCAAGCCAACAGTGTGTTGCAATGTGCTGTTAGCTTGAAGATCAGTTATTTTTGACGAGCGACACTGAACAGAGTGGTTCATACTCAAGCCAGCATATAGTATTATTTAGTTTAGATTTTTGTTATTAAAAAAATATGCAAATAAAATGCTATGAAGAGGTATGTTTGTTGCTCTCATAGAGAATTTCAATTGATTTTCGTAGTGAGTATTCTTCACGCTGCACTCCCAAGTGGTCCTGGAACTGTTCAAATTGTATAACTGCAGCAGTACTATAGGCTACAGTTCAAAATTGTTGCTTTTTTCCCTTGCCTTAATTTTTTTTTACTCTTGTAATGTTTGTGATTTTGTACAAGTACACAATTATAAAAAATATAGTTTAAACGTATAACTACTCCTGAAGTCTCTTTCT
Source organism: Protomyctophum parallelum (assembly GCF_964188405.1). Taxonomy (NCBI): domain Eukaryota; kingdom Metazoa; phylum Chordata; class Actinopteri; order Myctophiformes; family Myctophidae; genus Protomyctophum; species Protomyctophum parallelum. Next base: position 7,796,075 of record NC_139705.1, read on the forward strand.
TTCTTTTCTCTTTGGAATGTAAAGGACACATGAGGTGTATGGTGACTTAAAATGTCACGTACTGGGGTTGGTTTTGTTGTTTATCGATATCATACATGCACTTAACTTCAGATTATCTATTCAGGTTTTGCTATGCCGTGGCGAATGGAGGTGTTGAAAAGGTTATGGACAAATGTTAGTACACAACCACAATGCTTATCAAAAGTAATATGTGTTGTATTTGTTACTACATTTAAACATTACATGCCAATTCCTCTACATTTACTCATGCTAAATACTAGGAGTAGTAGTGGGAAGTGAACACAGCTCGTAAATTGCAATAACAATTGGGGGGGGGGGGGGGGTTAGAGGTAAGGTTAGTAATGTGACTCAGATTATTGGGATGTCAGACTTAACGCTACGCGGATGCAGTACTTAGTTCAGACTAGTCATTGGTCCAACAACCTACCTAACAGAGCATGTTCGTCAACCAGATTTCAGGGCGACCAATATGGTTGTATTCAATATTCGTAGACTAAGGGAATTTGATGATATATTTGCTTGCTGATTTATATGAATATATTTTAAGGAATGTGTAGAAAACAAATGAAAAATGAAGTTTATTTTGAATAAGTTAAATACAAGACTGATTCTGACAAAGTATTTAATGGAGACGATCAGTGTGGACATCCAGTGTATGTGTTCAAGACCCATATCTCGGGGGTATGTATATACAGAAAATATCAATTACTGTCTCAGCCGAGACGGAAACTACCTAAAATCCAATTGTCGGACGTGGCCATAGAAGAGGTGTGTTTTTAATGTAGTCCTGGAAGGCCGGGTCGGAACCCCACTTCTTCATTGCTTGCTTCTCCAGCATGGGGATACCACTGATGTGACGTAACAGGAACCACACGAAGACCGGAGACACTACGCTGAGGTACTGGGAACCCTGCATCGCAGATGAGGCTGACAGCCACAGACCTGACCATTGCATGATCTCACCCAAGTAGTTTGGATGTTGGCTGTAAGCCCACAATCCACTCTGAATAAACCTTCCCTAGAAGGACAAAAAAAGTTGTGAAAGCCACTGTGGGGGGGGGGGGAAACATTTGACCATGCCTGTAAGTCCAGTGTAGGACACAACATGACTTACAGCATTATCTGGGTCGCGTTTGAAGAGCCACTTCTGTTGGTCCGCAATAGCCTCTGTGGCAAAGCCAAGGCCCCACAGAACCCAGCCAATATAATCTCTCGTACCAAGAGGCGGATCTTGCTTCTCACTGTTCAGCATGAGGGTAGGCAGGAGGGTCATAAATACCCACACAGCTGAGAGATGGGGAAATAAGGATATAACTTTTATTCTTCCACAAAAAAAAGAGTCAACATTCACTGAATTTGATAGTAGAAAATATGTGGAAATGATAACTCCATCCATTTACAATGTGCTGAGATGGTCACGTTCACAATGGTCTGAGATACCTTGAATGCTCCAATATACAAAGAAAGTCCCTGGGCTGTCTCTGACTTTGTTAAACCTGCGATCGTGGCCGTCCTTCAGGATCCGCATGAAGAGGAATGTCCCCAGCCTACAAAAAAAACTACTCGGTTACTTCTGTTCTTTCACATTAACTTGAACATTATTCATTAACCCAACTTTAATGGCTCACATTCATAGGTTCAGCTCTGACCTAGCCAAGGACTCCATACATACAGCTTACTGGTACATAGATTAATTAAACGACTAAGGACTAGTTCTCATACAACAGTCGAATCCTACAAAACACCTTTTCTTCTGGAAAAGCTACATGACACTAGATATGATTACCTGAGTCCCCATGCTGTCACCAACCCTGTCTGCACATTCTGTCTAACATGGCCAGCCCCACCCCATATACGACTCAGGTGGGCAAGTAGTATAAATGTGCCGGATCCTAAAACAAAGACAGACATAGATTAGACTTTAAGGAAGGAAGGAGGAAGTGTCACTGGTGGGTATGGGTTATGGTGCATGCATGGCTATATCACTTGTTGCAGAGTAAGGCGTGTTCAATAAATCTTTTACCCAGGGAACTGCAGACAATTGGTTCCAAAGTTCAAGGGTAAAATATCCAGCAGCACAGATCCCAGTTGGGGAACAGAAGAGGACGAATATAGGAGAATTGTCCAGGTGATTCATTTGCCAATTTAAGAAGAATATCAAACACTGGTGTCTGTCTACAGGTAAGTTGCACATATTTATGAGATGGTAATGCAACTTGATCATTGATTGTAATATAGGTCCAATTATGCCTCCAAATATGTCTTAATGCAGTAGGCTATTTAATGTAATTAATCTACTAAATCTGTAATTTACTTATGAATATTGATTGAGGTAATTTTTTTTGTCTATATTAAAAGTTAAGTGAGCCTTATTCAAAAATCATGTAGCTAATCATGACTCACATTAATAACCCTTATTTACACCTACAGTAAGCCTATAACTGCTTTTTAATTTTGTAAATGACACTTCAAGTCACTACATGTACATAACTATCTAATTTAATAATATGGTAATAAATAACATGGCAACATTGTAATTGTCATAGTTATACAGAAGTGGCCGGCCAAGTTCTTTAGTGATACTGATAAGCATTCTTTCATAGATTTCTAGCCATGGTTCTACATGACGCTGACAGTCATGTTTCAGGGAATAGATTTCTAACTTTGGCGCTGCGCCGATAGAAAATGTGAAAGAAACAGGTCGTAAGCTGCTTTATGATGCTGCTTAATTCTTAAGAAGAAGGAGGGGCTCTGGGCTGTTTCACATTAACAAAGCTGTTTAGATAACAGTCGTTTTGCAGCAGTAACCCTTAAGTTATACTGTATAACTTAAGGGTTACTGCTGCAAAACGACTGTTATCTAAATGTATAACTTATACACAAAAATGAAAACTTATATCTGATTTAGAAATCTATAGGCTGCACCACTGGGGATCGAACGAACAGACTACAAAACACGGAATTTCGTGGGCAGACTGGCCATAAACATTGTTCACGAAGTATATAGGCTATACATCAACATGATTATTATTACCTGCCAAATCATAAAACTTCTCCGTTCTGAGAGCTGCTGCAATGGCCCAGCCAACCCATTGGACACCCAGGTCTGTGATCGCACATTTCGTCAGAGTGCTTCCCATACTCATGTCCACCACTCTTGCCAACTCCTGGAGTAGCAAAGGAATTTGGTCTTCTATCATTTTGGACCGCCCTTGAGTCGTGTCATAACGAAATATGACTGTGGGCAAAGTTCGCCATTTCCACGATAGTACTAGTAGGTGGAGTGACTTCTAGGAATTCTGGGTATTGTAGTCATGGTCTCATGGAAGCCACTTAGGACAGTGGTTCCCAAAGTGGGGTCCGGGGACCCCTAGGGGTCCTTGAGGGAGTTCCAGGGGGTCCCCAGCTAAATTATAGTTTGGAACCAAATTACCCTTATGGGTCTGTAACTCCAGTCCATTTGGTTCCATTTGTACACTCTCAGAGTTAAATTAACATTGATTTTACGATATAAATTGGTGTCCCAGAGATAGATAGATGCCATTACTTGGGGGTCCGTAGACTAATGCATGTCAAACTGGGTGTTGTTGAAATTAAACGGGTTGAGAATCACTGCTAGAGCCGTAACAATCTTCTCTTATGGGGGTCCCTGCAGCATATCTTTTCAAATGGGGGTCCGCGAGCTAGTAGCCTACGTGTCAATTTGGGGGTCCTTGGCATGAAAAAGTTGCATTCGTTTTCTAGCATTATAAACAAACCAAAATTATACTTAATATGCAGTACTAGCAATTTGTAGGCCAATTAACTGTAACATTGTTTTTTTCTCTCACTCTTTTTCATCTCCGTAACATAGGCAACACCTTTTGCAAAAGAAGATACAAATATGGCAGAGGGCAACAGTCCAAAAGGCAGTGCTTTGAAAAAAGTTCAAAGGCAACTGAGTAGAAGCAAGGAAAAGGTATCATCACACACCATCACCTCTCGTTTATAAAAGTAGCCAACATGAAATGTAATTTCCTGTTTGTTAAACTTATGACATGCATTACTTTGAGTTGTGTTTGCTGTGTAGGTATTACAAAAGCTGGGGAAGACAGTGGAGACCAGAGATGAACAATTTGACTGTTTCCTCCAAGATTTCACTGACCAGCAGGTATCAGTAATATATAGCCATGCACTGCATGCTGTGTATATGTGTCTATTATTATCCGATAATAATTATCGGATAAGGCATGCTACATAATTGTGCCCATATATACATAATACATCATAGGAGATAACACTAACCTCTGTTTGCATGCAGACCGATGGGAGCCGAATAAACAAGGACTTAAAGAGCTACCTTAATGCTCTCAGAGGTAAATGATGAATATATTTCTATACACGTTGCAAGTGGGGCTACTACTAGTCTACTTTATCTCACAAAGCTACACTAGATGTATTGTACCCTGATTATGAATCTGTTCATTGACTACAGAAATGAGAGATGCCTCAAAGCGCCTGTCCCAGTCTCTGTTTGATGCTTATGAGACTGACTGGGCTGCCGAAGAGGACTTGGGCGCCATTGTAGAGGTCAGATATGATCACAGTTGAGGAAAAAACACATTAAAATACAAGTCCATTTGGGTCAATTCTTACACTCCCAGAGTCAATTTAACACTGAGAATTGTACTGTACTGGCACACTTTGCAAGAGAACTCGAAACTCCTCTGTCCTTTAAATAAATAAAGCAATGTGTATGTTGTTCTCTCACTCAATAAGGGTGAGGACCTTCTGTGGAATGACTATGAGGTGAAGATGTTGGACCAGGCAGTACGCACCATGGACACTTACATCGGTCAGTTCCCAGATATGAGGGTAAGGCACAAGCACACTTAATGTAAACACAAAGGGGTACCTACTGTATACACACAGTAAGAAAGAGAGAACATGCCTGCTGCTATCTACTGAAGTGTTACCAGCTTGTGTCTAACCTTATTTTAAATACTGTACCTGCTGGTTTACGCTATGTGTATGTATTGATTTTGGCCTCTCCTTGACATGTCTTTCTTTACCATTTTTCTTATTTTTTGCCCCATTCCTCTTTTTTCTGAAAACAATACAAATGATGCAGCTTGCACAAAAAAAAGATGAGAGAGAGACAGAGAGATTTCTCATTTGTTCCATAATTTGTACTCTACAGGAGAAAATTTCCAAAAGGGGCAGAAAACTGGTAGATTATGATTCTTCTCATCACCACCTGGAGGCACTGCAAACCGCTAAGAAGAGAGATGACATAAAAATAGCTAAGGTCAGAGAAAATGACTGACCTATTCTCACTTTGTATTCCAACATATAGCTGAGTTGAACGGTCATATCTGATTCTGTTCTTTGTTTGTTTGTTTGTTTGTTTGTTTGTTTGCAGGCAGAGGAAGAAGTCCATTCTGCCAAAAGTGTCTATGAAAGCATCAACAATGAGCTAAAGGAAGAGCTCCCAATTCTCTTTAACAGGTCAGAGCAGAGAGCAAATATTACATTGCTTTAGATACAACTTTTGATTTGGTTACTGTGAGAATAATCTCTGTGACTTTGAACTGTTGTGTATTCAAATACTAACTAACTCTAACTCTTTAAATTAAAGATCATACTGTGTACAGTACACTGTACAGTATGATCCCTTTTCCACCGGTTGGGAACCAGTTCAGTTCAGAACCAGTTTTTAGTCCATGAGCCAGACCTCCAAAATTGGAACGTTAATTATGAATTGAGTGGGCGAAACCATACCTACCCATATACCATATCTATGTTTTGCACATCTTCCTACATAATGCCTAATTTGCATATTTGGATGTACAATTTAAAAAAATGTGTAATACAATAAATAATTGTCTTCGTGTAAGTAATCAATCAGTTTCATGGTGATAACTATTAATACAATTTTTACCTATTCACCTATCACGTATAGGCCTACTGTAGGTGAAAATTACAAAATGTGTGATAAATATGAAAACGCTACTCCTGTGGAAGGGTTATAAATAACTTATAATATATTATTTTACTCATATTGATCCTATAACAATTTGATATACACTGTAGGAATGGTTTTTCACATACTCCTCTCTTATATCTCTCTTGAAGCCGAATTGGATGCTATGTGGCGGTCTTCTCGTCTATCTCAGCATTACGAGATGTCTTCTATAAGGAAATGAGCACGGTATGTCCCATGTTGTGTTTATCTGGTGATCAAATGCACTTGCCTGACATCCTTCACAGACAGTTTTAACCATGTCTTCTTTTTTAGCTCAACCATGATTTGCAGAATGTGATGAAGGAGCTGCAGGCTCAGCATCCTGACAAGGTGTTTGTCGTCAAGGGACTACAACGGTTAGCCTATATTTTTCACTCTGACTTTCAAAGTTGTTCTGATTTATTTACTTATCTTATTGTATTCCGGGAGTCGAACTTGAAAATAGATTTTTGTATGTATGTATTTCAGCCACGGCTCCCTGTTGAGACGTTCACTGATGTCCCCAAAATCATGGAAGTCCAGCTTCTCAGATTTTCACGCGAACTACAGTCCCAGACCTTCTCAACGAAAGTCCAGCTTCAGATCTCCTAATAGACCTTACCGTCCCGATGAAACTCTGTCCAGGGAGAGCAGTACCCTTACCGTGTCCCCACAATCCCCACCGCTGGAAAGCTCCTGCTCAGAGCTCAGAGAGGAGTATGCAGAATCCACCCACAGCGACAGTGAGCATCCTCCTGCAGAGGCCAACCCCGAGTCTGACACTACGATGGAGGCTGCTGGTGATGAGCTGAAGTGTGGAGAAGACAGTCTAGAGGGAGGAGAAAGGGCCGTTAAGGAAGGGGAACCTGAGCTGGAAGCTGAACCTGAGCTGGAGGCTAAATCTGAGCTGGAGGCTTCTGCAGACACACCTTTGATCACCACTGATAATAAGGGAGATGAAGAGAACCCTCCACCAAGTGAGAGTAGCTCAGAACTGAACAATTCCTATGACTCAGAAAGCTTGGAGCTCCAGCTATCTGCAGTAGACAACGCCCCACTCTACATAGAGGAGAAAGTGGAAAGCCCTGTTGCCCTTGAGACTCCCCAATCGAATGGACTGGAGAATGGCGACGTTTCTGGCCTTGATTCTGATGCAAAAGATGTCGCCTTTGTAGCCAAGGTCAGTTGTCCAGCACACACAAGCTAAGTATTGTGATGCAGATGTTTCTATTTTGTAAGCGTTTCCTTTTTTCTTTCTCTGTTATCTAGGATATTCCAGTAGGAAACCACGGGTCCATGGACTCAAAAAGCACAGATGTTTAATCTATTAAACCTTTAGGTTTGTGTTTTTTGTGTATCATATTTCAGACAGTCTAACGAAACGTATCTACTGGTAAGAGTTTAATACAATCAGTTATACTTTGTTTATTTTGACAGGATTGGATTGGCTAGAGACATTTAGAGGAGTGAAGCCATCAGCAACACAAGAGAAAAAACATCAAATTTCTAGTAACGGCATTGTTGAATGAACAATAAACCATCACTGACTCTTTATTGTTATTTATCTATTGCTCTCCTCAGTTGTACATTTCTCATTGGATAACATTTCATCTGCTTGTTGTTTATCCTACAATCTCAGCAGTATCAATATGTGTAATCATTTTTATTTTTATTAAGCTCATTCTTTAGTTTCAGTTTCAGTTTAGTTTGAGTAAATTATAATTGTTTGGTAGATTTTGCTTTGTCCTTGTCCTGTACGTTGAGTGAATAGACAGGATAGTCACTTTAAATCTTATACATTGCACTAACCCTAGAATGGCTGATATAGGCTACATAATATATCTCATGTATTACAAATTAAATACATCAATACATGACATTGTACAACCCAGATTCGGCACAAACAAGGGACTAAATTCTTTTCGCTCCTATGCCACCAAAATGTGGAACGCCCTACCAACAGTCATTAAGACATGTGAATCCCTTGACTCCTTCAAAACCTCTCTCAAAGGGCACCTACGGATGGCTGCAATTCGAAACTGGCCTCTGTAAAATCTGAATCCCCCCCCCCCCATTTCCCCTCACTGTATATGTATCTTTTCCCTTTTTGCTTCCTATATGATGAATTCCTGTTCTGTTCTTTAGCTACATAGAAGTGTCTATTTGTATGTCTCTAAATGTTTTGATGAATTGAACAATGTGGACCCTGTTGTAAACAAGTGTAATGCTTAATTGGGTCGTCCACTCACAGTTGACAGTCTTTGTATTGAGTTTGTGCTTAAAATGTACTGTAAATTCTACAAACTGTTAATAAATATTTCAATCAATCAATCAAAAACATGCATGTAATATGATAATATCACAGCAGCCATATGGCTTACATTGCACAGTGATTGATTGCTAAATGCTATGTTAAATTAAATTTAATGTAATTTAAATGTGGGCCTACTACAGTCTAAAATAAACATGAATGTCGATTGCTCTAAATACAGTTAAATAAATAATAACAATATGTCACACGTGTTGTTTCTTTCGGTGTGTGTGTGTGTGTGGGGGGGGGGGGGGGGGGCGTGAACAGAGTATATATTAGGGTGAACGGTGAAGGGGAGGAACGAAAGCAGGAACGGAAATCGACAGCGTGAGCGTGGGCGAGAGGGAGACTCCTCCTACACACACTGCATATTCGAGACTGAACTCAACTGCTTCATTAATTACTTGAGAGAGATACTTTTGCAATTTGCATTATTTTAAACTTGAGCTGGTTTCGAGGTTGTGTACATCCTGATGATTTAAAGCATATGAAACAGCTGCTGCTGTGTTACGGACGTGAACAGGTCGACTATAGTGTTGTGAGTGACTCCACAGGTAAGTTTAGTTTACTCTGCTCAAACAAAAGCTGTGGTGTGGTGTGGCCGCGTAGAACAATGTCTGCGGTTGAGCGTTACAAGCAGCTGGCTATTGTTCTGTAGATCCGTCTCGTAATAGTTTATTGCACGTTTTTACTTTGGGTTGGATCGTTTTGTCTTCCCAAGTTCCCAAGTTAAGGAACTTCCCAGTTTGGTAAAGTTGGAAACAAGGGAAGTGAAACTGGATATGTTGTGGCTAGATCGACCAAACCAGTCGAGCCAATAGATTACAATTGATAGACAGCATGTCAGGCTTGTCAGCTGATTAGAGTCAGTGGTATGATGTAATGTGTCACTCGAGTCATAGACTCATAGTAGTCAGTCAATATCAAACTTTAAAAAGCTTCTATGTTTCTATTTCAAATATTTCTACTTGTTTGTCATAGTTTGTGACACCAGACAACAAAACTCATCATGACGTCCAGTCCACCCTTGAATGGTATGTACGTTTATTAGCACATTATACCTGTAATGCAAACTCCCAATATTGAGCTTTAACCTTATCAAATTAACTGTTTGAGAGTAAAGGTTAAGTGTACACACTACAGACTGTTAGGGTTAGTGATAATGTTGTTTTTGTGTTGACTGGGAAATGGCTAGTATTGAGCCTTTCTCATACATCAATGATGTAAGTGGTTCTGTTGAGAAGGATATTTTGTCATAGTGTACATGTATTTTCTGTCAGTATTGACAAGTTTGTCTCAGGTCCAGCTCTTGATAATCAGATTAAGCCTCCTGCGTCTTGCAAAACACTTGATATGCTGTCCTTGCTCAGACATTGTACCAATTGAATACAATCCCCATCAGTTTTTGTGTTATCCATATCCTATAGCCTCGGTACCCAGGCTTTTATTTTCGTTCATGTTATCCTAAATGTCTGACTGTACCCCATGCTGTTTCTACCCCATTTCTGCCTAATAAAATATTCAATCAATAACACATGGTGTGACCAGCAGACTAGACTTGATATGAGCTCTTACTTTTTGCCCATTTTAATGTGCTTATCTGGTATAATTTCAGAATCAATTCCCTCGTATGTGGATACAATTAAAGGTAGGCCTGTGTTTTGAACTTGAGTACATTTGTGTGGGTTGTATTATAATAAGTGTTATATTATTGACCAATATATACCTGCCATATTTCAGCAACTACTATGGGGACACCAACATCACTTCCCACACATGTGAACACAACAGTGATTGAGGGTAACTTATCGTGCCTTGCCATGTGTAGTGTGTCCCAACTGTGTGTGAATGTTATGACTTGACAGTTGTCCTAATCTAAAATAACATCTGTCTCCAAGCTGTGTAAAATTGTATTAATCCGTTTGTTTTGTTCTTTCAGTGTTAACAACTGCAGTCCCAATGCACACAGACGCCACTGTTATTGGAGGTAATGATGCTCATGCTACTCCTCCCTTCCGATGCCAAAAGTCACTCACTGCATTACGCATCAATTTTGGCCTTGTTTTAAAAACGATTTTGCCTTGTCTTAATGTCTTTCCAGTGGTTATAGTTCTGGTCCTGCTGACAGTACTTGGTTTGGCATTCCTTCTTTATCGATATCTCTGCCACAACAAAGGCGATTACAGAACAACAGGGGAACTGGCTCCAGGAGAGGAACCTGATGAGGACTGCAAGGATAAGGCCACGGTCGAAAAGAAGGAGTACTTTATCTGAACTTGGCTGGCAGCAAAAGAGTCGTTGGATCTTAACAGTCTTTAAAAAAAAAAGTGGCTTCTGGTCAACTATAAAGACATTTTTATGTCTTTTGAGAGTTGCCCACTTTTGAGTTTCCCACTGCAGGCTAAGTTAAGATGTTGTGCTGTAAAACACTCATGCATAGGCAGGGAGTGAGTCCTGCCAAAGATTGATATTGGTATTTTCTCAAACTGTCTAGGGTGCTATTATAGTTTGAATATGTTATATACTGTAGTCATATTTTGCTTTGTTTATTCAGTATCTGTGATGTTTGATTTAGACATGTCTATTTACTTTTCAAAACAGGATATTTGTACAAGATGTGTACTGCTGTTTTCTTTTCTTTTTATATAATGTAAACAAGTTGGCCATAAATCTTTTAAAGCGAGCAGCTAGGCTATATTTGTTCTAGTTTTACCAATTATCTTCCATGATGTTTTGCCAAAGTTACTGATAAAATATACATCTCCATTGAAGGTGAGCATGGAAGGCAATAAAAACTGTTTTTCAACTATTCCAGTGCCATTTTTAATTCCTTTCAATTCCCACCTGCTAAATATTATGGTGCCCTCGATCTAGGTGTTATTCCACCAGAACACCTACATTTTGTAGTAGATCAAAACCTAATTTAATGTTAATTGTACCAACACGAAGGAAGCTATAGAATGTTAAGTGCTATAAGGAAATTGAGCCGATTTGTGATAAAAGCGTACAGTTGACAATTTATTCACTTCCAGTATTACATCTTTTCTAAACAAGGTTAAAATCAAAGGATGAACATGACACATTTCAAATTTCCAAAATAACATTTATTCTAAATTTTCATTTTTAAGTTTAGTATAAAAAAGTTAAGTGCACCTAAGTTCTTTTGCAAAGAGTTCCATCTTATGACCTGTCTCAGCAAACCATAGTGACACTCATCTCCTTTAGTAATCTTAAAAGATAGAATGTGTACTAAAGTCCATCAAATTACTTCAGTACATATATCCATGTTACAAAATATTTTAAAGAATCCCTGAACTATAAATGTCCATAATCCTTCAACAAAAAAGAATCCCATTCCACGCTGGCTGTGGTTGGCATGGCATCTACTGGTAAGCTTTAGGTTACAGTACTTGATATTGCTGGGACTAAGCCATCATGTTACATTACAAACACAATTGGTACTGTGACATAAAAAGAAAGTTGACGTTTATCTGAATCAAACACGTTTTGAAAGCTGTGGTCTGCTTTCTAAGCAAAACTATGAAGCACCAATTTGCTGAAGTGAACACACTTTCAGTTAGGTTTTGAGTAATGTCAACCATGTCTGGTATGGTTTATAAGCGCAAGCTGAAAAAATCTGATGTATAAGCTCACAACACATCGGAAGTTGGCACACTGTGACCTTGTAGATCGGCTATTTTCGGTATACGACAAAGTATAAATCATGCGAGCAGTTTCCTAGACTGCTAGCTAGTGACCATACCAAATGAACATTGAAGTAGCATACAAAGGTAGGCTACTACAACTTCTGCAGGCCACAGCTGTTGAAACTGTGTGGAATGTCGGATACCCAGTGACACATGTTAACCAAACACCAAAATGAAAATTGGCAACAAAATATAATGGCAACCATGCAAACTTACTTCGTTTAACACATCTTACCTCATTCGTCTACATGTGAAGAATATATGGTAGTTTAATTAGCAGCACAATAATGACTTGGAAATGAACAAATCTAGACAGTGATGTGCCCTTGATATTGATGTTTGCATATACTTTCAGGCTATTGAAGAATATACTGTAACTTGGCATTAATTTAGACCAGGCTTGAAAAGCAAGTAGCATTTTTCAATCCTAAAATTTCACAGCTTTTTTCTTTTTCTCAGAAGAAATTAAAGTAGCATTTATTCAGGAAAAAAAATTAAATAGATTTTTTTAAACAAACAGTAGCCCCATGCCTGCATCCTTTCTGATTTATTAAGCAGTGCACATGAGGAAAAAAAAATCCAAAGTTTACATCGCTATGGTGCAACAATGTATGTACATTACAACTTAAAAATGTGATTAAACTACAAAAAGTGTCAAACACCATATTGAAATACTATGTCAGATTGAAGGTCTATGTATCTACTCTTTAATCACATCCTATTCAATGATATGCTTGCTTTTGATTGTGACATTTAAAATGTAATGTCACAACTCAACACGAGTGCAATATAGACCAATCTTTGGTACAACCAGCTCCTTGGTTATACTAACAAATTAGCCTACAGAAACTTAAATCACTAAAACGTGCAAGAAAAAAGCTGTATCATTAAAGAAACGGTTACCTCAACTATTAAGAAAGTGAGATAATGAATCCACAAGTGCCATTTTTTTCTAAGACGAATAAATGCATTAAACAAAAGTATAACAAAATGGAAGCAGTTGAAATCTGTACGATAAAACACTTATAGTATAAACTCTGGGTATCCGACTGTGAAAGAAAAACAAATTAAACCAAAAACTTCTGCTAACATGTTACACCAACCACCCCTTTCCACTCAATTCACTATTTGGATTTATTCTTTAAATTTCTTCCTTTAAGTTTACTGAAGTTAATGCTTTAATTTAGGGCTATCTCCAGTGCTCTTTGACACTTATGTTCATCTAACAGTTGCCCGTTAAGGTACAGTAAACCACCTTAAAGATTTTGTAATTACTTTTTTTCCTCGCATTCTTTTTCGCTTAAAATCTACTCAGCAAGTGATTACTATGCCATGAATTAAATGTTGGTAATTTTATTTTGTGACAACTTTGTCACGACATTCTGGATACCATGCAAAAGTAAAAGACAAGGCAAGACGTCCTTGCTCAAGCATTCAAGACATTAACATTGTTATTGTATAGGTGAAATGTCATCTCTGTCAAATAATGTAATTATTACACCGCAGTTTCTGTAACTATAATAGCACTAACAATTGTTTTTTCAAAAAGAGGTGAAGTAACCCCTTCTTTCCTTTTGCATTTCAACTACAACTTCACATCTGTATTCCAATTTAACTACAAAGCAGCTAAAATATGTACAAGTGAATTTACTTCACAATTGCATGTATTTGTTTACACAAGTACAAGAACATCCTAATGCAAAGTGTGATCTATTTGCTTTACTTGAACAAATGCAGATATCAGAATCTATAAGTGATGAGCTTTTAAATGACTATAGAGGCTAGACTTAATGAATTGTGGAATGAGTTCTGAGGCTTGTAAAAGAGTTTTGTCCTCTCCAGGCAGTGGTATCCATCAATTGGAATATTTTGTCTTTAGATGACAAGTGGAATACTGTACCTTTGAATAGGGCTCTAAAGTATTACATTCCGTTAGGTGATATCAGTATAGTGGCATGGCCAGCAGCCTAAAGAGGGAGGCATGTGGAACAAGGGAGGGGTATGGGAACAGTCAAACCCTCAGTGTTCATTTAACTTGGAGAATGTAGGTGGACCCAAATGTAAATGGCCGTTATTACAATCTCAGTGTTAAATTCTCCCTGAGGAGTTTGCTGTGCTTTTTTTTTTCTTTTCCTTTTTTTAATAGGGGACAGGGTTTAGCAATAATGGGGTACTTGAGGAGAACGGTTGATGTTACCAGATGGTATAACCTCCATTGGAACCACCCAGGAAGAAGTTATTCTTGCGCTGCGACATTACAACATTAGCACCCTGCATGGCAGCCAGCTGAGCTGCATTGGGTGGGTGTCCGGGTGGTGGGGGCTAAAATATTGGTAGAAAAGAGGAGGATATAAACATACACATCATATTCCACTTGATTTAAGTAAGAATGAAAATTTCCGGGCAGACGTAGTATAATATCTATAATATTACATGACATAATTATTTATATCTATAATAATACATCTATAATATATGTACCTATATAGCTAGCTACCTGCAGCTATCTCATATGATCCAATCAGGAGAGAGAACCCATTCAGCTGCTTCAATTTTATATTCATCCAGTTCCAATTTTGTTTACCCGGTGCCCTGTGGGAGTTCTTTCTCCTGATTGGATACAATTGGTATCCTGACATGAAAACGTCATTTCGGTTTATTAAAGAGCTGGAGAAGGGGAAACCCCAGTTACTGAACAAACACTATAGCAATGATTACTGATTAGTTAGTGCTACATTTATTTTAACGAAACAACATTACAGCACATTTTAATTGGCATCATATTGACTTCAATCAGTTTGACTCTTTACAAATGGTTTAACTGAATGGATACTCACTGGAATGGCAACACCATTGCCTGCTGCAAAGCGCGCTCCAGCATCAAAGCCCCCTTCCACCATCACTGTGGAGCCAGGTGGGTACATATGGCCCATAGGATAGTAGGCCATGGGAACATTCTGGCCAACTTGTCCAATAGGCATCTGCTGCATGGGCATGAACATCTGGGCATATGGGGAGGTCATCTGAGGCACCTGACCAGGGACCTGATGCGGAAGAACATATCTGGGCTGGTATATCTGTGGAGACGGAGATGGATAGCAGAGCCATATGGAATTTAGATTGGATAGTTGGAATACATTTACACTCAGATTTGTTTTACAGCATTAGGGCTGGGTGATATGGACAAAATAAAACAAATAACGCAAAATTGATTTGATACATGACGTAGTGCTGCATGATTCATTCGAAAAAAAGATTGCAAACTAGATTCAGACACCCATGCGATCTCATTTCAAAATTTGAGCAAGAATCGTGCACAACTAGTTGGCTGTCCAATTAATTTTAGTTACTCTTTTTGCTACAAGAGGGAGGTTTAAGTCAAGCACTTTTATATTGTCTGTTTAAAGCTTAGAGTATATGGTTTAAAGCCACAGTAGTTGGCTCCAGGTGCCACATTCTAAATGTAGGCCTAGTAATGTTCAGCAACTACAGACTAAAGACAATAAATATTTTCATGGACATTTTTTGAATTGTGATCTCAATTCTTGTGGAGGAAACTCGAGATTCACATTTGAGCAAGAATAGTGCTGCACTATTGTGATGATAATGTCATATTGTGGCAATATTTAATTATAACTGACATTTTCAAAAATATCAGATCTACAAGCTCACTTGTGAGTTTGTAAACAGCTAAAAATACAGACCAGGGTATACTTCAGACCATTGATATATTAAAAAAATACCAGTTTGTCATATCACAATAATATTAAGTTATCAAAAATACCAGACAATATCTATTATCTAGTCTCATATGGTCAATTTCGTCATATAATACAGGTTACAGGTTTCTTCTTGTCTTGACGAATTGAATACATAGGACCATAATGGAAACAAGCCTTTGTGGCTTTTTGTGTTCATATCCTTTTAGCATCATTGCATAATTGTACCACTGTACTATTTTGCAAACTGTTAATAAAGTATTCACTCAGTCGATCGATAATATAATTATAAATGTATACGTCGATCACTAAATACCAGTTACCTCAGAATATGCAGGAGGGGCATCTGTGTAAGGGGGTGCCTGCGGGGAAACTTGCATAGGAGGATAGATGGGTGCAGAGCCTTGTTGAGGGTACACATTCTGCTGAGGATATGAACCTGCAACAATAACAGACCATTTATCGTCATCCCGTCTTGAATAGATACACAATACACACACAAACACTCAATGTATAGGGTTTGTTTTACTTAAACCAAATGTAGTAAAATGATTTACTAAATAAACATGGAAATCTTGGCTGGAGCGTTAAATCAACACCATCATCTCTGCTACGGGAACGGCTATCATCCCCCATTGCACTGCCAGGCAGTTTCTAAACGTCGTTTACCCGTAGTAGCCTACGTAACGTTACGTTATGTCATTCTTTGTGTCTGAACTCTGAACACGCCGTAGTCCTCCAATCTTTTAATGGCTGTCATTCAACATTCTTTTAGTATTCACAATAAAATAATAAAAGATGGGAAGATTGAAAACCCAAACAGCGGCGTCTGCTTTGTTTTGGAGGTCAGCCTGCCTGGTAGCGGCTAGCAGTGTTAACTAATGATAGATGATCGTACTATATTTGCACCGAAACGTACCGTCATCGCGGCTATATTGTTATTTTAAATGGCAACGTATTATTATGACACCTATTCGGGGCTTTCGTTTTCATATCGTGCGATTGTCCCATTCCATCCGATGGCAGAGTTTAGCGTTAGCTACACGCACGGTAATACATGATCTGTTGTTTATTGTCATGCCCCGTCGTCGTTTCGCTGTAACAACGGACTTACACCATAACGGCATACCTCCATCTCTACACATGATGATATATCAGTATCACCGTGGGTAACCTACTACATCTATACCACGACCACATACGCACCTTTGTTGTTCATCGTTGTGAATGGGCGTGTAAGCTGATGAGTAAAGACGATTAAAGCAAGATTCGGAATCCTTTTTTTCACGGCCTTATGACAGATTACTGTTCACTTCCTTGTTTTTCAGCTTGTTGTGGTGGAAATGGTTACGTCACTCCTTCTTCTCCAACATACATTTTAATTGCACGCGCCCCCTAGTGTTGAGTATTCGAATCTACGTTTTCTGCCCTAATTAGTTGTACTGTTATAAAATAATAATGATGACGGATGATAAAATAATAATGATCTTTGGAATATAATATAATGATGGTCTTTGGAATAATATTTTTTTGGACAATGGGCTATAGCCTATTAGGACACCACATTATAAAGTGAAGTTTTGTAATAGCTCCGAAAACGATGGATTTGCAGATTTATAACTTCACACGCACAAAAACACGTAAAACATGCGAACCCTTGGAGAACCGTAGAAGATGACCATAGGCTATTAAAAATACACGATAGTGCAGCGATGAGATACAAAAGAGGACAGGCGTAGGCTATAGTGATAAAGTTATTTTTCCTTCATCAGATACAATCTCAACATAGACATACGATACCAACTAAAGGCAATGAACCTGGAATGAACTCATTGAACTGTATTCTATCTACTGGATCTGACCATTAATTGCAATAAGATACATTTCATAGATTTTTGTGCATTTTGGCCATTGATCCATTCCATCCTGACCAGATTGATGCTGGACGTTGAGGATATAACCATTATAACAACACTTTATTTATTATTGTCTTCCCTTGTTTTTGTGAAAATGGTAGTCTACATCACATGTTCAATTTAAGATTGGGCTGCTGCTGCTTGAATATGGTTGAACATTCATGATTTATAACGGCATTGCATGATTCACTTTTCAATGTCACAGAGATGGGTGGACACTTGCCAACAAATGTGTTAAGCACATACTCATTATCACATAAGTTAAGTAGGCTATACGACAATCCCTTTACTGCTTACAGGAAGCAAGAGTCTTGAAATTATGCTTTCAACTTATTTTTCAATCAATTATCACGGTTTTATTTATCAATAGGCTAACGCTAACCATTAAACAAATAGTGTACTATAGTAAATAGTTGTGATTTGTGCTCGTCTTTTTAAAGCTGCACTGCACCTTTAAGAGAGCCATGGCTCCTCTCAAGTCGAGGCAGACATTTTTCAATGCAAGATTTTTTCTTGCATAAATTATGTTCATGACGTAGTGCAAAAGGCCAAATTTGTTGCAATTTTTTGCTTGTCTAGGCAAGACAAATGGGATCTTTTAAGGCATTACGAGGATTTCCGATCATCTAAACTTTCATACAGAGGACACCGTGATTAAATATTAAGAAAGGGGATATCCTAACATTGCAAACCCTCCTTATCCATGCAAATGCCTCTTTTGTGTGCAGTCACAGCGCCTGTCTGGAAGCTGAGATGAATTTTTAATTATGTGTGACCGAAACTAACTGTGACAAAGCCTTTAAACCAGAGACGATAACAGAAAACACGATACACCTAAAGCGGTAAGTTGAATATAATAACCCGACTCTATTCTAGCGCAGCGTTCGCCTAGCAGCGAAACGGCGAGAGGAAAGGAGTTTTGGTTAATATGCAATGCTCGTAATTAGCATAATTTATATATTTATGATAAAGAGGGAAATACATAATATTCGGTCTCTCTAGGCATGGATCGAGATTATTTGTGTCGCATATACTTGGTGGTAACAGCTTGTCCCCAAAAGTGTACGACGCGACGAGACTTTTATTGGCCAGGATGGGGGTGGGGTGTCCATCAAACAGCCGCTGAAGTTTTGACAGATCTTCATTTGGAAGCGGTCTTTTCTGCACAGAAGGGATCACCTTGAATCTGTTTGCTTTTAGATTGTGGATCCAGCAGAAATGCATGGCTTTGATGATCATATCAATACGGTTTTTGTAGCATTTTCACGTGCAACATAGGAGGCCTCTTCAGGCCCCATGAAATATTTTGGTCCTGGTATGAAAAATAGCCATGCGAAAAGGGAATAGCCTATAAACATTCCCATTTAAGTTGTGTTCACCCAAAACTATAACAATGTCTGTTTTTGTTTAGGCTAGGAAAATACACCCAGATATGAACTTTTGACAAAAGTCTTGTGCAAAGCTGTTCGTTTTAATTGTCTTTTTCCACATAGAATGCCTACTGGACAGTGACTGTACTGGTGCACTGAGCCATGGACCAGGACCTCCCGTCCAAAAATGGCTCCCTTACTGTTAATGAACAGGTACCAAGCATCTGTCATCGCTCTCCTTCAGTGTTCAGCACCTAAACTTAACCAAACTTGTCATTTTCAAGTTAGTCTTCTGTCATTAGATGTTGTCACCCCCATGTGCCAACATATCATATCATAATGCAATGCTTAACACAACACAGCAGTTCATTGAGATTATACCTTACTTTCCCTGATTTATCATCAAATAATACCTTACTCATTATGCCTGGGAGGTTTACCACTGTGTACATTGTCATGCTTATTGATCGATCAATTGTTTTTTTCTGGCTACATTCTCCATAGACATAGTCAGCAAACAAAAGCAATGCCCTTCGTTAATGACAGTTGGGGGCTTTCAGGAAGCATTGCTTATGCTGCTTGTTGGCTTATGTTCTTATCATCGTTTTAGTCGTGTTCTTTCATCTGTCTTTTTTTAGTTTAGTTTTGTTCCATTGTGTCCTAACGTGTGCTTGGCTTCTCTGTTTTCCTTAGCCATTCACTGTCTGACTGCAGAAGTCTTTTTTCAGCCATTTAGTTCCTGCACTTTGAAATTCCCTGCCAAAGACAACCAGGTATGCATCCTCTCTCTTCCTGCATTGTTTCTTCCGCATCTTGCCCTCCAGCCCAGGCTGTCCTGCTGCCTTTGCTCTAGTTCTTCCATTACGGCATACCATTACTGAATGCAGCTCGACTACACGTTCATATAGGTGATGGAGCTTGTTGGGGAGTGATGATCATCATAGTTTTTGACTGCCCAGTGAGTGGTGGTAAATGAAAAGAGAATAGCCATAATTTAATTCCATTTACTACAAGATATTACACTGTTATAATCTGTGAACAACTTAAGGGGAATATTACTGTAGTGTATTAATCATATATCTGCTGTGCTAGCGCGGTAGGTCTCCTCCAAAGAAAATGGTATAGAAGTATAGAAATTGAGTCATTGTGCATTTTTTAAATTCCAACTGTTGTGCAGGTGATTGTGATGTCTGGCCATGAAACTATCCGTGTGCTAGAGGTAGAGGTCGATGCATCTCTCCCATCAGCACAGGATGGAATTGTGGACTCTAGAGCTGAAGAGGGAGGCAATTCCGCCCCTGAGCAGCCTGAGGCCAGCAGTACACACGACAGCCCCGCTGTACCCAATAATACTGGGAGAGTGGGTGAGTTCCAGAACTGTTGTATTGTAAATTAATGTCATCTGATGGTCAAATGTGACCGTATATTTGACAGAAATGACAACGTTTCAATATATGGTGGATTCCAACTTCAGTGTGTTGGTTCTACGTTAAAGCCATGCACATAAATAACGCCAAAGATATTTCACAGCAGGACAACATTTTCTTGTCATTTTGCACAATGCTTTTTTTTTGTCTCATGCAAAATATAATGTGACTAAAACATCTGTTGGTCGTCAACATATGTATCTGACTTGTTCCAGTGCTGGAAGAGCAGCAGGTGATGTCTGTGACTCCTACCGTCTCAACACTGGCTCCAGGTGTTCCTTTCAGTCTGTCCCTGGCACATCCACAAGCCTCCATGCCCATCTCCATGCAGGGCTATCCACAGGTACTACAAACATGCTCACAATAACATCTCCTCTTCTTATTTTCCATTCAGCTGTTCCCTTCAGGGGTCGCCACAGCGACTCATTTGCCCCATCTTACACTGTCCCCTGTCTCCTCTTCTTTCACCTCACGCTGTCCTCTGCCTCCTCTTCTTTCACACCAACTAACTTCATGTCCTGTTCACTACATCCATAAATCTCTTCATTGGTCTTCCTCTAGACCTCCTGCCTGGCAGTTTCCCACCTCAGCATCCTTCTACCGATATACTCACTATCCCTCCTCTGACGTCCAAACCTGATGTCCAAACCATCAATAACATCCTCTAGGATTCTATATTTCTTCTTAAAGCGATATTCATCTTTGGTACCTTGGATTGTATAGCAACCTGGGCATGATATAAGTTTCAAATATTGTCAATTTTGCTTTTGTGCTCTGTGATTATTAAAGTAGTGATTAGAATAGATTAACTCTCAAACTATGGCAAAAGCAGTTGGCACAACACCTGCTGGCATTTCTGTAATTGCTCACATTACACAAATATTGGTGACCAATTGATGTGTGTTGCACTAGACTAGAGAACTATAATCATGGGTAATATCAAATGTGCATAGCCATCTCACAAAATTTGATTCCAGGACTAGTTTTCTTTTATATTGACAGAATCTGATTTGTTTGCATGCCTTTATGTGCTATAAGTGTGGCCATTCACACTGAATAGAGTCACTTTGGATTTTACACTCACAGATAAAGATGGTAGCTTTACAAACCCACCACGGCTCATTTACATTTTGCCACACTAACCCTTTAAATTCTCAAACAAATACACAATGTTAGAGTGGTGACACTTGCCAAAGATCAGGTCACCTGATGAAGGCCAGCTATGGCCGAAAAGTCATGCTATTACATGTCGGTGTTTTAAACAAACAAACGTTTATACTGTATCAACCTTTGTCCAGCACCAGCGAGGGACTGGATCTGCGCAACTCTCTTGTTTTAAACGTGGTACTTTAGTTGTTTAATACTTTTATCTCAATGACATGACCTTCGCTCTGTCCCGCTCTAGGTCTTGACCCAGGAAAGCTTGGCCACCCTGATGACTGGGATGATGGCCCAAACAGGGTCTCTGGGTCAGCCTCTGCTCATCCCCCTCAACATGGCAGGCTCCATCGGTGGCCAGGGAGGCCTGGCTGTGCTTACGCTCCCCACCACTAATGTAGCTACTCTCCCTGGGTTCTCGGCTGCTAGCCAAGCAGGAAACTTCCTCAAACTTCCCTTAGCTGGCCTGCAAGGTAAAACACTGCCTGTCGATGCATGGATGTGTCTATATATACAGTAGCTTGATTACTGTAGGCCGTACTCTTGACTGTAGGCCGTACTCTTATACTTTGTTGCATGCCAGTGTTACGTGCTAAAATAGGATTGTGAGCTTGTAGATCTGTACGACAGTATTTAAATTAAGCATAATTATGTCACCTCAAAGAATATGAAACTTTAGCATCACACAACCTAACATTCATTCAACTAATCAACTAATGGCTGTTGCTGTTCCTAACTCAGTCCAGCCCCAGCTGCAGACATGCACCCAAGCAGTGTTCCAGCCTCAGTCACCCTCCATACAAACAGCAGCAGTTCATCAAATGACGTGTCAGCCAACACAGGTGAGCAGTGCCCAGATGACCACTGGTCAAGTTACAGCAGCACAGGTGACCACAGCTTCTACGACGATCTGTCAGCCAAGTCTGTCTGTAGCCACTCTTCAGACTCCTGGAATCTCCATCAATCCTGCTATTGTAAGAATCATTACTGTTCATAATATTTAGACTAGTTATATTCTTATTTGACTAGTGAGTCACATGATATTGTGTGTGTGATTTAATGCTTTTCAGTTCAGTGCTGCTTCACTGGGAACACAGCCCCAGTTTATCAGTTCCCTCACCTCCACTCCCATCTTCACCAGTGCCATAAACAACATGGCTGGCATCACTAGTCAGATCATCACCAATGCCCAGGGACAGGTCGGTAGCACAAAGGCAACACACACACACGCAATTCCTTAAACATAATATAAAATACTGTTATTCTGTGCATCTAGCGTCCAATCCGGTATGCCATCTGCTTCAAATAACTTTATTGACCTTGTCACCCAATAGGTGTCCTACCCGACACCATGTTTAAGTGTAGGAGATTGTAGCTTTAGGCATAATTATTTGAATAAATACAACACTGAGCATAAAAAATTAATAATAGGTATAGGTATTAGGTATTTTGGTTTTCTGAAATGATTGCTCACCTTGCTAGAACTGGTTTGTGTGCAAGACACCATTTATCTCAAATTTGCACTCTCTTATCTATTCATTATTAACATGGCCTCAGCGTGAAATGCTGCTCTGAAACACGTCCAAGAGAATGAAGGGATTTGTACCTCTGCCAGTTAGTTTGTGATCAGCAGAATATGCATTTATACGTATGTTTTAAATGCTTCTGTTTATCTAGGTGATAGGTACCCTCCCACTGCTGGGTCTCCAGGGTCTTCAGGGAATCCAGGGTCTTCAGGGTCTTCAGGGTCTCCAGGGTCTCCAGGGTCTCCAGGGTCTCCAGGGTCTCCAGGGTCTTCAGCTCCAGACTGTCACCCCACAGTTGATTCTCAACAACCAAGGCCAGATTATTGCCACTCTTGGGAATGGGCTTAATACTGTTCCAAGTTCCACTGCAGTTCTACCCAAGGTTACTGCTCCTCAGACGCTTTCCAAACCCAGCTCACAGGTAGAAGATAACCCACTTTTAAAACAACAAAGCAATTTTAACAAACAAACTAACAAAGCAAACAAAGCAATTTCAACTTTAGAAATACAATGATGTAGCAGCTGAAAGTTGCCTTGAACACTACGGACTGAATGCATCACACTGAGTATAATATATTTCGGGTGTAAATAAAATTATTTGATTGATTGTTTCTCACCCCCAGGCATCGGTAACGACTGTCTCTCAGTCACCAATTGTAATCGCCCCTCAGCCGACTATCATGAAGACGGCCACTACACTCTCCTCCTCAGTTCCCATCACCTGCGGAGACATGGCAACTGTGGGTCAGCTTGTCAACAGTATGTACAGTATACACTCGCCTATCTCTCGCTGCCTAGTTCCACATAGTTCAATCCTAAATAGGGAGATAATTTTAACTGAACTCTTGTTGTTTTTTTAGAACCCCAGCAAGCAGTCAGCAACGAAGAGGGCATTAATCTGGAAGAAATTCGAGAGTTTGCCAAGAACTTTAAGATCCGCCGGCTGTCTTTGGGGCTTACTCAGACACAAGTGGGGCAGGCTCTCACTGCAACTGAGGGTCCAGCCTATAGCCAGTCTGCCATTTGCAGGTAAACTGCACCCTTGCAAATAATTTAGTATTTTATTATAGCATTCAGGCATTTAACTACCTCTTATCCATAGTGATTTACAAATAATTCAACCATAAAAGAAGTTAGATCGCCATATAGTAGTACAAGGTCAAACCACATAAAACATTCCCATGACCAGATAAGGGAAGTGCCAACATAAAAAATTAGGACAAGCATTAAGAGAGCATAGGGGGATTTGTTTTTTCTTTAATTCAACTGCCTAAGCTAGCGTAGCGAGTTGCAGAGCAACATAGGAGGAGGAGAGCTGATTGGAGGAAGAGGGTGAGAAGTTTTCAGTTTACAGTGATAGTGTGTCTGTTGTACTGATTGAACAACCCAAAACATTGTAATCCTTAAAGATAGCATGCCGTGATTTCTTTCCCTCCTAAAACATGATCATCAGGTTATTATGATTGCCACCATTGGTGTGTGAATGTGGGAAGTGAGGACGCTGGCGTCAACTGTTCGCAACTTCACCTCCCAATGTATGAATGAATGGACCATTGTAAACGCTTTGAGTAGGCACGTTGTACATAGAAAAGCGCTATAAAAATGCAATCCATTATTATTATTATTATCATCACAGGTATGATTATAGAACAATTTTGTTTCTTCAAAAAAGTGCACAGAAAGTGTTAAAATTATGTTTTATGTGGCCACACCCACCAGTTCAGTATGTCTGGTTTGCCTAGCCTCAATCCCAGGCTGTGAAGAGAAAAGCCTGGTCACAACCTAAGGCAGAGACGGTATCGGCGGAAGTGTCGGGCCGGAACATCCCTCAGATGTATTTCCCCCGGATACGATATTTTCTCGACCAATCACAACACTTTAGTTTAATTCACTGAGAATGTAAACGGATTTGTAAAGCATCAACGTCACAACGTCAATTTCCTTGAGCGGTACTTCTGCCAAAATCCTGCAACTTCCGCCCAAAAAAGATGATACCGTCTACACTACAGCGTAGGTATTGCCCAGCGTGGGTTTGCCTGGTGGGTGGTGATGCGTAACCTGACTCTGCCAGATGGGGCAGCAGAGAGGTCACCCACAGCTGTTGTTGTATGATAAAGGGAGAGGGGTTAGGGGAGGGGATGATATTGTGATCACTGATATCACTATATACACAGGGAAGACATATTTCAATATTTTAACCACACCTGGGGGTCTATTAGAGTAATGTTAACTCCATAGACACATACAAAATTTATTATCTTCATATAATTGTTTTTCACAAAAAATGGTGGTATGGTGTATGGTGGTCAGATTAGAAACCTGACATCATTGATGGGGATTCCAGGCTAATAGAAACTTTAGCTTTCTTTTCCTTGAAAGTTAACATGCTAAAATAGAAGCCATTGTTATCAGAAATGGTACCATCTTATAATGACCATTAGTGAGGACCAATTAGTATATTATGATGGATAGGTTGGAAAAAGAATGTTCCCACTGAATAGTTACAGATAAGAATTAAATGTTTGTCATGCAGGTTTGAAAAACTGGACATCACTCCGAAGAGTGCTCAGAAGCTGAAGCCAGTGTTGGAGAGGTGGCTTGCTGAAGCTGAACTGTGGAACCAGAAAGGCCAACAAAATCTGATGGAGTTTGTGGGCGGAGAACCGTCCAAGAAACGTAAACGTCGCACCAGTTTCACGCCACAGGCAATAGAAGTCCTCAACACCTACTTTGAGAAGAACGCCCTGCCCACTGGCCAAGAGATTACAGAAATTGCCAGGGAGCTCAACTATGACCGTGAGGTCGTACGAGTATGGTTCTGCAACCGGAGACAAACGCTCAAAAACACAAGCAAGATCAACGTCTTTCAGGTTCAACAATGAGCGGAGTTGTGAGCAGTTGGGGTTCGGAAGCGGCTGCCATCCTCTTGCAAAGTTGATGGGATATAGGAAAAACAGATGTTAACTGACTTGTAAATATACACAGTGAACTCTTATGTTCAAAATTACATGAACTTTAAGAGAGAATTAAGGAAATGACACTTGAATGGAGTTTTATGAATGAGCACTCAAAATGAGAACCTGTTTTCTAGGTGTATAGGTGTACAGTATAATGTGGGGTGGGTACGAAAGAAATTGCATGAACTTTTAATATCATACATACCATGATAATGACGTCATACTCTAAAATATTCAATGGTATTTGATACAAATGGTTTTATATGCTTATTAAACATTTTTTAAGTCACTGCATATATTTTGTGGCAAAAAGGTTGGCAATATTACATGGCACAATGGCTGACATTGCTAAATATTTGGCTAATATGCTTGTGCCATCAAAGTAGTCCTGAAACATGTAGCTGCTCATTCTTATTTCATGGTTCTGTACTGATTTCAGTGTAATGTGTGTATGATTCATATTGAAAGTATTCTGTGTTTTAAAATAATCTTTACTCTTTCTGAACCATTGTCAACGCTCTCTTGGATTGGTATACCATATGCTAAAAGATATATTTGCTGCTTGTTGTCAATTTGTTTGTCCAAGCATCTTTATTACGAGAAAAGACTAATTTGTCTTTAAAAGATTGGCTGTCAGTCTCCAGCTTTCTCTGAACATTATTATAAGCTATAGGCACAATGACATTTAATTAAACAATTTGTTTGTTATTAAGCTAATACTAGCTATTTCAATTCAGTCATTCAATACTTTAACTGTACATTTTTTTATTTGAAATGAGAGTTATAAGAGTTATGATTCATATTTATAATTTAAATTATTATTGGTGGCAAACAATCTTTAGATCAACATAAGCCGAGACAAACCTAAAGCTTTTCATATCCCTGCCTCTGCCAATCTTCCTAGACCTAGACCTTTTTGCACTTTAATGACAGTGGACAAAAGAAAATGTTCAGTTAACTTTTTATATGGTTTGTGCGCTTACCATGTTTCATTTGGACATGCAAGAGAACTGAATTTTGTTTTTTCTTTCATGAAAACCTTTCAAAATGTAGCAACTGCAAGTACTTACGTCATATAATCAGCATAAGACATCAGTGATAAAGTCATCTTTATCCGGATGTATTATAGGGGAGAGAACATAACATTAGTTACACCTTTGAAACAGTTTATTTGTTGGATGTTTTATGTTGCTACAATTTATATCTTCAACTTATCAAGGTTTCTTTATTATTATATTTGCCTTTTAGAGGTAACCAGACTTATTTTCAAAATTATATACAATCACCTTCCCCTTTTTTATGTAAACCGGATGTAAACGGTTTAGAGAGGGCTTCGTTTAAATGTCTTGTCATACATTCATATTATTCAATATTTCAGGTTACCCACATAATATTGTTTAAAAACGTTTGACTGATTTTAGTACTTCTGTATAGAAAAAAGCTAAATTACCGGTAGGACAAAATGAACATTGCTAAAAAGGTATACATCTTACGCAGTAATGCTGTTGAGTTCACTTATACTATACATGAGACAGATGCATCAGGAATATGGATAATTTAGCTTTTTTTTGTAAATAAAATATACATTTATTAATCATTCTACAACCTTGCGTTGTGTTTCATTCTCAAAATGTTAACGATGACAATTTATTTCTCATTCAAAAACATTCAAAAAGGTGAAACCTGTAAATAATATGCCACGATGATGTCTTCATTTCAAGTTTCAACCCAACTGTCCCCACAGCTATAATCATCCCTATAATTCATAGGGATGATTGTGTGAGTTTTACGAATAATTATTATAAATATTTTAATTTAATTCAGTGCTGAGGAATTCACACCAGTTTGGTGTTAGAAACCACATTTTGTAAATCAGAAAAGAGCAGCAGGTGATGGTGGCATTTGACTCAAAACCCCCAAATTCTTTCTCAAAACATTTGAGAAAGCAAGAATGTTTGGTCCACCAAAAGGTAGCGATAAAGCACCTACAACTGTAGTCTTGAACGGAAATCAACAAGCCGAAGAAGAACACAAACGGAAATTACGGAAGCTACTTTTCACACAGGCGAAAGAGAGATAAACAAACAAAAGACTATTACTATTCGTGCAATTGTATAACTGTGCAATAAGTCTTTGTAACATATATGAATGGCCGATTCTGTCCGATTGTTCTTGTTAAGCTTGAATATCCAACACAAGGCGTTACCTTTAGTCATCCGAAGAGCTGCTAGCTAGCTACGTTAGCTGTTAGCATCTAGACATGTTTATTTTAGTGTTGGAACGAGGGAGCAAGACATGATGGCATGGAACTGACGCAGTGTTAGAGAGTCCAGCTGTACCTTTCTCACGATCAAAGGTAGGTTATTGCTTTTTTTTTTCTCCTTTTAATTGGGACCCTTCTGGTTAATTTGGTTACATGTGTAATTGTTATTGTGTGTACTGTCAGAGAGTTTAAGTGGATGTACGGTATTATACATCCACTCACTGTTGTATACTGACTGACTGTTTTAATCCCGAGTCTACGTTGCTTTTCATATTTAATAGATGTCATCCATTTAAATCTATATGGTCAGGTAGTGAAATATTAAAGTGAATGGCGATTCGATTTTCCACACCTGATTGAACCTATACCTCCTTTCCTTGCTTTAGTGATGATGCCACGCACGAATGATGTTTCTCTTTCTCAGTCAAAGGTTTGAAAGCTTTGCTCGGGTTTTGCATCGCGAGGAAACTCCACACATAACCGACCATCGTCATGGCGTGGGCTCTGAAGCTGCCCCTCACGGACGAGGTGATTGAGTCGGGTCTGGTCCAGGACTTTGATGCCAGTCTCTCAGGCATTGGACAAGAGCTTGGAGCTGGGGCATACAGTATGAGGTACAGTATCGTGAACTCACTTCTAATTAATATTATGTATTAGAATTATTAATATTAAATTCTAATTACTTGGCAGTTAATTGGTTTGTAATATATTTATTGATTGAGTGAATAGTTTATTAGACAGAATGTATAAACAGCAACAGAGTACAGTCAAACACTCCAAAAAGGATAGCACCAAAAAATGTCCTTGTTGTCTTGTTTCCATTTAGGCCCTATGCAATCAATTCATAGACATAGACATAGACAATAACAACAAAATTCAATAATCATCATAGGTTAAAAAATCCATGACAACAAATGTATCTATTGTCACACTGATCACACTGATATTTAGTAAAGTAAAGCTCATGCTGCAACACGTATGAGCTTACAGATTGGCTGTTTTTGGCTCATGTTCCCAACAAAATATGGATGCTGGGGGTTTGCGTGGCAAAAAAAACTGATGCAGGTTATTTGACTCAATGCTGTTAAATAAAGTGGTCTTTATTTAAAACCCATATCCAACCATTATTGTACATTTCTGGAGTGTGTTCTTTGATTTGACACCTGAATGTGATGAGTTGTTTTGGAGTTATAAGTGACTGAAACTGTCACTCCTCCTTTGAGTGGAATATATATGATGAATAGACAGTGCTCTCGTTGACACATTTGATCTCATACCAGTCCTAAATATACAATAATAAGAAAGAAAACTGATCAATTATATTCCATAAATGAAACATTAACCTTTGTCCGGTAGGCAGTAATTTATTTGTTGCATTTTCTGGCAAGTTGGAGTGTAATTAAGTGACACAAATTTGAATTGATGTGTGAATACCCTGCATGAATACAATTAGAATGTTAACCTTAGTTGGCAGTTAGGCACACCATCATAGCGTCAATTTTCTTGTGCGTCATAAAAATTGATTGATTACTAATATCTGTTAAGAGTGATGATATAGTTTGGGGTTGAGGCTCACCACTTTGAGTTCATTATTATTATGCCTATGATAATCTGTTTGTGAATTTATCTGCAGTATTATTTGAGATTCCCTGTTATTGACAGTTCTTGGACACTTTGTTTCTTCTATGGATTTGGATTTAGCTGGCTCAGGCACATGGCTCTTTCAGTATCCTTTTGTTGTTCTAGAACAGTGGTTCTCAAACTGACCTCCTGTGCTTGTCAGGATCCACAGCTTGAGAGCAACCGGTATAGAAGTGCTCTGTTACATGATACTAATACTAGACACTCTGCAAAGTGCCCACTGAAATTCTTCTGTTGACAGGAGAAATGAGATACACTGTCTGGATACCAAGGTATTTAATTGTGTCTCCCTAGTTACCCCCATTATAATTAATGAACTGCACCGTTGGAGAACATTGTAAGTAGAGCCCGACCAATACCAACGTTTTGGTCTAATCCCGATTTTAGAGAGTGCATTTAAGTAGTGGTAGACACAAACAAATGAAAAAAGTTATAAAAATCGATAGATAACAATAGTTCAAACTTATTTATAACCCTGTAGGAAAAGAACATTGCACTTGAATTATACAATGAACAAGTAATAAAACACACAACATTGCATAATAACAACTTAAGCCCAATTCCAAAGACATCTATGATCTCACAATGTGTGTAATAGACTTTATCATTTTATGACAAATTTTCAATTTTTTTTCTCTCTTTCCAGCGATGTGCTTGCTCTGCCCATATTCAAGCAGGAGGAGTCCAACCTGCCTCCAGACAATGATAACAAGATCCTTCCCTTTCAGTACGTTCTGTGTGCAGCTACCTCGCCGGCCGTCAAACTGCATGATGAAACACTTACCTACCTCAACCAAGGCAAGCCTCTGGATTTACTGTTCTGTCTTTATTAGTGGACTCGACACTGGTAATGGAAATAAATGTCGAGATCGAACACGTTTTATCTTTATTATGTCTTAAGTACTAAGACTAAGTTTATGCATTAAACTTAATTAATATAGCCCTATTCAAAATGTGTCTAAAATACTACTGTACATGCATTGTGAGCTTGTAGATCGGCTAATAAAAAACCCACTTTTGAACGTCTGGACCTATAATGGCATACCCAAAAATAGGGAAGCCAAGTTCAAATTGGTTTAAAGCGCTCACAATTGAAATTAACATATGGCTTGGTCTTTGCAGGGCAGTCCTACGAAATTCGAATGCTTGACAATCGGAAAATGGGGGAGCTCCCTGAAATCACTGGTAAAATGGTGAAGGTAAGATTATTATGTATTGAATGCCGTGATTCAATACATCAAACCATGAAGGGTTGCACTCAGAAATAAAATTCCATATTTCGTATTGTTCCATATGCCTCAAATTGACTTGGTGACAGGCGTTTCGGCTATCCAGCCCAGCCGTCATTAGTGTTTGCTCCCAATTTAAGATCACGGCATTACGAATATACAGTCGTAACTCATGAAATACTTGCAGTCTATTGTTTTCCAGGATATAGTATAGATAATATGTAATTATAAATGTTATGATTTTACAAAGCTTCCATAGTTATTTGGCCGTGTGTATTCCAGAGCATCCTCCGCGTTGTATTCCATGACCGTCGACTCCAGTACACAGAGCACCAACAGCTGGAAGGCTGGCGTTGGAACAGGCCCGGGGACCGAATCCTGGACCTGGGTGAGTCTTTTGGACAGCTGATCCTCTGTAGACTAGAGATGGAGGGAACTGGATTGGGTTTGAGAGTGTGGATGAAAAGTATTGTGAGTGTGACCATGAGTTTTACATTGACCTTGATCTTACATTAACCGTCACAGAGCAGATTTTTTGTTTTGTAACATTGATACAAGAAGTGGACTGTTGTGATGGCACTGTCTCTAGGACATGATGTGGAGTTGCTTGACATTAGATAACTGTAACTGTAGCTTATTAGTGGGGCGTTGATTGGGTTCTTATCAGTATCACAGTTCTGAAGTTTACAGCAGGTGATGAAGTGCATAAAGAACACTTTTGAATTGATAACAGATTGTTTTACGTTGATCCATTGCAGATATCCCCATGTCTGTTGGCATGATCGACCCCAGGGCTAACCCTACTCAGCTTAACACTGTGGAGTTCCTATGGGACCCATCAAAAAGAACCTCAGTTTTTATCCAGGTAGCATGGCGACCGAATCTTGCTATTTTCATTAGTACATATTCTAACTTCCCTTTCCCTGTAACCCTGAATTCGTTTTTTTTATTTGTATTTTTAAGTCTGATCAGAGTGATCTTGGACAATCCAGAGATTACTGTCATTGCATTGCTTCGCTTGTGTATACCGATTAATCCAGACTTTTAGCAAACTATCAAACAAAGTGAATATTCCCCCTGAATAATAATTACTAATATAACTTTTCCTGAATCTATGTGGCTTCCTTGTAGTGTCATGTTTACCCTGTCTTGTGGATAAGTCATGGCATCCTTCCCCTGAATAAGTTTCAATCAGATATATAATTGTGTTGTTCATAGGTTCACTGCATCAGCACAGAATTCACCATGCGCAAGCATGGAGGAGAAAAAGGCGTGCCTTTTCGTATCCAGATCGACACTTTCAAGGAGAACGAGAGCATCGAGTACACTGAGCACGTCCACTCTGCCTCCTGCCAGGTCAAAGTTTTTAAGGTGAGAGGAAACCATTTAGATATTGCACTGTTAAAAAAATCACCATATCTTTGGTGTCGTGTTCTTCCTGCGACGTCCTGTGCTGCTAACTCGACCTGTTCCAGCCTAAAGGTGCAGACAGGAAGCAGAAGACGGATCGGGAGAAGATGGAGAAACGAGCTCCCCAGGAGAAGGAGAAGTATCAGCCCTCCTATGAAACCACCATACTGACAGAGGTGAGTGGTGTTCAACAGGAGCATTTGGGAAGACGATAAGTACGGTAGGTTTGTACAAGAATAAGACTAAAGAAGGAAGGAGATAAGATCAAGGTTTTCAGGACCCTTCGAACACTGTAAAGGGGACCGACGGTATGCGTCAAAATGGCCATTGTGCTTTATTAATAAAGACCACTGGAAAACGGTACACAAGTGAACAGTGAATTTCATGGATAGTAATGGGTTCCGTAGCTGTACAAGATAATTTTGTCTGTCAGGATAACAATGTTGGTGCTCTCATGCAGTGCTCTCCCTGGCCTGAGATCACCTATGTCAACAACTCGCCATCACCTGGGTTCAACAGCACACACAACAGCTTCCCAGTGGCAGAAGGGTAAGTGTCTATTTTGTGTCTATTTTGTCCCTGCTGACCACAAGAGGTTAAAGCACTGAATCCCTGGATCCCTAGGTGGATCCAGGTGGATATTAAGTTAGTATGTAAAAGAAGGTGGTCAGCAGGGATGCATAGAACCATAGTTGGCTTTGAATGTTTCGTTTCCCGCTTTAGTATGTGATTTATAATGTGTTGCTTCAGCGAATGATTATTTGTAAGCGTACAGCTGATATGTGCGGTAACACTATTTAAAACTTTTATTTTTTGTCTTCATAGAAACGGATCACCCAACCACCAGCCTGAGCCTGTGGTTCAGGCAGTAGAAGTAAGTAAAACTGTTATTATACCATATCCATGGTATACTACTGTATAGCCTTGCCAAACCCCTGCATGTTAACAACTCCACCATATTCGTATACTATATGCAGACATGACGTATCATGGCTGATATCGTCTTTGGTCGATAACTTCAAGAAGTGCGACGCATTGTGAACTTGTAGATCTGCTATTTTCAGAGAGATACGGGGCTGTATTTTGCGTGTCTTAAGTACCAGGTCTTATTCCCTAACTTGAGTAAACTAAAGACCTGGAGGCGTGATCAATGCTCTTTGGCCACTCATAGGGGATTCACACTGAGACGGACTGAATCCGTTTCATTGGAACCGTTTTCGAATACGGTTGCCTGGTCCCCGATGGCCATGATTCACATTGCCCGAGATTCAACAGCGCACCCGGGTACACTTGCATAACACACTTTAATCCTCCTGATGACTGTGTGCTTGATGGCTGGCGCGCACGGACACTGACCATCAACTGTGCGACATTGTCTCAAATAAATCCAGACACACTGAATTGCATTGCCTCTTTGGCTTTTTGCCGTTATACTACTTGTCAGCCTCCCTGCTATTCACTGTGTCAGTCAGTTCTGTGCTCCAGTGTATTAGTTTGCTATGGATTCTACTTTAGCATTATTATTATTTTGTTTTACTTTGGAAACTGTGCCAAGCAAAGCCCAAGAGCCACGTGTAGTCCGCAGAATAAGATCAGCGCGGTGCTGCGCGTATAAGCAGATTCAAAGGAGAAGGGTGGCGTTGAGAAATGCGCTGGTGTTACGCATCGTGCAGAGGCTGTGTTTTTTTTTTTGTTGACGCTTGGCTCGTCGACTGCATGCATTCACATTGGAACGATCCGTATCTGAATACACTTCAACGGTCCAGAGACCCTCCCCCCCCATGCGGTCCCGGGGACGGTTGGGCGATCCGCTCCCGGGAACGGTACGCATCATTCACACTACCACAACATCTGCCAAGTGGTCCCGAGTGCGCACCCGGGACCATAGTGTGAATCCCCTATCAGAATAGCCAAATGGCATTGATCACGCCTCCAGGTCTTTAGTTTACTCAAGTTAGGGAATAAGACCTGGTACTTAAGACGCGCAAAATACAGCCCACGCTGTCATACGACGGGAGTAATTGGGAAGAAGGAAACGGTTGTGTGCCTCAAAGCATGAATCTTTAGATCAATATGTGGCACAGTCGTAAATGTCCTTTCCTCAACCCTTGTCCTTGAAGAAAACACAGAACTGTATGGTTTCTAATGTTGATAAT
Source organism: Protomyctophum parallelum (assembly GCF_964188405.1). Lineage (NCBI taxonomy): Eukaryota > Metazoa > Chordata > Actinopteri > Myctophiformes > Myctophidae > Protomyctophum > Protomyctophum parallelum. Next base: position 7,830,869 of record NC_139705.1, read on the forward strand.
TAGCCATTTATTAACCTTTTTTAATATTTTCACCTCAAAACATTATTTTCCTGCTTAGAAGCATTTTGGGCTGGCTGATGTTGTGGTCTGTCTAAGACCCATGCAGGGGTTAACAAGGTGGTTTTGAGAGAAGATCTATGATGTCACTTAGCCACTTTCTGTTGGATGACTTATAAAACGTACACTGCTAAATTATTTCTATCCATGTTTTAAATTTAATGAGGTAAATCATATTATTATAACACATGGGGAATAATTTGTGCAAATTGATTTTGAGAATGCCAATTACTGTGCTATCAAGTCTTTTTAATTAGTGAAGGAACTGACTAATCTCCTTTGAAAATGACTTTCTTCAAAAAAAGATTGATTTAGTAGCGAAACATTTTGCTGCCTCAGATAAATTGAATTCCTAGCTTGTCTTTTGATTTGTATTTATTTTAGTAGTTTACAATTTGTTGTTCCACTAAAGCTGTCTGCTTATCATCAGTGTTAGAAAGGGTTTAAAATAAGCATACGAGTTGTTTTCTTATCTTTAATGATTTATTTGTTTTCCTTTTGAAACCTTCATCTTGTCAGTGGAATATCTGTCAAGTTTGATTAATTTTTCAAAGAATGAATGTGCATCGGATGATTTCTGAGTAATAATATATAATCGTCTAAAATATAGATGACGTGAAGTACATTTTCTATTTATTTATTTTTTGTTTAGCGTGTGCTATTTCATGTTAGACTCCTATTTACTGCAAGATAAAGTGATTTGAGCTGTATGAGTGTATAAATATTTACCTTTCCTTATTTCCTTTTCCTACAGATCATAGTGAATGAAATAATAGAAGTAATTTGCTATTTCCTTTTAATAATAATGATTTTCCTTCTGTTACTCAAAAGTGAAAGTTGTGGAATATGAAAGTTGTGTTATCCCTAGGGAGGAAATTAAGACGTCTTTCTTTATTTGTGTGTACTTAGACAAACAACGAGATACAGCATAACATCACATGGGCAAGTAATCTAATCTATGTGCTGACAGCATACATACACTACTGCACTAGTTAATGATGTTCTGTTTGTTTAACATTTTGGATATCTGATATGGAATTTCTATAAAATATAATATCTTTCCCTTTGTAGAACTTGTTACCCACAACAACACCACAGGATGCACAGCAGTGGCTTCATAGAAACCGCTTCTCGCCCTTCTGCCGTCTTTTCACCAACTTCTCAGGTATAATACTTCCTGATTACAATAAAGGAACAGATCAGGTTCAGTGTCATATGGAATCCCTATCAGAATTGTTTGTTTTCTCATCTGGTTATTTTAAAGTGAGCCTGAAACACGCACCAGATTGCCCACTGTAAATACATATTCTGGTTGTACATACTACAATTTTAAACCTAGCCTGCTATGTGGTGAAGGAATGAATAGAAAACCACTAATTATGGAAGACCAGTTCAGCCTGTTGACATTGTCAATAGCAGGCAACATCAGGCAGTGTTTATTCACACGTGGTGGCCATTTTGATAGCCCCGCCCATCCATGTTTTAGAATTGCACGATCAAGTTAAGAAGCGCCTCATGTTACAGGAACGGTAGTAGAGAGATATTCAACAGAGCACAGGAGATCTACGTAGATGTAACGGCAGCTGGACCAGCCACCAGGACATGCCTCTCATCGTTGTGTGTTATGTGTTCGCCCGGGGGGGTGAATCTGCTAAGAAAGTTCAGAGGTTATTGTTGTTATGATGTAACAGGGGCGGACCTGTTGAAGCTGACGCGGGAAGATGTCATTCAGATCTGCGGGCCGGCGGATGGTATAAGACTCTTCAATGCACTGAAAGGACGGTGGGTTTCCTCCTCTCATTTGATTCCACTGTCAACATGGATGTGTGTTGTAATATTGTATTACTGTCCCATTTCTTGACTTAAAAGTGCACTTTGTCGTTTTCTTTCCCCATGTTTGTAGGGTGGTAAGACCAAGGCTCACAGTCTACGTGTGTCAGGAATCTCAGCAGGCACGAGAGCAGCAGCAGAAACATGAAAACGGAGATGCCGCCAGCAACACTTTCTTTGGTCAGCCTGTGTTTGCTTTAATGCATGTCTGTTCTGTCGTGTGACATTGTGCAAACGAGAGTGTGTGAAACGAATAGTATGCATGATGTCATAATACTATTGATACAAAAAGACATAGGGCTGTATTTTGCGTGTCTTAAGTACCAGGTCTTATTACCTAACTTGAGTAAACTAAAGACCTGGAGGCGTGATCAATGCTCTTTGGCCACTCAGAATACCCAAATGGCATTGATCACGCCTCCAGGTCTTTAGTTTACTCAAGTTAGGTAATAAGACCTGGTACTTAAGACGCGCAAAATACAGCCAATAGTCTCTTATAATGAATGTTTAAATGAATATTAACTGCCGAGTGCTCACACCTACTTCATTGCCTGCAGTCTATCACGCCATCTACTTGGAGGAGCTGACGGCTGTGGAGCTCACGGAGAAGATTGCTCAGTTGTTCAACATCTCGCCCCGACAAATAAGCCAGATCTTTAAGCAGGGTCCCACCGGCATCCATGTACTGGTCAGTGATGAGGTACAGTAAAAAGCCACCTTTCGTTAATGCCACCGCTCTGCATTCTTCCCATTTTGACCTGAGATCAGATTCTAAAAATGTCTTCTACATCCTGACACTTTTCTGAAAAAGCTATGTTTCTATGTCAGTCGTTCTTCGATTTAAAAAAATAGCAGACCTACAAGCTCGTAGAGCGCCACTCTGTGGCGCGCTATGAGCTTGCAGATCTGCTATTTTTCAATAGCTAAAGCATAACATAATGCTAACACCAAAAGGGGTTCCCGCCCAAAATGGGTTAAGGCTAGACCTATTATGGTCTAGGAGGTTAAGGCTTATAGAGTAGAAAATCATCACCAATTAAGCACTATTATATTTACTATAATTTTTATTGCACCAATCTACAAGCTCACAATATGTCGTACATTGTGAAAATCAGAAACATTTTCATCTATGATGACATATCCAAAATGGGGGCAGCAGATTGAATGTGGTTAGGTTTTAAGTGTTGGGATGAGATGACCTTTATACTGTTACTGTATATATCCTAAAGAAGACTTTTGGTTGTTGAAACGTTAGTTACTGTAATGCTGTAAATCCACATTGCATTGAGGCGGCTACAAGTGTGTACCTGCCTCATCTTTTTAATGTAATACATTTCCTTCTGCCTTTTGACACTGAAATTGTCCCTTTTCTTTTTACAGATGATACAGAACTTCCAGGACGAGGTGTGTTTTGTGTTGGACACAATGAAAGGTATGTGAGGTTTCACATACTCTCCCAATTCCTGTTATTTCCTAGCTTTTATTTCTACAGTAAATAAAACCTCAGCTATCACCTGTGATGTGCTTTGTCAGTTCACGTTTATTTATAATAATCGGTTCCATATGCATTCATTTTAATCACCAGATGAAACTCATGATGGCTACCACATCATCTTGAAATGAAGTCTGAATGGGAGAACGGTGTTGCCTTGCTATCCGTTTATACCCTATCCTGACAGTATCTGTCCAGCTTCCGCCTCCACGCTGTGCGTGGAATGTGCTGGAGTTGACCCCCCCTCCTCCATGGGCCTGTGCGTCGGACATACCCAACACCTCACTAGACGCTGCTGTGGGGAACGTACGATTGAAACACCTAGCCCTCTCCTACCGAAACCTTTTTATTGTCTTAAGCCTTCGTACATCATTGTGCGGCCACGTTGCTCTGGGGAAATTTGCCAAGTGACGCTGCAGCATGATGAAGTCAAAGTTAGGCTTTACTATTGAAGGAGTGACTCTGTTTCAAGTTGCTACATCGAAGCACCTCGCACTTCCCTGACCCGTGGCTGTCTCTTCTTAAATGGTAATATCCTCCCTGTTGCTCACGTCTAATGGAGAAGAGCATTTGGTGTGCCAAAGTGCTGTGCGTCAGAAGCAAATAGTCCCCCTTACTCTTACAATACTTGACCCTCAGCCTGCAATACCGCATGGTTCCCCTTTCTAGTGCCTAGGTTGCTTTACTGGAGCCCCTTTAGCCTAGAAGGAACATATTACTGAGAGGCAGCATCATGAGCTATCAGGACATCGTGAGTAGTGTTGGCTCATTACTCAAAAGTAATTTATTACTCATCACTTTTCAAAAGTAATATTGTTATGTTACTTATTACTCATTGCCAACAATAATTAGTTACACTACTTGTTTCAACACTGCAGCCTACACTGTAAAGTCCTCAGTGTTGGAACAGGTATGTTTGGTTGTACACTCATTGGAGTTAAACACGTTTTACGTGTTGTCAGCGTAAACACAAATAAGTTGCAAGCTACCTAAACGATGAACTTCCTTCAAGTGTTTGTCTCTTCAACTGCCGACATCTAGACTGCTAAACATAAAGGCTATCTCAGATCAATGATTCAGTTGTGTTTGCAGCATGAAGCCTGATTTATATTTGGGCGATAGCTGTTGTCGCGCACCGAAAATATCAAATCTACAACTCGCAGCGTGTTGCAGTGCGAGGCGTGCAAGCTTGTAGATCAGCTATTTTCGGTGTGTGGCACGGCGTGCAACCCAGCATAATTTCGGGCATATGAAAACTTAAATGAAAATACGCACATAATGTTGTCGGTGTGAAGAGCAACGGACCCATTCACTTTATGGACTTTCAAAACAAGGTGAGGGAAACTGTAACGACTTATTTTTCTTGGTGGAAGGTTTAACTGGAGTCCTGAACTGACTGTGCTGTTGTCTGTTACTCCTGTAACTTACCACGCCCACAGTTCCACCAAGGGGTGTGAAAAATGTAACTTATGAGTTACTTTTTGGTTAATATGTAATATTACTGAAATGTTAATAGTAATTAGTCATACAACTCGTTACTTGGAAAAGTCATATTACAAAAACACTAGTAATGCATTACTGTCCAAACACTGATCAAGGGACATCTTGAGGACAGCTCCTCTGCTAATATCTGTGCTTCTGTAAAAGCTGACGGTGTCAAGCATTCTCCTTTGCTTTGTTACTGTAAGACAGTGTGAAAAGATTTTCTATACCTCTGTGTAATGTGTGTTTATCACATTTTCAGCCATCATGATTATTACGCTTAGATCTCAAAGGACAATGAAACGCTACTGTAGTGAACCTAGTAGCAACACCAGCAACCTGTGATCCCTACCAGTGCGTTTGTTTGGCACTTTTAGTTTTTAGCCATTTCCCCTGCATTTGTTTTGACTAGCCAGTTTAAAATGTTTTGTGATAAATCACGTGTTTTTATAATATATTTTTTTCTGCTTTTTCCTTTTTGTTTTTTTACACATGTTCTGTTTTTTTTTAATATCGCCACTTCCAAATACTAATACATGTAGTGGGTTTCTTGACATACCAAAACTGCATGTGGAAAGAGAATATTTGGCTTCAGACCGTTATGCTGAAATGAGCATCCGCTGGAAATGAGATGGGTAGTTTGACATTTTTAGAAGTTCATCTTTGGCCCATCTCATCAGAATGATTAAAATACTTAGGCCTACCCATAAGCTGTTTTCTTTTCTCCCTACACTATAAGTAAAGTATACCCATCAAGAAGAGGGTTTGGATATAGGCTAGTTGGACTGGTCTCAATTTAGAACGATCTATTCTAGGTAGGACATCTAATTTAAGTGAAAGATGTGGGGACAAATTACATTAATGATATCACGACTGCTGTCCTCATAGTTTAGGCTGGGGTACAGATAGCCCTGAAACATGACTGTCACGACTCTCAGGAGCGTCATGTGAACCATGGCTACGATACAGAATGCAGATGTAGGTTACAGTCAGACAGAATTATAATAGCCATTTTGTTGCTATGGAAACTGCCTTTTTTATTACAAAGGGTGGTGTTCTCATCAGAGATGAGGACTCGTATTTTATTTATAAATAGATCTGCTTTTGTCGACGTGTGGTTAACTTTGAACTATTGCTCTCGGATTTTACATCTTTGCGACCGCGGCATGGACAAAGAACCCAGTAGGCTATTATGACTACATTTCCCAGCATACGTAGCGCAGGGCACGCTCGTGATGTCACAATAAGTATATATGGCTTCAGAGCAGAATTCCTTACTCGAGTCGAGTCCATTGTTACATTGTAACAAACCGGGGCAGGGGCGAGGGGGAGAGGGACGTCATTTTGCAGGACAATTTGCTACATTTGGACACCAAAATCAAAGGAACATAATCCAATTTCGCACACGACGAACGGTAGGACAAATAGAGCTCTGACTGAAGCCGCCCCGGTGAAAAAAAGGATAAACGACCACAGAAGCATTTTAAAGATTCCGACCAGGAAGATAAGACATTCGGACTGTCGGACAGATCTGAGATTCGCACTGGAAGCCTATTTTCAGCAATAAACTGCAACCAACCTGTTTGACGTCCCTCTTTTCCTCCGTCTGCCCTTTGGTTTAAATAGATATAGGCATGCCATGCAGTGTTTAAATAGAACTTGCACTTAGTGAGTAGAACAATGAGCATGAAGCCTAAGTAGCCTAGTCAGCTCTGCAATAGTGTTGCAAACTGATAATCACACAAGCTTTGATTCAAGTCACTTTGGGGCACCATTGGTCCGCTCTTGTACAGTAGGCTACAGTAGGTAACGTTGCACGGTTTAGGGTGGACGTTTTGGCAGAAAGAACCAGGGCGTTCCTATAGCTTCATGTGCATCTCGCTTTGGGAAACAACTGGCAGCGAATTGGTTGGAATCAGGGTTCCTAGATCTGCCTCAGGTAAGAAGGTTTAGTGTTTCATTAGCTGGGCACTTTGCCATTGTGAAAATGGAATGAATGACCGGGTGTTCTGGAGGGGGAGGGAGGGAGGCAGCCGAAACCAACCTCCCCCAACTGTTGTCAGTTGCAGCATCCTGAAAGGGTTAGCCTACTGAATGCAATGAATTGGTTTTAGTCGAAACTTGTCAGTATTGACTATTTATTTGTGTACAAATGTGACGAATGTACCCGCAAGGATTACATTTGTACACTCAGATCTGAATAGATCAATAGATGATCAACACTGAGTATTTTACTGTGAATTTACGTTGTTTATGATTAGTTCGTAACCATTCAGATTTACAGCACCATAACTTAAAAAGTGTGACATCATCATGCCTAATGGTATAGGCTACTCACAATGTTCCTATATTGGCCCAGCATTTCTATAGCAATTGCCACAGTAACAAATGTATTAAGGACTGTATCACTGCCACTCTTGTCTGGGTAATCTCCTATGCAGTAATATATTGTAGATTATATAGGCTACAATAGAACATGGCTGTCACATCCAAAGCAACTAAGAAGACGGGTTGTATTGTCCAAACCACCATTCTGGCCTGTTTTGACCTGCTTACTGATGTAATTGATCAGACTTGCCTTCTGCTTTCAAAAGTCCCCTGTGCAGTTTTGAGCCAAAATAAGAGCAAATACCATGACACCACTGAGATCATAGTTGCTTCAAGGCTGTTCATATGGAAACCCTGCTTGCCTAGTTGCCATGGTGACGTTTCCAGACTTGATGATTTCAGAGCGGGGATTTCATGTGAGACGGGGGAGAGACTGAGGCAAGGCAGTGATGAGGCAGGAATACAGATGAAAAGAAGAGAGGGCCCAGAGCTGGTGGCACCTTTTCAGTGGAATTGGAGAATTGACATTACCTATTAGATACAGTCCGATGCAGTCATCCTGCACTATTCTTTGGGGGCAAACCAATGTGAAATGTTACGCCCAAATTATACTCCGTTGGATGATGTTGTTGCGTGCGCACAGAAGGAAAAAAAACCCTGCAAAAAGCTCACAGCACGTCACGGATAGATCTGCTATTTTCGGCACAATGACAACGTCATACGACGGAGCATAAGGCATTGTGTTTGTTTAAAAAATAAATAAATAATGAATTTAGCCTTGTCGATTTCTATGACTCATATTTGACTTTGTAATACTCATCCCATTTTCTAGTACCACATGCACCCGATTTCATGGCAGAACCCCGGCATGCGTCCAAAGAGTTTGTCTCACAGGGTGTCTCACACTGCTGTGTGCTGTCCTCATGCTTCAGACACCACGCTTCCATGGAGGCAGGTCCGTCCCTCAGCCTCAAACGAAGATATGAGGAGCTGGACAACAGCTCTCCGTTCTCGACGCCCAAGGATTCCGAAGATGACATCTCCAGCAGCGATAGTGCAGACAGCTGCGATAGCCTCAACCCCCCTTCCAGCACTACCATCACTCGTAAGTGTCAAAATAATACAGCTGACACACACGCACACAAGCACACACACACAGTCACTGTGTCACACACACAGTCACTGTCTCACACACGCAGTCACTGTCTCCCTCACACACACACGCACACAGTTTTAGGATCACTAAACATATAATACATAATTTGTCCTTAAGCTAAGCTCTGTGTTAGTGGCTGTGAGACGTGTGACATAACGGTGACACTAGATTTCTCTAAGCTTCTTGAGTTGACTTGTAACAATGTTAAAATAAATATACCTTCTTAGCTCTTTTCAGATTGTATGGCCGATCATTTGAAAGCTTAAAACAAATTCATGAATCTGTAAAAAAAACGGAAGTGCGCCCTACACGAGGCAATTTTTTTACATAACATGGCAACCCTTCAACCCTCTCCCACTCTGTTTTGCCCTCGTCCAGCGACGTCCATCCTCAGGCAGCCCAAGCTGTCGCCCGGAGGGAAGCGGGTGCGTTTTGACGTTGTGACCGTGTACTACTTCCCCCGGCGGCAGGGCTTCACCAGCGTGCCCAGCCAAGGGGGCAGTTCCCTGGGCATGGCCCGCCACCACTCCTACATCAGGAACTACACGCTGGGCGAGTTCGCCCGCGAGCAGGAGACCAGTCACCGGCACACTCTGCGTCAGCACCTGCGGCAAGAGAAGCTCAATGCCCGCAAGATGAAGGTATAGTATACATGGTTTCACTCCTATAGGGTGCATTTTGCATCCCAAAACGCTTTTTATAGTTAAGGGACGCAATAAAACAACGACCTCTGCATCCACGGGATGCACTACTTTACTACTAGTTTATTTAGCTAGCTTTAGTTATAATAATAATTTCTTCTTCTGTTTTCTACATGAATATAACCACATTATTATAACCATATAAAATGAAATGGGAGTTAAATGCTGCAATTTGTAAAAAATGGCAAAATATGACTCCTAATATGTCCCTGGGACTCATCTAAAAGACCATCCCTGCATCCCGGGACTCATTACATTGAAAGCCTATTTACATCACTGACTCCAGAGGATGGCATCTGCACAGAAAAATCCTTAAGTGTTAATTCATTGTCTCCACCAGGCCGAAGGCATGGGGAGAGAGTATGTTTTGCACTCTGTCCGTGTGTGTGCGTGCGTGTGTCCGTCCGTCTTTCTGTCCGTCCTTTACCAGTTAATCTCCGGCTTTGCACACACACTCCCTGGATGCCAACATGAACCTCTGCCCCAAATATTCCTCAACGGCCTGTTATAGCGCCACCATGAGGCCGATTTAGGCAAAACACATTTCTGTAGATTACTCGTACACATTTTTTACCTCTGTAATCCATCCGGACTTTACTGTGTCAATAATATAGATGCATTAATAATGATTGATGAATCACAACTTCTGCTCAGAACCCGCATGAATGTCTCATGTGTCTCTCTTCAACATATCACACAGCTGACACGCAACGGTACAGTGGAGTGCGCCCAGGCAGATCTGCTGACACTGGACGACGTGTCGGACGAGGACCTGGACGTGGAAAGGGTGGAGGTGGATGATTGTTTCTTCCTCCAGCCCCTGCCCACCAAGCGGCGCCGCGCCCTCCTGCGAGCCTCTGGCATTGCGCGCATCGATGCCCGTGAGAAGGCAGAGCTCCGAGCCATCCGGCTCTCACGGGAGGAGTGTGGCTGCGACTGCCGCTTCTACTGTGACCCTCGACACTGTGGCTGCAGCCAGGCTGGCATCAAATGCCAGGTAAAGAACGTTACATTTTGTAATGTAAGTAGAAAAGAAAGAGCCATTGATTCAGCACAGTTCAATGAATGTGTCACCTCGCTGAGGAGGGTTTCCTTTTAAGATCATGTTGCCTCACCTCATCTAATGTAATGTAATTGCTTCCTTTTCTGTTATTAATCCACTTCTCCCGCTCGTCTGTATCAGCTCCTCTTTTATCTCTCTCTGTATGTTTTCTTTACCACTCTACATTATGCTAGACAATGGTCTTCTGTCTTCACCTAACAGTGGCCACCAGCTGTCAGAAATAACATAACGTTAATCGTTAAACGTTAATTAATGTGCAAATATGAACTATAATGCCTTTGTCAAATCTGTGTGTTTTGTAAAAAATAATAAATAAATAAATATAAATAATTTATGACAATAAACATAAAACTGACATCACCTAAAAATGTCCAGGTTGAATCAAAGGCTAAAGGAACATCTTTTTTTTCATAGACTAAACGTTCTTGATGAGCATCATTGACATCCTTGTTTTGGCGTGCAATCGTATGGATAATTTAGAGAGGTTAATGCTCAGTGGACTGTATCTCTGCTAGGAAGTGTGGCCAATCTATGATCAGTCATCTATATTGTATCTATAATTATATAACTATAAAATAAATGAATAAAGCTAAATATAAAAAATAAAATGTTTGTGGAGGTAGTTGCCTACTGGCAGTGTGCTCAAGAAATGTCGCACGGATTGGTTCAGTGGTTTGCGAGATTAGCCGTGGACAAACAAACAGGCAAAAACATAACCTCCCCTTTGCCTTCGACCTGGCAGAGATAATGAATGCAATAACACACAAGAATGCTATGCTGTGAGATACTGGCTTTGGTGTGTGCTGCGGTTGTAGGCTCGAGGCCAAAGGTTCTTACACTCTTTTTACTTAAATAAATTTGAAATGGAAGCTGTATCCTCACATTTGCTTGTTTGGTCAGGTGGATCGGATGTCCTTCCCATGCGGCTGTTCTAGGGACGGCTGTGGTAACTCGGCAGGCCGCATTGAATTCAACCCTCTGCGTGTGCGAACCCACTACCTGCACACCATCATGAAGCTGGACCTGGAGGAGAGGAGGCTGCTGGGACTGGCAACCGGGGAACAGTACACTGAGTCCGACCTTATCTCTTCTCCGTCTTCCACGTGTCCCCCGTCCCCCGACGTGTCCCCGCCGGCCCGCCTGGACTCCGAGCTGGAGGCGGTGGCAGGGGTTCGGGACCTCCTGGCGGAGCAGGACATCCTGGAGCGCGAGAACGAGACGGCCGTGTTGCACCTGCAGAGCGCCGAGGAGCAGGAGAGGAGGCAGAGGGAGGAGGCCGACCTGGGGCAGCGGGCACTGTGTCTCCTGCCCGGCGCCTTGAGAGTGGGGCTACCTGAGCAGGACGGGATGGAAGGGGTGGAGCAGGTTCTTCTGCAGGGACAGTTCCCCACGGGGGCCACAGTGCTTTGCATCGCCAACGGCCAGGAGGAGAGTGCCCCTGACCTCCACAAAGACTCCACCTCTCTGTTATACTACCAGGTCGGCCCCATGGAGTCAGGCACCTTTGAGTCTCTGGCCAGGGAGGAGGAGAAGGACGAAGACGTGAAGGAGAAAGAAGATGGTGGTGAGAAGGCACGTGTGGCGGACAGGGGACAGGAAGGTGACGGGTGGGATGGCGAGCATGGAGACATCACCTGCAGGCAGGACTTGGGAAATGCTTCGCTCACTGTAATTGGATGCGAGAAAGAAATGGAGGAGAGGCTTCCACCTCAGCATAGCCTCTCGGAGGAGCAGTGCCAAGGGGATACCTACTTGGCCACGGGGGGCGACATCTACCTACTACCTACCGAGGTTTAGCGCCAGCCCCCCCCCCCCGCAGATTTTTTGCACAATAGCTTCGTCTAAGCTAAGAATAAAAAAATCACATTTCATGATTTTGTCTCTGCTATCGCAGAGTTGTGTTACAGGCTGGAATCGTTTAGTAGTGAGTAGTGAGTCATTGAGTTTTTGTAAAAAATGAGCTTGAGCATTAAGTATGTGAAGGAGGGGGAATTCTGAAAGCACCCACAGATCTCTCCCTAGAAGTAACATGGATGCAGTTACACAAGGAAACCCTCTTGTTCAAATGGGAGCAGCAATCATAGCCTTATTGGGGGAAAGAGTCTTTGTGTGTAGGAGTCACTTTGTAACTGAGAAGTACAGCAAGTAGAGCTTTTGTTAATTCCCAGTGCTATAGAAAATGGCAGTGTGAGCTCTAACATAAGCCTTCTGTGCAGTGATGTATAAGATATCTACACTATAACACCACTGTGTGTGACAAGCTGTCGTGTCGCTCACTACATACCGTTTAACTCTCCATTACAGCAACATGTAACATTACAACAGTACACTGCAGTCTTTCAAGCCAAATTAAGGCCACTGATAGTATCCCCCTTTGAGAATAGATTTAGCAATCCTGGAAATACTTGTTTTTTCGTGTACTGTATAATATGCATTTGCAATGGGCCAAGGTAGCTGCTTATATTATGGGTACGCACATTGTGAATGGAGGTTCCGGCGTGTTCAAACGGGACATAAAGGATGAACCAGCTAGCAGCAGCAGACTTGAATTGGCCTTAGCTGTTCCTTATGCCTGATTTATACTTGGTTGGGCGCTGGTGTCACACAGAAAAATTACAAACTCAACACGTCGTGATGCATGAACCTATATCAGGTTCACCTTGGACCGCTGCACGCAAATGTGTTTTTATTTATCAAAACAACTAGTTTACTCATCATAGTATTGCAAAGCTTATATTACACATATTTCAATAATGTGTCTTTTGTCGTTGCCTTTGGTTTAAGCATAAGCCTGATTTACTCCATAGTAGCCTAAAATAATTAGTTTTTCTAAATTAATTTCTTTTAGGCAAGCCACACCATCTATGGAGTATAAATTAAGCTTTAGACATTGTGGCTTTTTTTCCTTCTTTTTTATGAAAACATTTTTTTTCTTTTGTGGTTCGCATTGAGATTGTCAAGCAACACATAGTCAATCTTACCATGTGAAGCCTGGTTTATGTTTCAGCTGCAAAGCGTCATACTATGAAAATAATAGTGTATTTTCAATGACAATACGTTACGTTTGTTTTATGCTGAAAGGATAGAATCAGTCAGCCCATGATCCTTGTATCTTCACCTCATTGAATGGCCTGTACTGTAAGAAAGAGATTATTATTATTTTAGGAGTCAACAGAAATAACAGCCCGTGCTGTTAGTTATACAAAATGATGTGACGTTACTAATTTATGATCTGTGACAACAATCTGCATTTGTATTTTTTACTTTAATCTGTGTGTGTGTGTGTGTGTGTGTGTGTGTGTGTGTGTGTGTGTGTGTGTGTGTGTGTGTGTGTGTGTGTGTGTGTGTGTGTGTGTGTGTGTGTGTGTGTGTGTGTGTGTGTGTGTGTGTGTGTGTGTGTGTGTGTGTGTGTGTGTGTGTGTGTGTGTGTGTGTGTGCGTGTGTGCGCGCGCGTGTGCTTGTGTGTGGTGCGTTTAAAGCACATGTGGATGGGAGACAGGAAGGACAGTAGGCGATACGATCGGTAAAGAATAGCTATTTTATTTCCTGAAAGATGCTGTTATAGATTTACAATTTACCCCCTTTTTTTTTTCTTCTCCCACCATCATGAGAAATGTATTTCAAAAAAATATTTCTTGATGGCTGATGTAAGAATTAAATGTATTTGAGAGCCTATGGCAGACATTTGAAAGCTGTTGCACTGCAAATCATTAAGTGATTTATATGGAATGAAGTGTTTTGTCATTTGAATATGTAAATGAAATTCTATAACATTTCTTGTCTTTAAATGTCTTTTTATGCTATGTCTAATTAATATGTAAGTGTGCCAACACTTCTTACACAAAATCAGTCCTTTGTTGAGCTGCTTGTGTGACCATTGCTTTGAGTAACGGTTTGCCTGGCACAGGATGTGGTACTGTGTATGAGATGTTTGATGTATTTTTTGTTTTGTTTGCCTTTTTATTGTCTTAATATAACCATGCTTAAGAGTTGCACCAAGGCAGCGGTTTCAAACCTAATTTGATGATCCGTTCATCGACTAGATTTTAAGACAATGGTGTCTCAGAACTATATTGTGAGACTGAGGATGTGTGGCGTTCGTTTGACATGCCTTGACAAAGTACCATCCTTGAAGTAATGCTAATTACAAATGCCTGTTGTTGGGTCTTTGTCTTTGGTTTTCCAGTAATAGAAAAAGGTTTGGGACCTCTGCATCAAATGAACTCCAATACACTACGTGATTGTGTGTTTTGTCTGTGTGAGAGCGGTGTATGATTGTTTAAAAGACTGATGAATTTAGACGTAATCTAAAAGCTGTGAGAACTACTCTCATGCTAACCAATGCCTAACGTCAACGAAAAGGTGTTTTTTTGTTTTTTTTTAATACAAACATGAAAAATAAAATACTCAATAAAAAAAAAGATTTACGTTGTTGGCTATTATTTATGTCACAAACTATGGTTTTGAAGAGTGAAGGTTGTATTTAGAAAGATCACAAGAAGATTCACACAGAGACAGTATAGGTAGGCTATAAGAAGTGTGTGTGTGTGTGTGTGTGTGTGTGTGTGTGTGTGTGTGTGTGTGTGTGTGTGTGTGTGTGTGTGTGTGTGTGTGTGTGTGTGTGCGCGCGCGCGCGCTACTGATAGTCATCATGACAGTGAATCATGTCTGTCTGGTTGAAAAACAGTCTGACCACTAGATGGCAGTATAGATTCGCCTGGTGCACCCGACTTAATTCAGCTGCCTGTACAATATATACTCTAGGTACAAGCCTGGTGACGCGAGGTTAACAACTATTTGTGTATAGCCTATAACTGGGTTCGGCCTAGAGTCTGTTCAGTTTCAATTTAGGATTAAATTCACAGTGACTATGTGGAAGTGGCCAAAGCTCAGGACTATGACCGGAGAGCAGACAAGCCCTGGACCCGGCTCTCGGCAGCAGACAAGGTGTGCTTTTGTTTTTGTGAGACGACCTGTGGAGTGTGGAGTGTCATGTTTTTTGCCAAAATTGTCCAAGATAACACACATCTGCTGACAGAACATTTCTTATCATTCAGGACAGTTCAACCTCCACAAAATCAGAATTATTACCAATAACTAGGCTAATCAATTACAGGCTGTTTATTTAGACTTTGCAGTGTACAGAATTCTACACATTTGCAGAACTGCTGCCCATCAATATAGTATCCTATATCACGATGTTTGGGATGTTGCCTTGTTTTCCTCCTGCAGCTATGTCTTGCCAGTCCAAAGGTCGCAGTGACTGCTGCGTCTGCATGGACTTCACTTAAGAGATGCTTGCCTTTAATGCCTGACATTTGTGAAGCCTTGAGTTGAGTCCCATCCAAGGCCCCTTCATATTACCGAGATATTAATGTAGCCCACTCCCAACAGACCACAGAGTTTGCCTCATTGTGTTTGTGTGTGTGTGTGTGTGTGTGTGTGTGTGTGTGTTTGTTTCCTTAAACATGCAGGGAGAAAAGGACAATTGCCCTATATCATGATCAAGCCAGGAGTACAGCATCGAGGTAAGACTGGGCCTATATGTGCTTCTGAACTGTGGAACTAGTCGAAAGACTACACATTGCTGTAATGGCTACCACTTTTGTTTTATTTGAGTCAAATGAAAATGTGTTTAAGAAAAAATCTGTAGTGTCATCATCATCACCTTTATTTATACTCGGAAATACAGTTGAGGGCAAGCCCTCAATTACAGTCAAAACAATACATCAACACATTATAAATCAGGATAAGTTACCAGTAAAATAAATCAATTGAAGCGGGAGCAATCACGGTGAAAAATGTTCTGGAGCATTCCTTTGAACTGACCGAAGGATGGCAGGGAGCTCAGTTTTAAGGAGTTTTGAAGTTCGTTCCACGAGGTTGGGCCATTGACAGAAAAAGTTGTCTTGCCCAACTCTGTCTGAGCCTGAGGAGCCTTAAGAAATCACTAGAGTGGGTCTGATAGGTGCTATTGTTCAATTCCAACATGGAACAGATATAGTCAGGGCGCATCCCAGCAATGGCTTTATATAAAAATAGGTGCCAATGCTTATCTTGCCTCTCTGTGTGCTGTTCAGGTGTCTGAAATGAAGGAAATGCAGTCTGAAGGGCAGAAGTCTCTGGTGGCCTTGGCCTTCATCTTCGCCATTCAGAAGTGTGACCCCGCCCCCTTCTACCTGTTCGAGATCGACGACGCCCTCGACGAGGAGCAAAGGAAGGCCGTCTCGGGTAAAGAACCAGACAGCCATTTCATCGTGGTGGTGACTGGTCATTTCTTGGGCTGTTAACGTAAGGAAGGGCCCATGACGTAGATGTCCGTCATGGTACTTAGTACGGTCATGTGCCCGAGACGGAGATTGATTAATCTCCATCAAATTAGTGATATCAAAACCGGTCTCATCGCTCTACAGCCTAGAAGCGCTTGTTGCGCAATCCTCGGTGTTGCACAGCAGTGACACGTCATCAAAAACTTTCCCTGCCTGTTTAGGCGACGACAACGAAAATCTTAAAACGTTAATAACTCGCGATCTAAATCATCCCGCCTAATTATAAAAAAAGGTTATGTGTTTGACGGGCCCCCGCTGTCCATTCGCTAGTCTCGTTAGATTTGATCTTACCTCCCATTGTGGTCGATCGCATCGATAGTGTTGTGGCTATTGTTAGCTGCTACACACACATTCACAACAACATCCGGTCCGTCTGTAAAAGTGGTCCGGGCACTATAAACGATGGATTAAATAGCCCCAGGCCCTTAAGGTGTTAACCGAATGTATGCCAAGAACGCAGGACCTTGTTCTTCTCTCCACAAACGAGGGAACTCGTCTTTCTTTAATTTAATTTAATCCAGCAATTTTCTTTGCTTTTACTCACATGTTAAGACAGCCTCCACACGGATGCGACATGCACGTGGCCTCGCGCACGCTTAATGTTTTAACCCATTATGGTCGATTAAAAAAAAGGCTTCTAAATCCTAACATTTTTCTGAAAAACCCATGTTTCTATGTCAGTGGTGCTCAACCTTTTTCATGTCAAGGACCCCCAGAATTATCTGTATTTGGCCTCGGACCCCCTTCTCAAAATATGTAGTTCCAGGGACCCCCCAGAAGGGCTTTTACTATTGAGCTTTTTGAGCGGTGCACACCGCTCCTTCAAATGGCTGTGTGTGTGTCCGTCTGTCCGTGCGGCCTACATCTTGTCCGATTAAACTAGAGTAGGACCTACAGTATTGACCCCTTACGACCTATTGACCCCTGCAGATGCCGGGCCTTTCACACTAAGCACTCTCCCATTGACCACTGCAGGAGACAGACACACACACACACACAGGCCAGGGGGCAGGGCTTGACACACACACACACACACACACACACACACACACACACAAACGGTCAACTGTGCTTGACTCCAAAGCCACCGCTCGACATCACATTATGGCGTGATTTTTCTATTCATTAGTGGAAAGATCTCCATGCATTGGTGCCACCAATTTACAGATTAAAGGAGCAGTCCATGCTAGAAGGCTTTCTTACCTTTATTTGTAGTTGTTACGTCCCCACCAAAGAGGTCCAGGTGTTATTTTGTGCAAAAACTTATTGGCTATTTCCCCTACCATAAGCCCTCAATGACTTGCATTGAATTGAATGGGAATTAAATGGGGCTATGGGGTGTTGTGCTAATTCACTTATTTCCATCGAAATAAATAGTGAAGTGTGCCGCTTGGGAGATTATTTACATTATGAAGAGAGGATATATACAAAAAACAATAATTTTGAGCGATGGAAATAGCCCCATTCAATTCACATTCAATTCATTTAGGGCTTACATTAGGGGAAATAGCCAATAAGGAGGTTTTGCACAAAATAACACCTGGACCTCTTTGGTGGGGACGTAACAACTACAAATAAAGGTAAGAAAGCCTTCTAGCATGGAATTCTGATTTAAAAAGCACCTCCTCTTTAATCGCAGTAAGAGAAGGCTCTCCGTAGCTGGCTCAGATCGTGTCTGGAATTAAATAAAAAATGATGTAATGTCGGAAAAGAGAAATTGATCTTTCTGTTGTGTGTGTGTGTGTGTGTGTGGTTGTGTGGTTGTGTGTGTGTGTATCTGTGTTTTTTTGTGTGGTTTGTTTCAGATCTGATGGTGGAACTGTCGGGCGCCCAGTTTATCAGATTCGCCCCCGAAGTTGTGCCTGAGCTGTTGAAATCAGTCACGTTCTACACAGGCAGGTTCAGCAACAAGGTGAGCCTTAACTCATTTCAACATGCCGTCCATAATAGCCGATCTTAAAACCCCAAAAGGGTGTTCCCGTCCAGAACGGTTTGTTAATGGAGTGTTTTGTTTTCAGGCGTTTCACATCGAAGTGATCAAAGAAGAGGACGTTGCTTAAGACCTCTGACCTTTTCCCATCCTCACCACAAAGAGGCTAAATTGTTCGAGACAGGCATGTTAAAAAACAATCTAAGAATTGTAAACCTGTTTTTTTTGTGATCAAGTGTTTTATTTTATTTTTTGTTAAAAGAAAGAAAAAGGGGGTTTCCCCCACCCCACCCTCCCACTCCAATTGTAAACACATATATATCAACATTCTGTTATGTGTTCCAGTTGAAATGTAATCCCACTATTCTAATTTGGTTTTGTTCTTTTTATGCTTAATTTTCTTTTTGTCAATAAACATGACCGTGTGTGATATGTTTTTGATTGATTCCTATTTTATTAGACCAGGAAGGGGTGGCAGTAACTAACTATATCAGTGGTTCCCAAAGTGGGGTCCAGGGACCCCTAGGGGGTCCTTGAGGGAGTTCCAGGGGGTCCCCAGCTAATCCAACTATGGGTCTGTAACTCAGTGTACAAATGGAACCCTAACTGGTCCATTCGGAGTTAAATGGTCCCAGAGAAATAAATGTCATTAAATGGTGGTCCGTAGACTAATGTATGTCAAACTGGGGGGTCCTTGAAATTAAACGGGTTGAGCATCACTGCTAGAGCCGTAAAAATCTTCTCTTATATGTTTTCAAATGGGGGTCTGCGTGCTCATTAGTCAATTTGGGGGTCCTTGACATGACAAAGTTTGGGAACCACTGACTATATCATTAATTCCTCACAAAGGCTTGGTGTAGGTCAGTGGTTTTCAACCCTTTTTTACATCAAGGTCCATTTTTTCAGCATTTGTGCCACGGACCACAGTTTGACATTTAGCCTCTCAGATCCTAAATTAAAGAATAATTTGTTGTCGTTGGATAAGATATTGTCCACAATAAGAGGCAACAGGCAAAACATTTTCTCAAAATAATTCTTCTACAAGGCCCGGCATCTGCAGGGGTCAATAGGTTGTAAGGGGTCAAGACGTCAATGTAGGTAGACTTCTTGTAACTTCTTGTAACTTAAGTAATGCAGTTGTTTACCGGTATTTAACTCTTGAGCGTAAAATGGACCCACATGTGTCCATTTGGTTACCAACTCTCCATGTACAGTAGCTGTGGTCGGGGGAATATCCAGAAGGGCAATAGTCTAAAAAAATAAGAAAAACAGTGAATTGACACAAAATAATGTGTAATTGTCATACTCTAGAAAGTAGAAACTCGGGTTATCGGGAGACACACCCTTTAGAACTTGAGTTGTGCTTGAATTTCAAGCACAAAAGCCTTGAAATGTACTGTAATTCTGCAAACTGTTAATACATACTTCAATCAGTAGGCTCCACGTGGGTTCTTTAAAATCCTCCAATTGCCCTGCCCACTTCCCCCCCACACCAGCTGTAGTGTAAACAAACATGCAGATGATGTAGGTCTCCGTTCTGTTTGGAAGTAAAAGTTAAACAAGTACTGTAAATGGAATGTTCCCCCTCGTGGAAGAAGAGAAGTGTTGTCGTCTGGGACTTTATTCTCAGGTGAGTTACCTTTGGTGTGTGTGTGTGTGTACGGCGCGCTCAAAACGTGCATGCCATGTGCCATATGTAGCCTAATGGTATTAATTATTATGTTAAACAGTATGGAGATTAGTCAACGAGACTGAACTAGTGCAACTCAGTGCAGCTTAACCCAAGTTAATTATCTGCCTATTGGAAACCCTCTGCAATCTATAATATTGGCGGCATGTAGAAAATAAGGTTTTAAGTGAAATGTCCATACTATGTACTTTTCTAAATGTATATTCAGGTTCAGGTTTATTTGTCATTTGTATAGATACAGAGTATACATACAATGAAATTTATTTTGCTCAGAGAACTCTCAGTCTTACATACACAGGACATAAACAAACATCTATAGTGCAAGAAAAGACAAAAACAGGAAAAGAAAAGTGCAAGTGAAGTGAAGTGCAATACAGTTCAAGGTCAGCTGTTCAGCAGCCTGACTGCCTGGGGGTAAAAACTGTTACTGAGACGGGTGGTACGAGATTTGATGCTCTGGTAGCGTTTTTTGGAGGGGAGTAGTTTGAACAGGGTATTTGCGGGGTGGCTGGTGTCTTCCATGATGTTATGGGCTTTTTTCATACAGCGAGTGGTGTAGATGTTATGGAGACTGGGTAATTCTGTAGCTGCTGTTTTAATGGTCCTCTGCAACCTCTTGCAATCCTGAGCGGTCGTGTTACCGTACCACACTGTGATACAGCCAGTTAAGACACTTTCAATTATACAGCGATAAAAGTTCACTAGTCCTTTTGTACTTAAGCCAAAAAATTTAAGGCGCCTCAGAAAGTACAGTCGCTGCTGCGCCTTCTTGAGGATGTACTCGTTGTTGAGTGACCATGTGAATGTGTCTGTGATATGTATGCCCAGGAATTTAAAGTTATCAACTATGTCGACAGATGACCCTTTGATGGAAATGGGTGTGTGGATGCCTTTGGACTTCCTAAAGTCTACAATGATTTCTTTGGTCTTATTGGTGTTAAGTGAGAGGTTGTTGTTATCGCACCATAGAGTTAGATCCTCTATCTCCCTCCTATAGGCCCTCTCATCACCGTCAGTTATTAGTCCGATCACTGTGGTATCATCCGCAAATTTAATTATGATGTTATTCTCGTATCTGGCGACACAATCAAACGTAAACAAGCTGTACAGCAGAGGGCTGAGGCAGCAGCCTTGGGGCGCACCGGTTCTGGTGAGAATTGTGGATGAGCTTCTCTCTCCTATGCGAACACACTGGGGCCTACCCGTCAGAAAATCAAATAGCCAGTTACAGATGGAGCTGCCCACACCAAGGCCACTGAGTTTCAACACTAATTTAGATGGTACAATAGTGTTAAATGCGGAACTATAGTCTATGAACAGTAGTCTGACATAAGAGCTTTTCTTTTCTAGATGTACCAGGGCAGTGTGTAAAGCAAGAGAGATTGCATCATCCACAGATCTATTTGCACAGTAAGCAAACTGTAAAGGATCAATACTAGCAGGAATTATGCTCTTGATATAAGAGATAACCATTTTCTCCAGGCATTTCATGAGAACAGATGTCAAAGCAACAGGTCGATAATCGTTGAGACAGGTAACAGGTTTTTTCTTGGCAATGGGTACAATTATTGTTTTTTTAAAACACAATGGCACCACGCACAATGACAGGGACAGGTTAAATATGTCTGTGTAAACTGTAAACCCATGACAGCTGGTTATAGCATGTCTCAAGGACACGAGAGGCTATCCCGTCTGGCCCTGCAGCTTTATGAGCATTAACTTTTTGGAACGCTTTACTCACAGTCCTCTGCGTCACCTGCAGGTCCACCGCCTCAGGTGCGCTCTGCGCCGTGGCTGGGTCATAATGAGCAACCGACCATTATTTGTTCATTCAATTTAACCCTTTCAATATATATGTATAGGGTCTCCCACTCCCTGTAATTGGGAGTGGCCTATAGTAACTGATTTAATTAGAAGTACTTGGTGGCTCCATTTGGTTACATATATTTTATGACAAATGAAATCTAAAGGCGTGCAGACTGTGTGTGCACACAAGATCCTTGAGTACGTTGTTGACGCCTCTGAGTATAGCAATGTGGTCGAATAGCTGCCAAAAGCTGTCATTTTGCCTGGCAATGAATAATGTTCAGTGACTGTACCTCGCTCAGACATGCTGGACCATATGAACCCCCTAGAACCCATCTGGGGCTGGCTAATTGTTCCCTCCATAGTTGGAACAAAACATAGTGAAGCATTGCACCACAAACCTGGAACAACATTCCAGGTTAGTGGTTACATTAGGAAATCCCCATACCTCCAATGATAACGGCTAGGTCTTGCCTGGGCTTTAAATGAGCAGTGCTGTCACTTTATTATTTAATCAAAGGTGGAAGTGTTTCAATTTTTTATTGTATTATATTGCACTCTGCATTTGTTTTTATTCTGTAAAGCACTTTGAATTGCCTTTATGCATGAAAGGTGCTATATAAATAAAATGTCAATGCCTTAAGGGGTGGCGGCGGTGGCTCAGGGGTAGAGTGCCTGGATGGTAACCGTAAGGTTGCCAGTTCGAACCCGGGCTCCCCCAGAGTCACTGTCAAAGTGTCCTTGTGCAAGACACTGAACCCCTAATTGCTCCTGATGTGCTAGTTGGTGCCTTGCATGGTTTCCGCTGCCATCGGTGTATGAATGTGTGTGTGAATGGGTGAATGTAATGCACAATCTCTGTAAAGCGCCTTGGATAAAGGCGCTATATAAATGCACCATTTACCATTTATGCTTATCTGGCCTCTGTGTGCTGTTCAGGTGTCGTTCACAGGGCTTCAGGGTGAGATGAAGGAAATGCAGCAGCTGTCTGACGGTCTCTGGTGGCCTTGACTCTCATCTTCGCCATTCAGAAGTGTGACCCCGCCCCCTTCTACCTGTTTGACGAGATCGACGAGGCCCTCGACGCCCGGGACAGGAAGGCCGTCTCTGGTAAAGAACCAGACAGACATTTCATTGTGGTGGTGACGTATAGGGATGGAGCTTGTTAAGACAGCCTCCACACGGATGCAACGCGCACGTGGCCTCGCGCAAGCTTAATGTTTTAACCCATTATGATTCATTCGATTCATTTTTCTGAAAAACCCATGTTTCTATGTCCGTGGTGCTCAACCTTTTTCATGTCAAGGACCCCCAGAATTATCTCTATTGGGCCTCGGACCCCCATCTCAAAATATGTAGTTCCAGGGACCCCCCCAGAAGCCAATATTTTAATTAAAAATGTCCGCTCTGAAGTATATATTCAAAGATTTGTGCCACATCTTCACGATTTTTCAAAAATAGCAGACCTACAAGCTCGGCACTCTGTGACGAGCTTGTAGAGCTGCTATTTTTCAATAGCTAAAGTATAACATAATGTTTTAAAACACCAAAAGGGGTTCCCGTCCTGAATGGGTTAATGTTAATGAGCCCCTTATCGAGCCTGCTTATTGATCTGGGCTTTTACTATTGATCTTTTTGAGCGGTGCACACCGCTCCTTCAAATGGCTGTGTGTGTGTCCGTCTGTCCGTGCGGCCTACGTCTTGTCCGATTAGACTAGAGTAGGACCTACAGTATTGACCCCTTACAACCTATTGACCCCTGCAGATGCCGGGCCTTTCACACTAAGCAGTCTCCCATTGATCACTGCAGCACGCACACACACACACACACTCTGCAGGACACACACGCGCATGCGCATACACACTGCAGGACGCACACACACACTGCAGGAGACAGACACACACACACACACACACAGGCCAGGGGGCAGGGCTTGACACACACACACACACACTCTGCAGGACACACACGCGCATGCGCATACACACTGCAGGACGCACACACCCTGCGGCAGGTGACGTGATGTTGTAGTTTTCTAACTTTAGAAAACGACAGCGCGGTTGATGTGGCAGGCACTGTGTGTGTGTCCTGTTTATCCTAAGGTCCGGTGGCAAATGCAAACACAGAGATTACCCAGTACCCACTACCCAAAGCTTGCATCTATTAAAATCATTCCACTGTATAACGAAAGGCAGAACTCGGGGGTACCGATTAGCCTCAGACTGGCATATATTTATTGACTACACAGGGGGAATTCCCCCGAAATGAATAAGAACAGCATATGAATATGAGTAAAAGTAAATACACCCTGTTACATCACGAATCAAACTCGATCATATCAGTTCGTCCGGGGGCGCCCCTCGAAAGCAGGACAGAAGGCTAGTCGGTCCTGGAGAATTCTGAAGTTCTTATCTCTTACCACTTGTTATATCAAAGCAGCGTTGTCCTATGACAAGTTGCTGCAGTACACTATTATAAGTAATGGTTCTTACATAAAAGGTCTAGGTATATTTAATAAAAATAAAAAAATAGAAAAAACACTATCTCCTCAATATCCAAATACTGTATGGAGCAACTTAAAAGCTGTCTGGGGTGATCACAAAAGCCCAAGTAGACGATAAAATGAACCCAAACATGTTTGAAAGTGAAATACCCATTAAAGTGTTCTACAGGTCTTCATCTAGACTACATTTGACTCTGGAATAATGCAGGTTGAAAGGGAAATTTTCCACAAGGTCTTGATTGATTGGCCCACAGCTTTAAAGCAAAAGTGTCACGGTGGCACAGTTGGTAGTGCTGTCGCCTCACAGCTAGAAGGTCCTGGGTTCGATCCCCGCTCGGGACGCTGTGGGTGCTGGCGGCGTGTTTCCTCCTCCGCGTCATCAGTGCCCATACCCGAAGGCGGGGTTGGCGAAAGGGCCTTTCTGTGTGGAGTTTGCATGTTCTCCCGTTGTCCCCTAGGGTAGGTACCCTCACAAAAACATGCAGTAATCCTGGTCTCTAAACTGCCTCCCCCTGGCCAGCCGGGGCACCTGATGGAGGGGAAAGGAACTGGTTGGAATAACGTGTTCCTTCCACGCGCTACGTCCAACCAGGGAAACTCCCCCCTGTCAGGTGTAAAGGAGCAACTTGGACACTCAAGCATGAAGGAAGCATGAGTTAAGTCCGTTGCTCTCCCCAGGTTGGCGGAGGGTGTGTAGAGCCCAGGATCACATTAGATGATTGACACAGGGGTGAAAATGGGTTACAAAATCGTCGGATCAAAAAAAAAAAAAAAAGTCTTTTGTATGCCAAGTCTGTCTATTTTTTGTTTTGTTTTGGTTACTTATAATACCCTGGTCAAATCATGTTCAGCTACATTCTTCTAATGACTATCGGTTACAGTTTAGCTTTTTAAAGCTTAAAAATGGAGTGCCGTGATTTTTACTTTTCTGTTTTGAATGTGTCTGTGTCTGTGTCTAACATTACTCTTTTTGGTTTCTTCCTGAAAGCTGAAAGCCTTTGAGTCAAAAGGTCGAAAATACACCAATTTAGAGAAATCGTAACCCTACCTAACCCCTCCCCCATTATCATACAACAATTAAGTTAGGCTTAAGTTCAGGTGGGTGGTGCTAAACAATCAACTGGTGGGTGTGGACACAAAAACTTTTTAAAACATTTTAACACTTTCTGTGATCACTTATCTTCCTCCTAGTATAATCATAGTACCTGATGATCACGTTTTAGGGGGAATAAAAATCAGAGTAGTTCACACCCCCAAAAACGTATGTTATTAACAATACCATTGTGCTCCTTTAATATCAGAACATGCAATGGACTATATATATACATTATAATTGGCTCAGGAATGCGAAGGCGAAGCCTGCGAAGGCAAAGTCATTTTTTGGAGTGAACTACTACCTCTTAACTGGAAACGGATGATTGTTTCTTGCTGGGAGGTGCACAGCTTTGAAATAACAACTTGTACACATTTGAGCTCATGAGCTAATTTATCTATTAGTATCATTGTTTTAAGTTTAGCGTTTGCTGCCAATAGTCCGTTAGATCTGTTCACAAATTATGACTATCGTGTTTTACTGGTACTGGTTGAGTTTTAATATTCCTGCATGTCGTCTCTGTCAGGCGGAAACCTCATACGTATGTCCAAAACTGTTACTTTTCAGGATTCAAATTCCAAATTGGCAGATCTACAAGCTCTCTTCGTGCCGCGTTTCAAGCTTGCGGATCTGCTACTTTTGATGCATTTGTGTGACGCTGTAGTGTGATCAAATAGGGCATTCATTTACACAAAAGGTTCAAATATGGAAATAAGAGAGTTTAGTAGTCCACAGTACACTGCTATACACGAGGATCTCTCCCC
The DNA here is from genome assembly GCF_964188405.1 of Protomyctophum parallelum. Lineage (NCBI taxonomy): Eukaryota > Metazoa > Chordata > Actinopteri > Myctophiformes > Myctophidae > Protomyctophum > Protomyctophum parallelum. The sequence goes on from NC_139705.1 coordinate 7,857,094, forward strand.
CGCTGTCAGACATCTGCCATCTCTTTTCAATTCCTGATGAATTCCGATCTTGGTGCAGGTTTTGGGCCCGGGTTCAAAATGTTCAAAACAGCACTGAACCCAAGCTGCAGCCAGCTCACCTTCTGTTCAGCTCAATAGACTCTATGCACACAGAATGACTCTTGCTGCTGAAAACTCTGTTCCATTCTGGTCAAACAGTCAGTGTTAATGATACTAATGAAAGTGTGGAAGAGTTCCAATTGTAGACGAAATGGACAGACAGGAGTCGACGGTGTAATCAAAGAAAGGTTTATTAATCCATAGAAGTAGTTTGTCAGACGAGAGATGTCATCTCACAAAGGTCCAAGGTCCCATGCACAGATAGCAAGATATCGGCCGGAGTTCCACCGCCAGCCTGGTAGAACTGCCTATCCATGGCAAACCCCACCGTATTTATGCACAAATTAAGACCCTCCTCTCTCTCGGTTTGATTCCTTATTAGGTCTGTATTGGCCAAACTTCTCCAGATGACCGCACGGGAAGGGTTGCCAACACCCGTTCTGTTTTGACCACGGTTACACTCTGTTCAATAACAGTCGTCATAACAGTCGTCAACCCGTCAATAACATCTATTAATCAACTGGTCCTCCGGGCCCAATATGGTGGATTCTCGTAGAGGGGGATATGAGGTGTCCCTTGGCCGGCCTAAACTGCGATTGTTCTTAGCCAATTTCCCCGGGTGATGAACTTTTCGATCGCTACCTCACCCCTCCGTGTCCCTCAATAACACATTCCTTTTCCTGCACAACAATCATCTGGTTAACAGATGTGTTCTCAGCCACGACGGCAGATCGGCTAGATCTCTCCCTGGGAGAGAGGTCAGATGAAGAGAGAGGTCAGATGAAGAGAGGCCTTGTGCATAAAGGCCTAAGGCCTGACAGTACCACAGTACAGTAATACCTGCATAGAAGTCCATGGAACATTAGGTATACAGTATAGACATCGGATGTATATTGGGTAGAACATCAGATGTATATTAGATATACATTGGGTATTAATACATCATAGCACATTAGATATACATTGGGTTTTACAGTGTATAGGGCCCATCATGATACAGGCTAATACCCATTGCTCACACCAGGGGGTCTCTTATATCTCAATTATTCCCCAACAATCCCCCCTTTATACATAATCACGTGATAAGCGCGCGTTCGCGTAATGTATAACATGTTACTGATGGCTCGCTAGGGAATAATTCCCCCAGGGTTTCTTGCACCTGGTACGGTTTCGCGTTACGGCAGCCGTTCGGTCGTCTCTTAATTGGTTAGTAGGTTCTGCCAACGGTCCAGTTGGAAGGACCCCCCTGCCAGTAGAGATACAGGACTCCTTTCTCCTCCCCCCTGTATCCCTTCCTTGGCCAGAATGCATATACTGATGCATCACCTCTCACCCAGAAATTCTGCAGATTATACTTGTGAAGATTATGCTTGGGCCGTCATGCTTGGGCCGTCATGCACATACGGTTATACAGTATTACAGACAGTTACATACTTCCTTCCTCTGAGGCCCTCTCCACCCCAAGCCTTTTTTCAGGCTTACCCTCCCTCACCCACAGTACCGATGCTCGGCTCCGGGTAGCCTGTCTCGCAATGTCCGTTATCCTCGATCGGTGTCCGTTCAAGCGCTTGCGCTCGTATAGTCCGTTTACGCATCGGCAGTTTCCCCCTCAATGGGGCCGGTATCCTCTTCCGGTTGCCAATCTGGCCGGTGGGGCAAGTGGGGTCCAGGTCTGTTTTCCCCGGAAAGCCCAGTCCTGTCTAGTCCTGTCGGGTATCCGTTTCCCCTGGTCAGTTGGACCTGGGCTGCCTGCAGGGCCATTATGCCTTTCACCTGCCTCCTCACCAGGGAGCCTGCTACGGACTGGATCAGTGGAATGGCGCAAAAAAAACTCTCCCCTTCCACCTATCTTCCCTGTCCGCAGGCCTCACTCCAGGTGACCGGTTCCTCCCACCCAGTGTCAGTCCACAACGTGCGCTCCAATGTTCTGGGTCCTCTGTCCAGGTCACGCCTTCCTCCCCCCTTTCAGAAGGTTTTCCTTCTGAACTGTTGGCGTGGACTGAGTGGTTCTTTTGGCCTCCTCCCGTGCAGCTGAGTACATCCCCAGCGGTTATCCGTCTTTGTCCTGCTCTGGGGCATCCTCCCCTGAGGCCTCCATTCCCCTCTGGACTGTTGACCTCCGATCTGCAACTGACAGGAAAAAAATAACAATCTCTGCCTTCTTACCCCTTGTATTCCTTGTTTTTTTTGGTGCAGGGCCTTTTTACCCGTGGGGCACAACAGGTGCCTAGGGAACCTTATTACTAATAGTGGTCCCATTCTTAGTGGCCTATAGCATAATTTCCTTGTTTGGGTGGTCGCTAACCGAGTCTGCCCGGGAAGCCAATTTGGCCAAGCGTCCAATATCGATAAGGTGGTTTCACCTATGGATCATCCTTTGTGTGCGGTGACCCTCCTCACAACAGGCGAGTGTACAGATGTGCGCTTTTTAACAAAACCGTCTTACCTTGGCTTTCTTGCTTCTTGGTTTACCATTCTGGAGTCGTTTTCCCCGACCTCCGTCTCATTACCTGTGAACTGTTAGTCGCTTCTTTTCCAAACAAAATATTGCATTTTACCAACCCCATCCCATTCACTCTTCAGTTTCCCTTATTCCCCGAGTGGCGCGCTATGAACTTGTAGGTCTGACTGGGTTAAGTCCTCCTATATGTGTATGTGTCCTCCGTCTTCCTATATGTGTGTGTGTCCATGTATAGCAGCAGTTGTGCAATATGTTCATGTCTAGCGGCAGCTAACATATGCTCCAATTTCCATTTATGATGTCGATCCCTGATATCTTGGACTGAGACCTTGTTCTTCCCTATTTTCCATATTTACCCTATTTTCCATATTTATCCATAATTCCATATTTATCCATAATTCCTTTGATTTTATGACTGATGTCATCTCCTTATTGTTTTATAGTCTTATAAGTAACCTCCTTTCTCTTATTGTCCCATTACTCAATTACTTATCTTCTTGTGCCATACTAATAGCTTTGAATCTTTGTATTTGACTATTTGGATGTAATCTTCCCTACACCCCCAACCCCCCTTTATAATTTTGCCATTGACTTAAAGAATCTATGAATCTGTTCCTGCATATGGTGGTACCCCTTTTAGGGTGTTGCACACAACCGGCTTTTTATTTTATTTTATTCTTCCTTTAATTAGTTCACTTTGCGGTAGGTTTTGATGCTATTGCTGTATGGTTGCTCAGTTTGTGTCTCAGTTTGTGTACATGTTCCTGTATACGTGTTGTGGCCCGTTATTCTCCGCGTAATCTTGCCCAGCTGTGGGAACCCACAAATATATATCATTAGGATGGTTCAGTTGCTATTGGTATTTAGCGCTCTAAATGACGTGTGAGCACTTTGAGACACATTGTCGCCTCTCAGTCGATTGCCTGAAAACAGTGTTCAAAAGGAAATGAACCAAAAAATGAAAACAAAAATAATAGAAATGAAAAAATAATCCAAGGGCACCTGTCTGTGCGTGTGTACCCTATATGATCTGCCTTTACTGCCAACAGCCAGTGTTTAGTTTGCGGTACACTGCTCACCCCCCTCGTTGCTCAGCCCACTTCCTTGCCGGTGCACTCCTGTGGCCACGGTTAGTGACCGTAGGCATCCTGCTGGTCGCCTGCATCTGTATCATTCGGTGCACAAAAATGGACAATGTTATTGGTTCTTTGGACATGTCTGCCCTGCGCAAACTTTAGAAAAAGTTGTATTCCTCTTAGTCTTTGTTGGTGACGCGGCCACCCCTCCTGTCGGTCCAACCGCGGTTTCACACTTTGCGTTGGTGTTGCTCATGCTTTCGCTGCACAAAAGCGATCCACCTGAACAAAGCCCACAAGCTCTCCTTCCTTTCACGCAGGTGCTTTGCCAACTGTCCCCCCTATGGACATTGACTATAAGAAAAGTCAAGGTCCAATACATCGTGACAACACTTAAAACCTGTCACAAGGGACAAAAACCTGCCATGTGAACAAGGTACAAAAATCCTCCCAGGTGTGTGGCTGTCTCGCCGCCGATGGAAAATGGAGAATAGTCCTTGTTGTAAAGACAATAGTCCTTGTTGCAAAGGACAATAGAATCCGTGTTCCTCCGACTCTGCCTTCTTGAGTGGGGCTGGGTGGCGATAAAGTGGGGCTGGGTGGTGGTTGGTTTAGAAATTAATTTGCTGTGTTTCTTTCTTACTTTGTATATAGGCAATTTTACAACCCATCTTTAAGATTTGTGTGCCCCCACTACCCCAAAGATACGCATCTGTACCCCTATGTGTGTGCATGCGTGCGTGCATCCGTGTGTAATCTGTGGTTGCTGGTGTAATTTGTGGGTGCTTTGTAATTTGTGGGTGCTTTTCCTTAACCTCTTATTGACTTCTTATTCACTGTTTTTAAGTCTGTTCTTTTGTAATGCAGTTTTGAGTGCAGCCGCCTAAGATTTTTGAGAGTAACCATATTTCCCACTGATTGTGGTCTGGAACAGCCATAATTAGTTACCGCATACGTTTACAGGCACTTTGCTGGAGCTTCTAGGACAAAAGAGGAAAAATGTTATTTCACTATTCTATCCATCCGCCCTATATAATCTTTAATTGTGGTTTGTTATTCTTTAATTGTGTTGCCATTTGGATTGAGCACCTGTGGCTCTCTGCTATCATGTGTCGTCCCAACCTCATCTCCTGTTAGGACAAAAGCTATACTTGTCGCAATTGAAATCTCAGTCCAATATACCACTGACTCCCATCTTATGGCCAACTGGCCTGTATGTTCCAATTCAGTGATATTCCTGAGCCATATGGTTCTGCCTTTACTGACTCCTGTGAATTTCATAGCTCGTGTTGTGTGCCCTAATTAATTGGGGATGCGTGGGCCAGGGGCTACACTTCGTATGTTTATTATCGTTTTCTTAAAGGTGGCTCCATACCGATAATCGTTGGGTAAGCTTGTACTTGCTCCCCTTTTCCTAATTCTTATGGGGTTCCACTGGGGTTGGATGTCGACCCTGAAGTGAACGTTGTGTCGTCTCCTGTGACCCATGTAAAGTATTATCTGGGCTGAGTTTCTGTTGACCAGGTCCCCTTCTAAATAGCTGTCGTATGATTTTTGCAATGCTGGATACGCCCGATTCAGCACTAGTTTGACAAATTTTCGCGTCGGTACCCAGTGTAGTGGGTCAACTGTCAACTTGTTGACCGTAACGTGTTTGAGCAATCGCTTTATTGTTCTTTCCTGGGATACAGACCACCAGTCGAATTGTTTTCCTGGATTTTCATAGGTTGTGAATAATTCAAAGCGTCCAGGGCGTTCATTATTTTGTTGAAAATTGGATGACCTGCCTGCGTAATGTGTGTCTGGGACTATAATGTGGAAATTGGATGACATGCCTGCGTAGTGTGCTACCCCTCTGGGACTATCGCTGTTATGCTATGTCTCTGGATCTTTCCTTTAAGCCTTAACTATGAGTATGTATAGAGTGAGTTTGTGAGGTTTCCTCAACCTGCCGGTCTTCTTGGTTCTGGCCCTACATTCTGGGGTTGCATGTTAATATTTATTTTAATTGTATCGAACGTGACTCCGTGCCGGTAGTCACAGGGCTTGTATGTAGTGGCTCCTGGTTTTCTTATTCTGGCAGGGAACCACTGGGGTTCGACTCGTATTGTTACGCTGAGCGCTAGTCGTGTAAGTCTTATGCGGAAGGCATGCCGGTCCTCTAAATCTCCTTCTAGGTATCTATTTCTTGAACCTGACAATTGTGGGTATTCCCGGGCCAGTATGGTCTTTGCAAAGTTTAGAGTGGTTGCGTCGTTACTCGGGTGTAGTAGAGTGGGTGCGTCGTTTCCCGGATGTATTATGTTTACTGTAGTTCTTGGGATGAACGCGTCTACTGCTTCCTTGGTGGCGAGTTGTTCCCACCAAGCAAATTCTAGTTCTGTGTTATTATATGTTTTAAAGGCTCTGTACGACACCTCTCCTGCTATGGACACATGAGGACTGTCCATACCATATTAGTATGATTGTTATTTTGACCTCTAGGGTTGGTATCTTTTCTTTTATCCTGCCTGCTCCCCTGGGCCTGGGTCCAGGACGTGACTATATACCACGAGGTTCCTAAATGTTTCCCAGTATAAGTACGCTTGAGTCTTTCAGACCTCCCTCCAGCTTGAGGGCGCAGTCCTGGGCTAGACCCCTTTCCTCTTTGAGGTCCACCGCCCAGGCTACCCTGGAGAGAAGACTTCAAGTCTTTGCTTCCCGGCGGCTCCTTTTCAGAGCCCACCGATCACAAAGAGCACTGCTCGCCTACTAACTCATTCGCTTTTGGCTTACAGTGGCCTGACTGTACATTGAGCGGAGCACGACGGCCAACAGTTCCATCTGTCTGGACTTACTGTCATTGTGACCCCACCGACCGGTGACGCAGTCGATAGCGAGCTCCCGACCCCGTAGTGATGGTTGGTCACCCAGGAGGAACCCGACGGTCTGATCCGGACCCCACTTGGCTATGGGCTATCCGAACTTTGACCGTTTTCACCAGCCTTGCCTGTTCACAGAGTCCGTCTCTTCCTACGGCATCTCTGCTAGGTGTGGACTGTCATCCACGTACCACGCGTTTACCCAACACCATACACATGTGACAAAGGCAACTTATTCCATTAATTTGACCTCTTGTCATTGACCTCTTGTCCCTGACACTGACTGACTGACTGACTGACTGACTGACTGACTGACTGACTGAGTTACTGACTGACTGACTGACTGACTGAGTTTGTCACATGTATACAATGCGGCAAAGGCGCCGACTAGGGGATACCACGGTAGGGTGTTAATTCACCCTTCATCAGACACGGAGGCCTTCAGTAACTCTCCCCAGCACTATATCAACGTCTTTAACGTGCCCTCGGAACCTCACGGTTCCACCGTCCCCTGTTAACGACAAGGTTTGGGGAGCCCAATCCCCTTCCCTTATCGTTTGGTTGGTAACTTGTGGCCTCGAGTTTTCTAATCCTGGCCGGATACCACTGTGGCTCTACGTTCACGTTTATACAGATTTGTCCCTGGGTCACTCTAAGTAGTATTGCTGTTGGACTACTTAGTGTTTCCGCCCAGTCTCCCGGATCTTCTAGATCTATCCCTCCTGGGTTTATTAGTCGTGGAAATGCAGAATTCAACGCAGCCTTTAGAAATTCCTGAATCGACACTGTGTTACTGGGTCCCCCTAAGTAAAGTACTGTGTTTGCGAGGAATGCCTCTATGGCCTCCTCTTGGGGAATATGGTTCCACCAGTCAAATTTGAGATTGGGGTTGTTATAGGTGGTGAATCCTCTAAATGGCTCCGCTTCTGGCTCAAAATTTGAGGCCATTCATCTATGGGGTTCCAGCTCTGTGTGGTTTATCTATATGGGATGTGGCTCTCTGGGCACTAGCCTGGATCTTTGCTGGGCCATCTACCTATGTGTTCATGTATACTTATCTATTTTGGCCAGATCCTCAGGCTTTGTCTTTTGGTATGCAGAGGTGGTGTGGTATAGGTTATCTTTTCTCCTTCTGTAACATAAGGACACATTCAGCATGATTATTAGCCTTGATACAATGTCTGAAGGCAATATGGTACTCTTTTGATCCTTCATTATTACACATTCATAGATCCTTGAAAAAATCATTTATTCATACATCAGTGAGATGCATTTGAAAGCCCCGTATAAAATCTGTTGTGTCCAGTATCTATACCGTCTGCATATGGTCTCTGCCGTTAACTGGACAGACTGCTCTTGAGTATAACTCAAGGCTTCTTCCGGAAGCGGGAATAACGTCCGATATCGTGTCTTTATGTAAGAGTTAAGAGCCCACATGATGTTTTGTTGTCGTGGTGCGACAGACTTCCCCACAATGAGCTGTGGAATGAACAGTATGGCATTAGGAAATGTTTTCTGTGCGGCTGCATGTAAGTCATCTAGGTCCCCTATGGTTTTTGAAATTGTGTCGTTGTTGTTGGTGCCTGCCGCTAAAATCACAATTTCCGCTGCATAATCTGTGGGTGTGATGGATATTATTTGACTTAAGGTCGCCAGGGTTGCCCCAGGAATGATTTCAGTGTGTACTTCTTGACCAAGTTCCACTTGTGGTGTACTTGCAAAGTTTTCATCAGCTAATATAAAAATTAATTTGTTTGTGTCCCTTTTCCCCTGGTTGTTGTCGTTTTGGGGTGTTTTGCTCGACTCTGTGGGGGTGGACTTCTTGTTTGTACTTGTACCCCGTTTGCTCTTTGGTGTGGCCCGTTTGATTTTTTGCGTGGCCTGATTGTATGTTATTTTACCCTGTGTACAGTCCCGTCTGATGTGGCCGATTACGCCGCATTGATAACACTGTCTTGTGTCTGGCCGGGAAGACATCTGCTTTTATGACCTTTATCTGGCAGCCAGGCTGGTAAAAGGCGCCTCGAGATGCGAGCACAACCTGTGGGAACTTTGCTTAAACCTTTTTTAGGGAGATACGCCTGGTTTTACTAATTTCCAGGACCCATTAGTTTATTGACTGGGTCTACGCCTCGTGTCTTCCCGGGCTGCTATGAAGGCGTTTGCATTGTCCTGTATGCTTGATATTGCCGCCATTCTGCTTTTGAATTCGGCGTGGGAAAATGGTCGGAACTGTAGTTCGTTCCTGACTACGAGTAGTGGTAGTAGTGTCATGCGTGCGGCCTCGTTGGGTGGTAGATCCCCTCGTAGTGTTGGTTCTATTGTTGCCCTAAGCTGGTCTGTTATATTTCCTTCTATATCCTGTACTATATTGTCTTGAGCTCTCTCTATATTTTGTGGGTTGCGCCCTGACTGGCCTGAGGTTTCTTCTGCCATTAATTGTGTGTGGACTTAGACTTGTATGGCTGATGTTTCTGGCTGGGTACCCTCCTGACTCGGTCTGCTTGTATGACCTTTACTGGCAGCCACAACACTACTTGTTGTGCTTTCTCTATATTTTGTGGGTTGCACCCTGAGTGGCTTGAGGTTTTTTCTGATATAGTCTCGCTACCTGTGTCTGCCATCTAGTGTGGTGGACTTAGCTTTGGTGTGGCTGCTGTTTCTCTGGTTGGGTATGTCTCTGAATCGGTCTTGGTTGGCTTTTGTCTCACACTGCGACCTGTATGGTGGCGCCTTGCGCCTTGGTGGCGGGTCAGCTTCCCTGTGCTGTATGGGTTAGACATAGGATGGTGTTCCCGGAAATCGTTATGCTTGATGCCATAGGCCACTGCCCTGTTGGCCTGTTATTGCATTTTTAATAGTAAACTACCACTTAGTTATTCCGGCCTCCCTTAAAGGAACAGGTATATACTTGTGTTGGTAAAAGGCGGTAGATAATTTTATTACTTCCTGAGTGCTTGTTGCCTTTATTGTTGCGGTAGTTTATTGTTAGCAGCATGTGTGTTTTTTGTTAATTGACTTGTCAATAATATAAAATAATCTGGAGTTGAAATAGGACAAAAAAATTAAATTGTTATGAAATATTAAAAATAACATTAAGTTAAACTAGACTTGAGACTTGAGACAAAAATCATAATGTAAATGGGAAGTGTGAGACTTCACTGCTAGCATTGAGACTAAAATAATAATTGGTTTGACTACGAATTATTTAACGATAAGAGTGGGCTTTTGAAAGTCGGAATTTTAAAATTAATAAAATATGACTCTGTAAAATCATAAAAATTAAACCTAAGATTCGAAAATACACAACAAAATTATAAAATGGGATTCGGAAAATAATAAAAATTAAATTTTAAGATTCGGAGAAAAAAAAATTAAGATTCTGAGAATAATGAAAATTAAAAAATTAAGATTCGGGAAATAATGAAAATTAAAAAAATTAAAATAAAATTAAAAAAAATTCAACGCTGGATAAATGAAGCTATTGCGGTAGTTTATTTGTTAGCAGCAGCATAAGACAAAAATTATATATTTTTTTTATAAACAAAGCTGGATAAATGCAAGTATTAAATGCGAAAGGTAAATATAAATTAAACATAGCATTAAAGCTACGATTACTTTTTAAAATAAAATGTAAGTTGGCTTGGAAGGAAATACTAAATGATGGTAGACTTGAGACCTACATCAATGCGTTACTAAATTTAGGTTCCCGCTTGGTAAAATAGTACGGGTAGAACTAGAGTTGGACTGCAAGTTTAGAAACAAGGCGGATAAAAATGAAGGAAAATCGCTTGAGTCCGTTAACGGCGAGATGTTGGATATTTTGTTGCTAGCTGAGCGGTAGCTAATTTATTGTAGCTATGCGTTTTCTTTACTTGGCAAAACTTGCGTTTTATGAGCTTGTAGATCCTCTATTTTCCCTGTTGAAATGTCTTAGTCAACTATTTTCCATGTTTTTTTTTTACTCTGCCACATTGATTTGTACTAAACACTAGCTTTCCACTTAAGTCTTTGCACCTTCTTTTTTAACTGTCTTTACACCTTCTTCTTAACTGTCTTTACACATTCTTTTAACTCTCTTTACACATTCTTTTAACTTTCTTTACACATTCTTTTAACTTTCTTTACACCCCTTATTTTTAGCTCTCTCTACACCTTCTTTTTAACTCTCTCTACCTACACGAATAATACTGTTATATATCTTAACTTAGCTTTTCTCACCTGAATAACACCATCCGTTATGTATTTATTTGAACTGAATATGTACTTCTCTCCCTTCCACAAAACATGCGTCCATGTGTGGAATGAAAAGAAGCGCCCGTCCAGCCAAAATCCCAAAGCCCTCTCTTGACTGACCACTTCTTCTCTCACTCAGGGTTTCCCTAACAACTTAGTGTTTAATCAAAGTGGGCGTAATCTGCCGCAGGAATGTCCGTACAGTTTATACATCCATATAATCACATTGCATTTGTGCGTGGCGCACGACATGATAAAACTTTCCAGAGACACAGCGAGAGAGAGAGAGAGAGAGAGAGAGATTGTATTGCAGATGCCTGGGGCATATCCGTGTTTGCTCTTGTGTGTGGTGATGGTACTTACCATTTAGGTCTTCTTTTGTAGTTAGTTTAGTCGTTAGTGTTTTGACGGTGGTAAGGAAATTGCATGCATTTTGTCTGTCCATCTTTCTCCTTCCCTAGTGGCCTGTATGAATATCGGCTGTTTTCCCTTGTTTATCCCCCAGTTTCCGACGGCCCCTGATCAGGGCGGCCCCATCGGAACTGATCATGCCAGGCCTCCCTAATGGACTCATGACCCTTAAAACATCGCACTCCGCTGCTTGAGTGTACTGGGCGGCGTGCCACTGTCCCAGCAGGCAGCGTAGTGTTAGTTTTGGCATATCGTGACATCGTGTCATACCTCTGATGTATGACGTCCTGCTTCTTGCAGCCATCTCTGCTCGTTGCTCTAAAATAGTGGACTTGCCCCTTGCTGCTGGTTTAATTGTGAAAATTTGTATACATTTTTGGTTGTCATGTGTGACCAGAGCTCCTACAGGGACATGTCCTATTGCCTCGGCCGTTGTTGGTCAAGATTTATGCACTCGTAATTCGTCTTTTGCTAGTCATAGTTCATGTATGACGTCCTGCTTCTTGCAGCCATATCTTTCCAACATAGACGACAGTTATCTTCTTCGTCTAGTTCTTGTACAACCTGGTCCTGCTATCCTCAGTCGTGCTTCATATCCAATTAGCATGACGCCTGTTAAACTGCCGCTACTATTCTATTCTTTCGTATCCTCAGCACGTTTTTTGTCTGATTCCGTGCGCCTGCTAACCTTTGCTACTCCCGACATGCCTTGGTCTGATTTTGGCATGCCTTACTTCTTGTGGTCACAGGAGTTGGGTTGGCTTTTATCCATACTTGGTCAGAAGAGAAGGAGAGTTGTCTATATTCAGGTTCTATAGATTTTGGGATCCATCAGCCAGCCAGCGTGTTTTGGGTTTATAGCGTTTTCACTTTGTTAAAATAGTCGTATCTTGTCACCGAAGCGGCGCCCCCAGTCGGCACCAGCATTACTGTGTCCGTCCGTGCGCGCCGCTTCTTTTGACTCCATACATCGTTTTGGCATTTTGCCAATTTTTTAATGAATTTTGGCTTTTTGCCAATTTTTAATTAATTTTTGGCAATTTGCCAAACCTGTTGACCAATTTGGCTGTCCGCCAACTTTTTAATTAATTTTTGGCAAGTTGCCAAAGTCGTCAACCAATTTGGCTGTCTGCCAAATTTTTAATTACTTTTTAATTAGTTATTAATTAATTAATTAATTTTGTTAATTAAGTATCAATTAGCTAAAAAATTGTGACTGACCTTTCACACGGCTGGATTTGACGGCTGGATTTGACGGATGATCTAAGATGTTCGCGACGCCATTTTGTGGAAGAGTTCCAATTGTAGACGAAATGGACAGACAGGAGTCGACGGTGTAATCAAAGAAAGGTTTATTAATCCATAGAAGTAGTTTGTCAGACGAGAGATGTCATCTCACAAAGGTCCAAGGTCCCATGCACAGATAGCAAGATATCGGCCGGAGTTCCACCGCCAGCCTGGTAGAACTGCCTATCCATGGCAAACCCCACCGTATTTATGCACAAATTAAGACCCTCCTCTCTCTCGGTTTGATTCCTTATTAGGTCTGTATTGGCCAAACTTCTCCAGATGACCGCACGGGAAGGGTTGCCAACACCCGTTCTGTTTTGACCACGGTTACACTCTGTTCAATAACAGTCGTCATAACAGTCGTCAACCCGTCAATAACATCTATTAATCAACTGGTCCTCCGGGCCCAATATGGTGGATTCTCGTAGAGGGGGATATGAGGTGTCCCTTGGCCGGCCTAAACTGCGATTGTTCTTAGCCAATTTCCCCGGGTGATGAACTTTTCGATCGCTACCTCACCCCTCCGTGTCCCTCAATAACACATTCCTTTTCCTGCACAACAATCATCTGGTTAACAGATGTGTTCTCAGCCACGACGGCAGATCGGCTAGATCTCTCCCTGGGAGAGAGGTCAGATGAAGAGAGAGGTCAGATGAAGAGAGGCCTTGTGCATAAAGGCCTAAGGCCTGACAGTACCACAGTACAGTAATACCTGCATAGAAGTCCATGGAACATTAGGTATACAGTATAGACATCGGATGTATATTGGGTAGAACATCAGATGTATATTAGATATACATTGGGTATTAATACATCATAGCACATTAGATATACATTGGGTTTTACAGTGTATAGGGCCCATCATGATACAGGCTAATACCCATTGCTCACACCAGGGGGTCTCTTATATCTCAATTATTCCCCAACAAAAGCTCTGTTCCATTCTGGTCAAACAGTCAGTGTTAATGATACTAATGAAAGTTCTGTTCCATTCTGGTCAAACAGTCAGTGTTAATGATATTAATGAAAGCTCTGTTCCATTCTGGTCAAACAGTCAGTGTTAATGATATTAATGAAAGCTCTGTTCCATTCTGGTCAAACAGTCAGTGCTAATGATATTAATGAAAGCTCTGTTTCATTCTGGTCAAACAGAGTCAGTGTTAATGATACTAATGAAAGCTCTGTTCCATTCTGGTCAAACAGTCAGTATTAATGATATTAATGAAAGCTCTGTTCCATTCTGGTCAAACAGTCAGTGTTAATGATATTAATGAAAGCTCTGTTCCATTCTGGTCAAACAGAGTCAGGGTGCTGCTATTGTGTATGTTGGCTCACTGGAAACACTCTGCTACACCAGTGGGTCTCAAAGTGTCCTTGAGTAGTTTCCAAATGGCCCTGTACGGGTGTGTAACTGAGTGTACAAATGGACCCGCAAGGGTCCATTTGGTTCCATTAGTACACTCTCAAGAGTTATAAATTAAACGGTTTGAGAACCACGTACACTAAATGGAACAGGGCCTTAGTTAATTTGTACCACGTTGCACCCATTCAGGGTGATCGGACCCTACGCTATGGCATCAGGGTTTATTTCTCAATAATGAGCCACCCCCCATCCATTGCCCCTTACATATCGCTGCTGTGAATGAAAGGTTTATTGTCATGAATATTTGTCGACGAATGGAATTATTCGTGGAGTCATTGTTCTGGTAGAAGGAATGGATTCATGTCATTCTTCTGGTAGAAGGAATAGATTCATAGTTGTTCTGGTAGAAGGAATTGCTCTAAAGGTTTCATGACATCAATTTAGATTTTAGTTTTTTGAGGGGCGCTAGCCCCTCCTATGCCCAGCTTTCCGGGTTTAACACAAACATTGTCTTGTGATTGGCTGATCACCCCATAGCGATGATTTGTTTGGCTGAGCAAAGTACATATTGAAGATAAAAGTGAGGGCAGAAAAGTAAAGACGGAAAAGTGAGGACGCAAATTGTGATTGTCCAGAATGAGATGATGTATGGTGATAAGAGCACCCTCGGCCCTCACTTCACACGGGTGTGATTTATGTTTTGTATATTTTTTTCCTGACCTCAATTACACCTGAAAAAAACTGAACTTTGAACATTTAGATTTTCTGTGGTCTGGTGTTTTCTGAGCTGAAAAGGCCTTAGAACAGAGAGAAAAAAAACATGCAATGGCTCACTGGAGTGGATTCTTTAGTTAAAACCTGCCATTGCTCACTGGAGTGGAGTCTTCAATTAAAACCAGCAAAGTGCCAATGGCTCACTGGAGTGCATTCTCCAACCTTATAATAGCCTACATGTTTGGACCATGATAAAGACATTTAATGTTTTGTACAACCACAATGTCATGAAACCTTTAACACTCATAGTGTACAAATGTAACCATTTTGATAAACTGTCACGGAGGATTTTTTATTTATTTATTTTTATTTTATTTTTGTACTGCATACGAACTGGCTTGTGTTGACATCTTTGAGCCAGAAGGTGACTACATGACGGACGGCAGCCCCGGTGCGACTTTGAGATAAATGTGCAACACACAAATAATAATTATAACAATAACTACAGTATTTATATTTATATATTGTACTTCTGTTGTATGTTATGAAACGATTAAAAAATGATGATTGTGACATTTACTGATGCGGTGATTACTTGTGCAAGCATAGTGTGCAAGTATTGCGATCGGCTGGGTATGTATGTATGTATCTTACAACAATCTTAAAGATCAAATGCCTCAATGTCAAACAATAAAATAAAGAACTTTACTTAATATGCAAATATTGAAGATGTGCAATTGGCAAATTAATAAAGGTCCTCCCTTGTAGAGTGAAGCTTTTCTCACGACCCAATTCGACTATCAATAGACAAGACCGCAGTGATCACTTAGGATCAGTATGATTGTTTTCGACGAGTATGGGCATGCTCTGCCGACTGAAAAAAACAAACCCCGACGGGATTAAGGTTGGCGAACATGCGTTAATATTAGGACCACGCTGCGACATGCTTGCGGTTAAGTTTAGGGGAGGGTATGAGGAGGCTTGTCATTTCTAGTAGGCAGAAGACCAAAACGACAGGATTAAGGTTGGCGAACATGCATTAATATTAGGACCGCACTGCAACATGCTTGCGGTTAAGTTTAGGGGAGGGTATGAGGAGGCTTGTCATTTTCAGTAGGCTCCCAGCATGTCCAGTAGACCTGACTAGACCGATAAGATCGGTTAACGTGTCATTAACGCCAATCGCAGCCAGTAGGCTCCAGACGAGCCGATCGGCTAGATAAGATCGGCGTACTAAGTAACCTACTGGAAATTATCGGTTGATTTTCGGTCGAAACGGCTGTTCTCACTGAAATGTATGTTAGTCTTTGGCCTTCCATACAAGTAGGCTCTTCTACAAGTAGGCTCACAGAATAGGCTCTACAAGTATAGGCTCACAGAATAAGATCTTAAGGTATATTGTCCCTCATTACATCATAATATTGTCTCTTTATTGTTATTGGCCATGAATAGAAGAAAAAAAAACGAATAAAGGATGTTGTCTAGAGTCACATTGGTTCCATGCATTTTTTGTTTGCTATGCACTATTTTCATGTATTTTATTATTTTCCACCAATCCGCCATGCTATGAGTTTTTCTAGTTATCTGCTGGACTATATGCCATGAGAAACCAGTTAGATACATGTGTTGCTATGGCAACAGGCAGTGATTTGGAAGCCCCGCCCACAGCTCACCTGGCTGATGGAGTGAGGGGCAATCACATTGTTTGAGCCACCTGGTCAGTCCAGAGTGGAGGTGTAGACTGTAGAGAGACAGACAGTCTACTGAGGAGGCAAGAGGAATATTTCCCAAGTCTTGCCATACAGCCATTGGGATTTTTCCCTTAATATTGGATTCTACCTGATGGATTAAGAGACCTTCTTGTTTGGATTTCAATCGAGGACGGACTTTGCGTAACAGTCTAAAGGGTGGTAATTAGAGGAGACTTACCACTACACAACATTGACTGGGTTCCATTTTGGATTTCTTTTTGGACATTTAAGTTAGCTTTGGACAGTGCCAGGACACTTGAGCTTCACCCCCATCCCTTTTGAGGCTGTTTATTTTATTTTGATTTCATTAAGTGACTATTTTGTTATTGAAAACTTTATTTTGTTTTGAGTTTATTAAATCACAGTTAAGCTTATTTACTGATTTCTTTAGTGATTATTCTGAACTGACCCACCACCTCCCTCATTTTTGCTATAATTGGTTCCTTTACTATTTATTTACATAGTTACAACAGTTATTATTGTAACTGTTATAATGTCATGACATCACATGTAGTTCTGATATTTGTAACTCCATGTATGGGCATAAAAGGGACACAGACAGACGGACGGACGGACGGACGGACGGACCAAGTCTACTCACTTGAGCGTTTCCAGTCCAGAGAAGTTATCCAGTCCAGACAACGGCAAGACATTGAAGGTCAAGTTTAATTCTCTCAAATGAGGATTAGATCTGAGAGCTGAGGCCAGAAGTTCACAGCTTCTTTCTGACAATCAAATGTGTTTTATTTCTCAACTATAAAAGACATTATTCTGGATAGAAGCTGATAGTCTGGATTTTCGGTGGTGAGGTGACCACCGCTCCGATGGTGAGCTGACCACCGGAGCTGAAATAACGTTGAGCGGTGGTGAGTAAAAACAGAGAGAAGGGTTGGGGCGGTGGTGTTGGTTTGCTCTTCACCGCGGCTCGTGACGTCATGTTGTAGTTCGGTGGTCACCTCACCACCGACAATCCAGACTATGTATGAGTCTTTATGTCCACATGTCACTCCTCGGGGACGGTACTCTGATGTCCAAAGCCTTATATCATCATTACGACGTTTCTGTGAGTTAGACAGGAGTTTATGGAAACCCAGATCCATTCTGGAGACATATGCTCCCGTCACCAAGTGTAGTTCTGTTTAGTTTAGTTTTGGCTTGTGCTGACACTGGCAGCTATAAAAACCAAAGCCATAAAATATACTTTTAGGTATTACAAAAAAAACTGTTACTTTTTAACAGCTATAGTATTTGCCTACAGTACATCCAAATATCCTCCTGAAACGCTAGCTCCCCTCATCCTATACCCCAGGGTTCCCCAATTAGAACCCTGGGAGTGCCCCCTTGTGGACCCTGGAAGAATAATAAAAAATAATAATATATTATTATTTAAAAGAAATGGGGGTGGGGTGGGGGGGCAGATATAAATGGCATTACATGGGGGTCAGTAGCCTCTGCATGTCAAACTGGGGGTCCTTTTCAAATGGGGTCTTGCCCTGAACATTAATTTTCAGGGCAAGACCTCGACCTTGCGCGTTCCGACTCGGCCCCCAGCCTGGTACTGTAGTCAAAATATGGCCCTTGAGGAAAATGAATTGGGGAACCCTGCTATACCCTGTTCTCTTTCGCTTACTTGTCTATTTCACCTTATTCCTTCTCCTTCTAACCGCCGCCCCCTCCTCTGGGACACAGTGGCATTGTTGTGCACTAGTCATAAACGAGAGTCAAAGAAGAATCCGCCTCCAAAGCTTAACAAATAGTCCACGGCTCGATGTTAACGCAAAGTTACTGAACTTTTCCAGAGAATTCCGCTCTCTGCGTTCCTGAATGTAGTATAGGCCCTATGCATGTTCTCGTACCTCGGCATCTGCAGATAACTACTATATGCAGATTACTTTCCCGCCCGTGGAAGCATGACAGTGTAGCGTATATAGCAGCTCTGGGGTAAAAAAAAATATGAAAAAAGGACACCGTCCTTGAAACCAGTTGGCCTTTAGAAATTACCCTTTACTCAGAATTCCCAACTGGCTCCTTAATATAATATGTAGGCCTACTGTAACCATAGATACTTGAGCCTTTGCTGTTATCATGGATGTTGGTATGGTGGCCATAGCCGGTGTTGCTATAGTCACGTATTTACGTGTGCTTGAGCATGGCTCAGCGACTCTGAGGCCGATTCTAAAAAGCAGCCTCAGGGCCGATTCATACTCCTATTTTAGAGCCCAATAAAAGTCGGTTCGGCTCTGTAGAGCCTACAATGTGACGTAATTTGTGTAGTGTAAAGTAAAAATTTTACCAAATGGACCCGTATGGGTCCATTTCATTTTACACTCTCAGGTACATTATTGTTAAACATCTGCATTAATTAATTTACAAGCAGTCTAATTAGAGAATGTAGAAGAATTGTCATTTTGATCAACATTTGCCTGTTATCTCTCCTAATGGTACCAACATCAATACAGCATGGAATTGTGGACAAAATCTTATCCAACAACGACAAAATATTCTTTCTAAGTTTGGGTTTGAGAGGCTAAATGTCATCAAATGGTCTGTGGCTCAAATGGGTCTGAGAGGCTAAATGTCATCAAATGGTGGTCCGTGGTTGAAAACCTGCACTGGAGCAGTGGTTCCCAAAGGGGGTCCGGGGACCCCCAGGGGTCCTTGAGGGAGTTCCAGGGGGTCCCCCAGCTGGATGATAGTTTGGAACCAAATGGACCCATATGGGTCTGTAACTCAGAGAGTGTACAATTGGACCTTAACATTTGGTTCCATTTGTTGTCTCCACCAGGCCGAAGGCATGGGGGGAGAGTATGTTTTGCACTCCGTCGGTCCGTCCGTCCGTCCGTGTGTGTGTGTGTGTCCGTGAGCAGCTAATCTCGGCCACCGTTAACCCGGTCGATGCCAAATTTTGCACACACACTCCCTGGATGCCAACGATGAACCTCTGCCCCAAACTTTCCAGAACGGCCTGTTATAGCGCCACCAGGAGGCCGCTTTGTGCAAAACAAGTTTTTGCACAGTACACCTACAGATTTTGTCCAAACATTGCGCGAATTGGTACACAGTCTCTCTAGAGCCATTCAACGAAACGGGTCTTTCAGATTTCTCACACTCCATCCTGATTGGTTAAGATTGGCTTCCAAAGTTCACAGGAGTGCTCAGTTTCAAACAAAATGCTGCAAATCATGAACACATCGCGTGATTTCCGTGAAATTGTGCACCCACATTCCCACTAGGCCGAGGACGAAATGCCACATGAACAATTTCAACTCAGCCTCAAGGTGGCGCTATAACTGGCCGAAAAGTGTTTTACCTCTAACTGCACGGATCTGTGGATAACTTTGTATGCCATGTCCTACATTCCTATCCTGGTGGAGACCTGTGCCCAGAAGGGCACTTTTTCTAGTTTTATTTTGAGTTAGTGTTTGTAAACAATTGTAAGTATTGCCTTTGTTAAATGTTAAATGTTTGTCTGGACCCCAGAAAACAAACAATAAACACTCAGTTTAAAATGAGTTAAATGAACAGTGGTTTCTACAATATTTAAATTGGGGGTCCCAGAGATAGAAATGCCATTAAATGGGGGTCTCTTATGGGGGGGGGGTCCCTGGCATATATGTTGTCAAATGGGGGGTCCACGGGCTAAATTAGTGTCAATTTGAGGGTCCTTGAACAAGAAAAGGTTTGGGAACCACTAGGAAATAAAGCGTCTGGGTTTCCGAGGCTAGGGAACACTGACTGCACTACTTCAATCACAACCACATAGCACCCCCTTCTGGCGGAGTCAGGTATTAAAGTTATCCTCACCAGGCTTTCCACCATAGTTCTCTAATAGTTCCACAGAGCGCGAAACCGACAGTCCAATTTACCTTCCCACCCCCAGACCGTACCAATTTAAAAACACGGGGGTGTAACGAGGCTTAATAAATACAATAACATAGTGAACATACATATCATTTAATCAGGTCATTGTATATATATATTAAAAAATAACATTTTGGTTCTACAATACAATCCAAGTTCATGTATCAGTACATGGCATATCATTTCATATAGTCATAACATTGAAACCCCACCCTGTTAATTTAATGGTTTAATCCAATTCCAACTCAACCGCCATGCTGACGCTGTTGAATTCCCATCTTTTCCCAACCACAGCTCTAGTTTACCGTCGGAACAAGGAAATAAGTACATAATGTACATCAAACAGGTAAGCTGACATCACATGCTTTAGTTTAGTTTAGTGATATTTAGCACTAGTTTTCATTAATGCATCGTGCATTTATGTGCTAATTCAAGATTCTGTACTCACACACCGGTACACAGAAAGTAGCTCATACTCATGCATGTCTTGAGACTCTTCAGTGGATTTTTTTTAATTAAACAAAACTCTTTGTCAATAGAGGATAATTCAAGCTTTTCGTAGAACTCCAATGTTGGTTGAGTGGTGCACCAAATTCCTGTGCATTCGATGGGTGGATTCATACTGGGTGCGTTAATTTTACATTTAACATCAATTGGGTGTCCCGGAGATGCTAGAGCCGTAAAAATCTTCTCTTATCAGAGAGAGACTCGCTACCGAGAGGCTACCATTATAGCCTATTTGCTAGCTGGTTTGGTTAACATGCTGAACTAAAAACAATTAGGCAGCGTTTCGAGAGAGAGAAAGAGAAAGAGATCATTTTTGGAGAGACTGCATGCATTTAGAGAGAGAGAGAGAGAGACTGCATGCATTTAGAGAGAGAGAGAGAGAGAGAGAGAGAGACTGCATGCGATGTGCGTTCGAGAGAGAGCGAAAGTGTGTGTGTGTGTGTGTGTGTGTGAGAGAGAGAGAATATGAAATATTTTTTATAGTTTCACAAGATATTATTACTCAAAATGTTAATAACACATCTGTTTACACCTTTATTTAATTCCTATTTATATTCAATATTTATTTCTACATGCATTGTTTTATCTTGATTGTCTCGGTTCCACTTTTGCTTTGGCAATGTAAATGTATGTTTTCTCATGTGGTGCACCAAAGTGTACTAGTTCAACACAAAATGCTGTGTTCAGTTCAGATTTTACAGAGGCCAGTTTCGAAATGCAGCCATCCGTAGGTGCCCTTTGAGAGCGGTTTTGAAGGAGTCAAGGGATTCACATGTCTTAATGACTGTTGGTAGGGCGTTCCACATTTTGGTGGCATAGGAGCGAAAATAATTTAGTCCCTTGTTTGTGCCGAATCTGGGTTGTACATGGTTTGTTGCACTCCCTCTGGTGTTGTGGGTGTGGAATTTGTTTACATTAAGGAAGTATTTAATAGACAGGTACATGGGTATCTTGGTGGTGTATCGAATCTTGTGGACCAGACCCATTGCAAGATGCTGTACTCTGTCATCGACCCTAAGCCATCCCAGCCTGTCAAAGTGGGCAGGGGTGAGGTGGGTTCGGCGGGTGAGGCCAAGAGGTCTGGAGCCTTGTTTTAAGGGCCTTTGAGGTGCTGTGGTACCAAGAGGTGGATGCATAGTCAAATAAACCTTGTACGAGGGCTCCTGTTAAGGTCTTCAAGGTGTTTTTGCTGACCAGTGAGGAGATCCTGTAAAGGAATCTTGTTCTTTGATTGACTTTTTTGATTACGTTGGTGGCCATTTTATCACCGGAAAGATTGGCCTCCAGGATGGAACCTAGGTAGGTAATTTGATCTTTTCGTGTGATAATATTGTCACCCACTCTAACCAAGAAGCCATCTGCCTTGCTGAGTTTACTATTTGATCCGAAGAGGATGGATTCAGTTTTTCCCAGGTGTAAGGATAGTTTGATAGTTTGACGTGTGTGTGTGTGTGTGTGTGTGTGTGTGTGTGTGTGTGTGTGTGTGTGTGTGTGTTGCTGCCAAATCATTGTTCTGTTTATTCTCCAGGTCACCTTCAAGGGGTTCCGAAGTTACGGTCTTGATGACCACACTGTTGATTACCCGTTTAGCCCAAAGCATAATGTCATTGGTGAGTACTTTTTAGTCCAAACCATAATGTCTGTTTATTTATATGAATTATAGTAATCAATTTTCATTTCGGACACTTTCACACATCCCTACCAGATACAGTTTTTTAATTTTATGTTTATTGTTGTGCTTTTCTCGTCGATTACAGTTGGACTAAATGGCCTGAAAAAATGTAACTTTTTCTTTGGTAGGTACAACATAAGTAATTATTAGTAATTATTATTTGCACTTTTTTTTTTTGTGGAGTTTTGTTGATTGAACAGCGCAGCAAAAACATTACTAACTTGACGAAAGACTTTACTACTGTACATTTTTGGCTTGAAGCATTGATTGACTAGGCAATGGTTCTTGTTTCTCCTCTTCAGCCATTCAGTTTGTGCTCGTTGGCGACGACCTTAGTGTTGTGAAACGAGTGGACTTACTCCCTGTAAGTAATAGTCAAAATGTCAAACTCCCACAGAATCTTTTTGATGGTTAACCAACTTTTATGCTGTCTCGTGCATTATTTGCACAATACACATTGTTAAGGGCTTTTCAAACGTGAAGCGAGGAACGCAGACCTCCAGGTCTGCTCAAGAGGGGCGCAAAGACGCAAGCGTAAAAAAAAAAAGCTAAACAGAATCCAGGTCTGGTGAGTCGCGGGCGTGTGCACGTAACGACCACGCGCGCAACAAATTCACAGGACCGCGCTCGTGTAAATACGCTTGCGTTGTCGCTTCACGTTTGAAAGGCCCTTTTAGACAGAAAAAATTATGTTTGTGTTAGGATCGTTCATAAAAATAATTAATGATGTGTGAAAAAATGTGTTTGTTTTCTAGAAGGAACCTGGGCATTCGGCTTTTGTGGAGATTAAGTTTGACGTAAGACCTTTTCATTTTATATTCACATCTACTTAAATCTTCTGACATGATCTCATAATAATGTCCATTTTAACTATAACTTGATGTACTACTTACTTATCTATCCTACTCTTAAAGGACAACTTTAGTTTTTTTCAACCAAGGTTCATGTTTTAGGTTATTAGAGAAACTAAAAGGTGAGTGTTAATTCTCTTTCATTTGCTGCTTTCCTTCGTTTTGGGGATTTTTGCAGTTTTTGACAGGGGGGCGGGGGCATTCGAGCATGGGGCTAAATATGTATTTTTTTACAAAATATTATGGTGATTTATTTTTTTATTATTTACTATAGTCCTAATAAACCCCAAGAAATTACATCTGGCCACAAAAGATCACAGGATCTATTGAATGTGACAAACTGACATATTGAGCCTATACACACAGTATAAGCCTTCCCCCAGTAGGCTACCGTCACATTCAGTAGATCATGTGATCTTCTGTGGCCAGATGTAATTTCCTGGGGTTTATTAGGACTATAGTAAATAATAAATAAAGAAATCACCATCAAATTTGGTAAAATAAATACATATTTAGCCCCATGCTCGAATGCCCCCGCCCCCCTGTCAAAAACTGCTAAAATCCCCAAAACGAAAGAAAGCAGCAAATAAAAGAAAATTAACACTCACCTTTTAGTTTCTCTAATAACAACCTAAAACATGAACCTTGGTTGAAAAAAACTAAAGTTGTCCTTTAAAAAAGAATATGTCTGTCCATTTGACAGTTGACGATATTGCTAATACTACGTGCTTTGATCACAAAAGCTTGTTCTAACTAGGGCTTTCACTTCTAGTGATTTTGACTAGTTGCCTAGTTGACTAGTTTAACTACCTATTATGTAAATATTTGTACATCAAAACTGTACATTGGTGACTTTAATCTAGCATTCTAGCTGATCTTGAGGCCTACAAAAACGGGGAAAAGTCTGACATAATAGCCTGCTGTGTTTGCCTCCCCTCAGATTGCCGGGGTTCCACAGACACTCCGCCGTTTCATTAATGCTACGGAGGACAAGTATCTCTTAAACGCAACGGAGGAGAGGTAAGTACTGCTGTCAGCCAGCTGCTTGTCTGTCATCGCTGTAAAACCATCATTTGTTGTGAACGCACTGTGGTTCTGCTTTTCTTTTGTAACAGTAAGAACAAAGTGATGGAACTGTTGGAGCGTGCTGGCTTCTCTCGTAGTAACTACTACATTGTCAAACAGGAAAATGTGAGTGTGAGCGGCACCTTACTACCACTGTTGTATTACTCATGGAAATTGGTTTATTAGTTAGTTAGTTGCTGTGAGAGTGAGGTCTAGCCAACACCCAACTCGGGATTCCTGGATCGCTGCCCACCACAAATTCCGATCCAACATCAGGTTCTTGAGCTCTGCAGTGTTGTCAACCAAGCTGTCTCGCTGCAGCACGTCTACATAGGTGGTACGCTTCTTTCCCCTCCTGGCTTTGCTCTGGATTGGCTCCCATAGGGTCAATTTACTTGCCTCATGTTCTGGGTGCCTGACGCAGTGCCCTGACAGCCTGACTTTGTCCGTGACCTGTGGTAGGTCCACATTTCTGATGCGGTCCGTCCATGTGACACCTAGTACCATTCGTAGCATTCTTGTGTAGACTCCATCCAGGGATTTTTCCTGTTGTATTGTAAGGGTCCATGTCTCGGCCCCATACAGCAGTACTGACTCCACAGTAGCTATGAACAGCCGCCAATTTCAATTCTTGTATTTCTTGTAAACTGAGAATATGTATGTATGTTTTGTATTCACCAAAACCAACTTACAGTTAGTTGATTTAAAATGTATTTGTGTGTGCTCGTGCTACGGACAAATTACTTTTGTGCCCGGACAAGGGAATGGGAAAGCAAAATACTAGACTAAAATGTTAGGAAGGGACTAGTGGACAAGAGATCCAGTATGTCATTTTACACTTGGTTGCATGCTGACAATAGCAGATCTACAAGCTCACAATATGTCGTGCTGCAACGCGTTGTGAGCTTGTAGATCGGCTATTTTCAGCAAGTGTAAAATCAGTCATAACGACAACATCAAGGCCCGCCAAAATACATTTTAGTCGACTAAATCAACTGTAGATTTTGTCGACTAAAATCTTATGACATTCCGGGTGACTAAAATGTGACTAAAACTAAATGTAAACTATTACTAAAACTAAAATGTTCTGCCAAAAACATCACTGCCGCGAAGATACACTCGACTGGATTTTGATCTTTTTTTTTTTTGTTGCAGGTCAACAAAATGAAGCTGGAATTTGATTCTCAGTGTCTGGAACAGTTGAAAGTGACGGAGGCCCACATGTACGACAGGGGCAGCAAGCAGCAGACGGGTAACGGACACATCTTTTATCCCATTTTGGACTGAGGTCGATTAAAAAAAAAGGCTTCTTAAATCCTACATTCTTTCTGAAAACCCCATGTTTCTGTCAGTGGTGAACTGAAATCGTAGTCCTGATGCCAAAAATACTTTCTAATGTATGTATTTTTGGGACTACGAGCTGTGCGACCCCCTCCTTTCTGTTTTAAAGTTTGTCTCCCGTGGTCAGCACCTCCCTACTGTGTGCGCTATGTCGATGCAGGGCGGCTTGGCGTTGAGTTGTTAAAATCTGTATGAATGCACAGATCGGATCTGGTCAGTGGCAAACGGTAGTGTGAATGACCGGGCCAAAAGTTCGGATTTGACAACAAACAAAAAAATCGGATTTGAATCGGATCCGTCTTGATGTAACTGCAGTCTAAATCAGGCCTAAGACACAGATCTGATTCAGGCTAGATTTGGCTGCCAGTGTAAATCAGGACACACCATACAAATCATTGCATCAATATTGCATAGGTGCAGCTGTTTTTCCAACTTCATTTCACTCAAACAATTTCCTTTTCCATTTCACACAAACAAAACATTGTGCCTCTCCCCCCCCCCCCCCCCCAGCTTTACATAAATCTGCTAAAACGAAAATACATTTCCTAAAACAAAATTCAAGTTCAATTCATAATCTTCTAACTAGAAAAAGTTACCACAAATAGTTGTCGTTTTACTATTTGTGGTAACCTTTTCTGGTTAGCTGATTTATGAAAAAGACCTGAGAGGACCATGTCTTCTAAATCAATGGTTCCCAAACCTTTTCATGTCAAGGACCCCCAAACATATCTCTGCTGTCGGGAGGACATTTTTCAGGAAATCAAAAATATAAATTTTTCAGGGAATAAAGAAAACCTTATATATTTAACCCATTTTGACCTGAGGTCAGATTCAAAAAATTCTATATCCTGACGGTATTCTGAAAAAGCTATGTTTCCATGTCAGTCGTTCTTCGATTTTTCAAAAATAGCAGACTTACAAGATCTACTACTACTACTGTAGATCTGCTATTTTTCAATAGCTAAAGCACAAGTCAAGGACTCCCAAACATTTTTCATTTTTCAGGAAATCAAAAATATTTTTTTTTCAGGAAATAAAGAAAACCTCATACATTTAAAACAAAGCAATACAATACAGCCTCATCAAAGTTGGTGTTGTAACTATAGCACTGATTTATGCCAAATAATACAATCAAAAATGGAGTTATGAGGTTTCCTCCCGACAGCAACGATATGTGATTGCCACCGACCCTCATCTGAGAACATGTTGTTCCAGCCAGGGACCCCGCAGAAGCAAAGATATGAGTTCCACCACTGCTAATAAAAATGTGTCCCTCCTGTCCACTGTGTGTCCAGAGGGTGAACTAGAGAAGGAGAGGAAGATGCTCGTGTACATTGAGGCTCGCATCACCGTCGGCAAGGACAAGTTCAAGTGGGTCAAGTTGAAGAAAGCCCTTGAGTTCATCATTGACATCAACGCCAGAGCGGAGCAGGTACTGACGTACAGGGGTTGTTGACACTAAGGGTTGCCCACCTGCTTAGTTTCCATTTAGTTTTCGTCAGTGAACAGCCTCAGTGAAGCCTCATTCTAAACTATACCAGTGGTTCCCCAAAGTGGCGTCCGTGGGGGACCCCCAGGGGTCCTTGAGGGAGTTCCAGGGGGTCCCCAGCTAAATGATAGTTTGAGAGTGTAAAAATGGAACCAAAAAAGGGCCCATTTGGTGGAGTTAAATTAACATAGAATTGTACAATATAAATTGTACAATTTGTATTGAACTATATAAACAGACTATTTTGCCATTCACAGTCATCCATTTTGCTTGCTGCAAGACTTTCAAGTTTTCTCTGACATATTTCTCTACATAACTTGTCACAACTTCTTGACATCCTCTTTACGTTGTCCGTCCAGATGAAAAACCTTGAATGGCTGATGGAAAACCATGAGGAAAAGGAAAAAAGCATCTCTTTGATCCGGTAGGGGTGACTCACATCACAGCCCGTTTCCCTGTGGCAAAGGGAGACTAATGACCTATTCATACTCCAGTTTCAGAAGACATTTTGTAGAACTTGGTCTCGGGCAGTGTTGTTTTTGGCAGCAAGTTTAGATTTTTAGTTTTAGTTTTTAGTCTCTTGAATAGTTTACATTTAGTTTGAGTGACATTTTAGTCACCTGGAATGTGTGTTAGTGTTAGTCTAGATTTAGTCGACTAAATATAAGATTTTAGTCGACCAAATCTACGATTGATTTAGTAGCGTGAAATGTGTTTTGGCGAGCCTTGATGCCGTCGTAATGACTGTTAATTTCACTTGCTGAAAAAAGCCGATTTACAAGCCCACAACGTGTCACAGGGCGATGCTTGTAAATCAGCTATTTTCAGCATGCAACCAAGTGTAAAATGACTTATACTGTATCTCTTGTCCACTATAGCCCCTTCCTAACATTTTAGTCTAGTTTTTATTTGTTGACGAAATCGTCAATATATTTTGTCTCAGTTTTAGTCATCATAGCATAGTTTTCATTTAGTTTTCGTCAGTGAAAAAAACAATATTTGAGTGCTCACACCTGCATCCCCCCCAGTCTGACAGAGGAGAGAACAGCCCTGTATGCCAAGCACGCTCAATACAGCCAGCATCAGAGAGACCAGTTGGCTGAGGGGATGAAGTCAAGGGACCAGACCATCCAGGACGAGAAGAGAGGGATCGAGACCAGACACAAAGATCTGGAAGAATTCAAGACCAACAAGGAGCTCATAGTGGTATGTGTTAGAAATGATATTAACCCATATATAAAATCATATATAAGATCATGAAATTCTTGAAATTATTCGAAGCCTGACTTGGATTTGTCCTGCTAATGCTTTCTTTGCCTCGGTAGGGACTCAAGAATGATTACGAAGAGGTCCAGGATCGCATTGGTCGAGTTAGGAATGTTCTTTCAGATGCTATGATGGATGATCTCCAGGAGCTGAAAGACGAAGAGCTGGAATACCGGAAAGAAGAGCTGTATAAGATGGAGAAGGAGCATGCTACACTCATAACCATAAGATCCGACATCCTGTCGGAGAAACAGAAGCTCGAGAAGAAGCCGTTGTCTATAATGTCTAAGAAGACCTACCAGTCCAAGGTAACCAACGGGCTCTGGGCAGGGAAGCTTACGAGGAGAAATGTCCCGATATAACCCTTTTTGGTTATATCGGGACATATTCGAGTTTCATTTCGAGTTGCCAAAACGGCAAGTGCACATTTGATTGAGGAGTCTGCAATTAACAACACAAGATAAAATAAGTCATTGTTTTGTATTATAAATATCTGGTATCTGTATTCGGTATCGGCTAACAGAAATTGTGGTATCGGGATCGGATCGCGAACGAAAAAAGTGTATCGGGAACATCCGTACTTATGAGGAAAGGTTGCTAACGTCATATTCTCCACCATGCAATTCCAGCCGGCAGTTTCGTCACACTGGGTGACAAACTCTGGTGGAATCCATTGGAGTCAATGGAGCGGAGTGGACAAGCATATGAACAAACACTATTTCTGAATGATTGAGACCATTGTAAAATGGTATGAGAAGAAATGTCCCCCATTTCACATTGGCCTATTATAGCGCCACCAGGAGGCCACAACCTGACCTGTACTGGTGGAGACCTGTGCCCCGAGGGGCACTTTTTCTAGTTTCCCTCTGCACAAAATCTTCGCAGAACATAGCTGATATAGTAAAGTATTTAAGTTCAAACAATCTTGTAGAACTATGTTTGCACCCAGAATAAGGACACTAGGGTTCACATGTTAACCCATTCTGGGCGGGAACCCCTTTTGGTTATTTAAAACTATCTATTGAAAAATAGCAGATCTACAATCAAATCGTGAAAATGTGGCGCAAATCTTTGTATGTATGTACTGTGTGTGTATATATATGTATATATATATATATATATATATATATTCTTTCAGAGCGAATGTTTTAAACTCAAATCTTTGCTTCCGGGGGGAGGTCCCTGGAACTACATATTTTCAGGTGGGGGTCGGCGGCCAAATACAGATAATTCTGGAGGTCCTTGACATGAAATATTGAGCGCCACTGATATAGAAACACAGTATTTCATGGTGTCAGGATTTAGAAGACTTTTTTTTGAGTGGTGCAACCACTCCAAGGAACAGCAATGTCCCTACCTATGTCCTAACCAGGGGGGCAGTCAGACAGATATTTCGTGAAGCCACTAAGGAAATCGGGACTTCCTGAAAGTTCATATACCGTAATGGCCTGTTGTGGCGCTGTCATTGGGCCCAAAAAAACCCTCCATGTATTTGGGCCCAACTTCACCTAGACTGTATTACCTTAATAAACATGTTCATGTTCTGCTTCCAGTCACTAGTTTAAAGTCTCATTTCTCATGTCATAATATTCTTTTTGGAAAATTATGATCCCATTTATTAAAAGAATTACCATAAAGTCGCGTATGTTCTGAGGGGCGTGGATACCGTTACAGTCTATGATCGGGAGCCACCCCCCAAAATAAAAACCAACGAAGAGTAAGGGGGGAAGTCCCGCCTCGTTGTCTGGGCCAGCTGGGCCCAAACGGAGCCAGCCAATGGCCAGCTGGGCCCAAACGGATCTAGAAATATGGCGACTTACAGTGCAAGGAATTACAGGCTTCATTTTACGTCCATGTTAGACCCGGGGAACGCTTTGTCCATATTTTTTACAGTCTATGGTCCTAACCTATGTGACACTCGCTTCAGACTGGTCTGATTTCTTTCTTGACGTCAGGCCTAAATGGCTTTAAGTGTAATAGTTTTTCTCCCCCGACGTCTCTCTCTCTCTCTCTGTCCTCCTCCAGCAAGACAACCTGCCGATACTAGAGGCAAACCTGGAGAAAATGGAGTTTACCAAGAAGTTCCTGGAGGACGAGCTGGAGGACGAGCTGGAGGACAAGCTGGAGGACGAGCTGCTGTCTCAGCTCCTGAACAACATGAAGCTCAACTTAATGACCAGGGTCGATGAGGAATGCCTGAACGAGGTGGATCAGGTAACTGGAAACGCCTGGACCCGAAACAGAAACATGCAGTAGCTTTTTCAGAAAACTGTCAGGATGTAGAAGAGATTTTTAGAATCTGATCTTTGAAAAACAAAGAACACTGTCAGACACTTAAATGTTGCTTAAATGTTGCTCTTTATTAGGTCGACGTTTCGGTTGATTAGACCTTCATTAGGACAGACAATTGTCTGTTGACGTCAAGTGTTTCGATCCAAATTAATTCTTGTTGTTCGGCTAAGTTAATGTCCTTTGGAGATGCATTAACACATTTTGACCTGAGATCAGATTTAAAAAATGTCTTCTACATCGACAGTTTTTCTGAAAAAGCTATGTTTCTATGTTAGTCGTTCTTCAATTTTTCAAAAATAGCAGACCTCGTAGCAAGCTCGTAGCTTGCTAGATCTGCTATTTTTCAATAGCTAAAGGATAACATAATGCTAACACCAAAAGGGGTTCCTGCCCAAAATGAGTTAAATATCCAACCAGCATCTCTAGCCCTGCTTTCTGTGTCTTCATCATTATCGTTACCTTTCAAATGTCATCAATGTGACTTAAGGGCCTTTCAAACGTGAAGCGATATAATGTGCCTATAGTTAATTTTCAATGAGACCTGCATTTTTCACTGGGGAGAAGTCGCAGTGCGTCAACGCAAGCGTATTTACGTGAGCGCGGTCCCGTGAAGTTGTTGCGTGCATGCTCGTTTGGTGCACACTCGCGTGACTCAACAGACCTGGATACTGTTTAGCTTTTTCTTTTTTACGCTTGCGTTGTTGCGCCCCTCTTGAGCATACCTGGAGGAGACCTGTCGTTGATCCAGATCTGGAGGAGACCTGTTGTTGATCCAGACCTGGAGGAGACCTGTCGTTGATCCAGGCAACAACGCCTGCGTTCCTCGCTTCACGTTTGAAAGGCCCTTAATTCACGTTTTCCTTTTTTTCCGTCCTCCAGCTGTTCCAGAAGTTAAAGGACCCCAACGCGGATTCCAGCCACGTGATTCAGGCCCTGGACCTATTCGTGACCTCCTCGGAGGAGTTGATGAAGCTGAATGAGGAGAAGCTGACCTGCACCATAAAGCAGATGAAGGACGAGGCCTTCCAGCTCACCCACGAACGGGTACGTAACATCAAGTTTGGCCACAACACAACAGGATACATGTCGGATGATTTGCTCTCTTGGTATTATAACCTTAACAGATTTTCAGGTGCAACGCTATATAGTGTTTTTGTTTGTCCTTCTCCCAGGTGTCTAAGTACTTCAGCGAGGTATTCCAGAAGCTGGTTCCTAACGGCAGAGCCAAACTAGTGGTGAAGAAAAAGAAAAGCCAGGAGTACAGCATCGAGGTAAGACTGGGCCTATATGTGCTTCTGAACTGTGGAACTAGTCGAAAGACTACACATTGCTGTAATGGCTACCACTTTTGTTTTATTTGAGTCAAATGAAAATGTGTTTAAGAAAAAATCTGTAGTGTCATCATCATCACCTTTATTTATACTCGGAAATACAGTTGAGGGCAAGCCCTCAATTACAGTAAAAACAATACATCAACACATTATAAATCAGGATAAGTTACCAGTAAAATAAATCAATTGAAGCGGGAGCAATCACGGTGAAAAATGTTCTGGAGCATTCCTTTGAACTGACCGAAGGATGGCAGGGAGCTCAGTTTTAAGGAGTTTTGAAGTTCGTTCCACGAGGTTGGGCCATTGACAGAAAAAGTTGTCTTGCCCAACTCTGTCTGAGCCTGAGGAGCCTTAAGAAATCACTAGAGTGGGTCTGATAGGTGCTATTGTTCAATTCCAACATGGAACAGATATAGTCAGGGCGCATCCCAGCAATGGCTTTATATAAAAATAGGTGCCAATGCTTATC
This sequence comes from Protomyctophum parallelum, assembly GCF_964188405.1. NCBI lineage: Eukaryota > Metazoa > Chordata > Actinopteri > Myctophiformes > Myctophidae > Protomyctophum > Protomyctophum parallelum. Next base: position 7,889,500 of record NC_139705.1, read on the forward strand.
TTGCCTCTCTGTGTGCTGTTCAGGTGTCTGAAATGAAGGAAGGGCAGAAGTCTCTGGTGGCCTTGGCCTTCATCTTCGCCATTCAGAAGTGTGACCCCGCCCCCTTCTACCTGTTCGAGATCGACGACGCCCTCGACGAGGAGCAAAGGAAGGCCGTCTCGGGTAAAGAACCAGACAGCCATTTCATCGTGGTGGTGACTGGTCATTTCTTGGGCTGTTAACGTAAGGAAGGGCCCATGACGTAGATGTCCGTCATGGTACTTAGTACGGTCATGTGCCCGAGACGGAGATTGATTAATCTCCATCAAATTAGTGATATCAAAACCGGTCTCATCGCTCTACAGCCTAGAAGCGCTTGTTGCGCAATCCTCGGTGTTGCACAGCAGTGACACGTCATCAAAAACTTTCCCTGCCTGTTTAGGCGACGACAACGAAAATCTTAAAACGTTAATAACTCGCGATCTAAATCATCCCGCCTAATTATAAAAAAAGGTTATGTGTTTGACGGGCCCCCGCTGTCCATTCGCTAGTCTCGTTAGATTTGATCTTACCTCCCATTGTGGTCGATCGCATCGATAGTGTTGTGGCTATTGTTAGCTGCTACACACACATTCACAACAACATCCGGTCCGTCTGTAAAAGTGGTCCGGGCACTATAAACGATGGATTAAATAGCCCCAGGCCCTTAAGGTGTTAACCGAATGTATGCCAAGAACGCAGGACCTTGTTCTTCTCTCCACAAACGAGGGAACTCGTCTTTCTTTAATTTAATTTAATCCAGCAATTTTCTTTGCTTTTACTCACATGTTAAGACAGCCTCCACACGGATGCGACATGCACGTGGCCTCGCGCACGCTTAATGTTTTAACCCATTATGGTCGATTAAAAAAAAGGCTTCTAAATCCTAACATTTTTCTGAAAAACCCATGTTTCTATGTCAGTGGTGCTCAACCTTTTTCATGTCAAGGACCCCCAGAATTATCTGTATTTGGCCTCGGACCCCCTTCTCAAAATATGTAGTTCCAGGGACCCCCCAGAAGGGCTTTTACTATTGAGCTTTTTGAGCGGTGCACACCGCTCCTTCAAATGGCTGTGTGTGTGTCCGTCTGTCCGTGCGGCCTACATCTTGTCCGATTAAACTAGAGTAGGACCTACAGTATTGACCCCTTACGACCTATTGACCCCTGCAGATGCCGGGCCTTTCACACTAAGCACTCTCCCATTGACCACTGCAGGAGACAGACACACACACACACACACAGGCCAGGGGGCAGGGCTTGACACACACACACACACACACACACAAACGGTCAACTGTGCTTGACTCCAAAGCCACCGCTCGACATCACATTATGGCGTGATTTTTCTATTCATTAGTGGAAAGATCTCCATGCATTGGTGCCACCAATTTACAGATTAAAGGAGCAGTCCATGCTAGAAGGCTTTCTTACCTTTATTTGTAGTTGTTACGTCCCCACCAAAGAGGTCCAGGTGTTATTTTGTGCAAAAACTTATTGGCTATTTCCCCTACCATAAGCCCTCAATGACTTGCATTGAATTGAATGGGAATTAAATGGGGCTATGGGGTGTTGTGCTAATTCACTTATTTCCATCGAAATAAATAGTGAAGTGTGCCGCTTGGGAGATTATTTACATTATGAAGAGAGGATATATACAAAAAACAATAATTTTGAGCGATGGAAATAGCCCCATTCAATTCACATTCAATTCATTTAGGGCTTACATTAGGGGAAATAGCCAATAAGGAGGTTTTGCACAAAATAACACCTGGACCTCTTTGGTGGGGACGTAACAACTACAAATAAAGGTAAGAAAGCCTTCTAGCATGGAATTCTGATTTAAAAAGCACCTCCTCTTTAATCGCAGTAAGAGAAGGCTCTCCGTAGCTGGCTCAGATCGTGTCTGGAATTAAATAAAAAATGATGTAATGTCGGAAAAGAGAAATTGATCTTTCTGTTGTGTGTGTGTGTGTGTGTGGTTGTGTGGTTGTGTGTGTGTGTATCTGTGTTTTTTTGTGTGGTTTGTTTCAGATCTGATGGTGGAACTGTCGGGCGCCCAGTTTATCAGATTCGCCCCCGAAGTTGTGCCTGAGCTGTTGAAATCAGTCACGTTCTACACAGGCAGGTTCAGCAACAAGGTGAGCCTTAACTCATTTCAACATGCCGTCCATAATAGCCGATCTTAAAACCCCAAAAGGGTGTTCCCGTCCAGAACGGTTTGTTAATGGAGTGTTTTGTTTTCAGGCGTTTCACATCGAAGTGATCAAAGAAGAGGACGTTGCTTAAGACCTCTGACCTTTTCCCATCCTCACCACAAAGAGGCTAAATTGTTCGAGACAGGCATGTTAAAAAACAATCTAAGAATTGTAAACCTGTTTTTTTTGTGATCAAGTGTTTTATTTTATTTTTTGTTAAAAGAAAGAAAAAGGGGGTTTCCCCCACCCCACCCTCCCACTCCAATTGTAAACACATATATATCAACATTCTGTTATGTGTTCCAGTTGAAATGTAATCCCACTATTCTAATTTGGTTTTGTTCTTTTTATGCTTAATTTTCTTTTTGTCAATAAACATGACCGTGTGTGATATGTTTTTGATTGATTCCTATTTTATTAGACCAGGAAGGGGTGGCAGTAACTAACTATATCAGTGGTTCCCAAAGTGGGGTCCAGGGACCCCTAGGGGGTCCTTGAGGGAGTTCCAGGGGGTCCCCAGCTAATCCAACTATGGGTCTGTAACTCAGTGTACAAATGGAACCCTAACTGGTCCATTCGGAGTTAAATGGTCCCAGAGAAATAAATGTCATTAAATGGTGGTCCGTAGACTAATGTATGTCAAACTGGGGGGTCCTTGAAATTAAACGGGTTGAGCATCACTGCTAGAGCCGTAAAAATCTTCTCTTATATGTTTTCAAATGGGGGTCTGCGTGCTCATTAGTCAATTTGGGGGTCCTTGACATGACAAAGTTTGGGAACCACTGACTATATCATTAATTCCTCACAAAGGCTTGGTGTAGGTCAGTGGTTTTCAACCCTTTTTTACATCAAGGTCCATTTTTTCAGCATTTGTGCCACGGACCACAGTTTGACATTTAGCCTCTCAGATCCTAAATTAAAGAATAATTTGTTGTCGTTGGATAAGATATTGTCCACAATAAGAGGCAACAGGCAAAACATTTTCTCAAAATAATTCTTCTACAAGGCCCGGCATCTGCAGGGGTCAATAGGTTGTAAGGGGTCAAGACGTCAATGTAGGTAGACTTCTTGTAACTTCTTGTAACTTAAGTAATGCAGTTGTTTACCGGTATTTAACTCTTGAGCGTAAAATGGACCCACATGTGTCCATTTGGTTACCAACTCTCCATGTACAGTAGCTGTGGTCGGGGGAATATCCAGAAGGGCAATAGTCTAAAAAAATAAGAAAAACAGTGAATTGACACAAAATAATGTGTAATTGTCATACTCTAGAAAGTAGAAACTCGGGTTATCGGGAGACACACCCTTTAGAACTTGAGTTGTGCTTGAATTTCAAGCACAAAAGCCTTGAAATGTACTGTAATTCTGCAAACTGTTAATACATACTTCAATCAGTAGGCTCCACGTGGGTTCTTTAAAATCCTCCAATTGCCCTGCCCACTTCCCCCCCACACCAGCTGTAGTGTAAACAAACATGCAGATGATGTAGGTCTCCGTTCTGTTTGGAAGTAAAAGTTAAACAAGTACTGTAAATGGAATGTTCCCCCTCGTGGAAGAAGAGAAGTGTTGTCGTCTGGGACTTTATTCTCAGGTGAGTTACCTTTGGTGTGTGTGTGTGTGTGTACGGCGCGCTCAAAACGTGCATGCCATGTGCCATATGTAGCCTAATGGTATTAATTATTATGTTAAACAGTATGGAGATTAGTCAACGAGACTGAACTAGTGCAACTCAGTGCAGCTTAACCCAAGTTAATTATCTGCCTATTGGAAACCCTCTGCAATCTATAATATTGGCGGCATGTAGAAAATAAGGTTTTAAGTGAAATGTCCATACTATGTACTTTTCTAAATGTATATTCAGGTTCAGGTTTATTTGTCATTTGTATAGATACAGAGTATACATACAATGAAATTTATTTTGCTCAGAGAACTCTCAGTCTTACATACACAGGACATAAACAAACATCTATAGTGCAAGAAAAGACAAAAACAGGAAAAGAAAAGTGCAAGTGAAGTGAAGTGCAATACAGTTCAAGGTCAGCTGTTCAGCAGCCTGACTGCCTGGGGGTAAAAACTGTTACTGAGACGGGTGGTACGAGATTTGATGCTCTGGTAGCGTTTTTTGGAGGGGAGTAGTTTGAACAGGGTATTTGCGGGGTGGCTGGTGTCTTCCATGATGTTATGGGCTTTTTTCATACAGCGAGTGGTGTAGATGTTATGGAGACTGGGTAATTCTGTAGCTGCTGTTTTAATGGTCCTCTGCAACCTCTTGCAATCCTGAGCGGTCGTGTTACCGTACCACACTGTGATACAGCCAGTTAAGACACTTTCAATTATACAGCGATAAAAGTTCACTAGTCCTTTTGTACTTAAGCCAAAAAATTTAAGGCGCCTCAGAAAGTACAGTCGCTGCTGCGCCTTCTTGAGGATGTACTCGTTGAGTGACCATGTGAATGTGTCTGTGATATGTATGCCCAGGAATTTAAAGTTATCAACTATGTCGACAGATGACCCTTTGATGGAAATGGGTGTGTGGATGCCTTTGGACTTCCTAAAGTCTACAATGATTTCTTTGGTCTTATTGGTGTTAAGTGAGAGGTTGTTGTTATCGCACCATAGAGTTAGATCCTCTATCTCCCTCCTATAGGCCCTCTCATCACCGTCAGTTATTAGTCCGATCACTGTGGTATCATCCGCAAATTTAATTATGATGTTATTCTCGTATCTGGCGACACAATCAAACGTAAACAAGCTGTACAGCAGAGGGCTGAGGCAGCAGCCTTGGGGCGCACCGGTTCTGGTGAGAATTGTGGATGAGCTTCTCTCTCCTATGCGAACACACTGGGGCCTACCCGTCAGAAAATCAAATAGCCAGTTACAGATGGAGCTGCCCACACCAAGGCCACTGAGTTTCAACACTAATTTAGATGGTACAATAGTGTTAAATGCGGAACTATAGTCTATGAACAGTAGTCTGACATAAGAGCTTTTCTTTTCTAGATGTACCAGGGCAGTGTGTAAAGCAAGAGAGATTGCATCATCCACAGATCTATTTGCACAGTAAGCAAACTGTAAAGGATCAATACTAGCAGGAATTATGCTCTTGATATAAGAGATAACCATTTTCTCCAGGCATTTCATGAGAACAGATGTCAAAGCAACAGGTCGATAATCGTTGAGACAGGTAACAGGTTTTTTCTTGGCAATGGGTACAATTATTGTTTTTTTAAAACACAATGGCACCACGCACAATGACAGGGACAGGTTAAATATGTCTGTGTAAACTGTAAACCCATGACAGCTGGTTATAGCATGTCTCAAGGACACGAGAGGCTATCCCGTCTGGCCCTGCAGCTTTATGAGCATTAACTTTTTGGAACGCTTTACTCACAGTCCTCTGCGTCACCTGCAGGTCCACCGCCTCAGGTGCGCTCTGCGCCGTGGCTGGGTCATAATGAGCAACCGACCATTATTTGTTCATTCAATTTAACCCTTTCAATATATATGTATAGGGTCTCCCACTCCCTGTAATTGGGAGTGGCCTATAGTAACTGATTTAATTAGAAGTACTTGGTGGCTCCATTTGGTTACATATATTTTATGACAAATGAAATCTAAAGGCGTGCAGACTGTGTGTGCACACAAGATCCTTGAGTACGTTGTTGACGCCTCTGAGTATAGCAATGTGGTCGAATAGCTGCCAAAAGCTGTCATTTTGCCTGGCAATGAATAATGTTCAGTGACTGTACCTCGCTCAGACATGCTGGACCATATGAACCCCCTAGAACCCATCTGGGGCTGGCTAATTGTTCCCTCCATAGTTGGAACAAAACATAGTGAAGCATTGCACCACAAACCTGGAACAACATTCCAGGTTAGTGGTTACATTAGGAAATCCCCATACCTCCAATGATAACGGCTAGGTCTTGCCTGGGCTTTAAATGAGCAGTGCTGTCACTTTATTATTTAATCAAAGGTGGAAGTGTTTCAATTTTTTATTGTATTATATTGCACTCTGCATTTGTTTTTATTCTGTAAAGCACTTTGAATTGCCTTTATGCATGAAAGGTGCTATATAAATAAAATGTCAATGCCTTAAGGGGCGGCGGCGGTGGCTCAGGGGTAGAGTGCCTGGATGGTAACCGTAAGGTTGCCAGTTCGAACCCGGGCTCCCCCAGAGTCACTGTCAAAGTGTCCTTGTGCAAGACACTGAACCCCTAATTGCTCCTGATGTGCTAGTTGGTGCCTTGCATGGTTTCCGCTGCCATCGGTGTATGAATGTGTGTGTGAATGGGTGAATGTAATGCACAATCTCTGTAAAGCGCCTTGGATAAAGGCGCTATATAAATGCACCATTTACCATTTATGCTTATCTGGCCTCTGTGTGCTGTTCAGGTGTCGTTCACAGGGCTTCAGGGTGAGATGAAGGAAATGCAGCAGCTGTCTGACGGTCTCTGGTGGCCTTGACTCTCATCTTCGCCATTCAGAAGTGTGACCCCGCCCCCTTCTACCTGTTTGACGAGATCGACGAGGCCCTCGACGCCCGGGACAGGAAGGCCGTCTCTGGTAAAGAACCAGACAGACATTTCATTGTGGTGGTGACGTATAGGGATGGAGCTTGTTAAGACAGCCTCCACACGGATGCAACGCGCACGTGGCCTCGCGCAAGCTTAATGTTTTAACCCATTATGATTCATTCGATTCATTTTTCTGAAAAACCCATGTTTCTATGTCCGTGGTGCTCAACCTTTTTCATGTCAAGGACCCCCAGAATTATCTCTATTGGGCCTCGGACCCCCATCTCAAAATATGTAGTTCCAGGGACCCCCCCAGAAGCCAATATTTTAATTAAAAATGTCCGCTCTGAAGTATATATTCAAAGATTTGTGCCACATTTTCACGATTTTTCAAAAATAGCAGACCTACAAGCTCGGCACTCTGTGACGAGCTTGTAGAGCTGCTATTTTTCAATAGCTAAAGTATAACATAATGTTTTAAAACACCAAAAGGGGTTCCCGTCCTGAATGGGTTAATGTTAATGAGCCCCTTATCGAGCCTGCTTATTGATCTGGGCTTTTACTATTGATCTTTTTGAGCGGTGCACACCGCTCCTTCAAATGGCTGTGTGTGTGTCCGTCTGTCCGTGCGGCCTACGTCTTGTCCGATTAGACTAGAGTAGGACCTACAGTATTGACCCCTTACAACCTATTGACCCCTGCAGATGCCGGGCCTTTCACACTAAGCAGTCTCCCATTGATCACTGCAGCACGCACACACACACACACACACTCTGCAGGACACACACGCGCATGCGCATACACACTGCAGGACGCACACACACACTGCAGGAGACAGACACACACACACACACAGGCCAGGGGGCAGGGCTTGACACACACACACACACACTCTGCAGGACACACACGCGCATGCGCATACACACTGCAGGACGCACACACCCTGCGGCAGGTGACGTGATGTTGTAGTTTTCTAACTTTAGAAAACGACAGCGCGGTTGATGTGGCAGGCACTGTGTGTGTGTCCTGTTTATCCTAAGGTCCGGTGGCAAATGCAAACACAGAGATTACCCAGTACCCACTACCCAAAGCTTGCATCTATTAAAATCATTCCACTGTATAACGAAAGGCAGAACTCGGGGGTACCGATTAGCCTCAGACTGGCATATATTTATTGACTACACAGGGGGAATTCCCCCGAAATGAATAAGAACAGCATATGAATATGAGTAAAAGTAAATACACCCTGTTACATCACGAATCAAACTCGATCATATCAGTTCGTCCGGGGGCGCCCCTCGAAAGCAGGACAGAAGGCTAGTCGGTCCTGGAGAATTCTGAAGTTCTTATCTCTTACCACTTGTTATATCAAAGCAGCGTTGTCCTATGACAAGTTGCTGCAGTACACTATTATAAGTAATGGTTCTTACATAAAAGGTCTAGGTATATTTAATAAATAAAAAAAATATCCAAATACTGTATGGAGCAACTTAAAAGCTGTCTGGGGTGATCACAAAAGCCCAAGTAGACGATAAAATGAACCCAAACATGTTTGAAAGTGAAATACCCATTAAAGGTCTTGATTGATTGGCCCACAGCTTTAAAGCAAAAGTGTCACGGTGGCACAGTTGGTAGTGCTGTCGCCTCACAGCTAGAAGGTCCTGGGTTCGATCCCCGCTCGGGACGCTGTGGGTGCTGGCGGCGTGTTTCCTCCTCCGCGTCATCAGTGCCCATACCCGAAGGCGGGGTTGGCGAAAGGGCCTTTCTGTGTGGAGTTTGCATGTTCTCCCGTTGTCCCCTAGGGTAGGTACCCTCACAAAAACATGCAGTAATCCTGGTCTCTAAACTGCCTCCCCCTGGCCAGCCGGGGCACCTGATGGAGGGGAAAGGAACTGGTTGGAATAACGTGTTCCTTCCACGCGCTACGTCCAACCAGGGAAACTCCCCCCTGTCAGGTGTAAAGGAGCAACTTGGACACTCAAGCATGAAGGAAGCATGAGTTAAGTCCGTTGCTCTCCCCAGGTTGGCGGAGGGTGTGTAGAGCCCAGGATCACATTAGATGATTGACACAGGGGTGAAAAATGGGTTACAAAATCGTGGGATATAAAAAAAAAAAAAAAGTCTTTTGTATGCCAAGTCTGTCTATTTTTTGTTTTGTTTTGGTTACTTATAATACCCTGGTCAAATCATGTTCAGCTACATTCTTCTAATGACTATCGGTTACAGTTTAGCTTTTTAAAGCTTAAAAATGGAGTGCCGTGATTTTTACTTTTCTGTTTTGAATGTGTCTGTGTCTGTGTCTAACATTACTCTTTTTGGTTTCTTCCTGAAAGCTGAAAGCCTTTGAGTCAAAAGGTCGAAAATACACCAATTTAGAGAAATCGTAACCCTACCTAACCCCTCCCCCATTATCATACAACAATTAAGTTAGGCTTAAGTTCAGGTGGGTGGTGCTAAACAATCAACTGGTGGGTGTGGCCACAAAAACTTTTTTAAACATTTTAACACTTTCTGTGATCACTTATCTTCCTCCTAGTATAATCATAGTACCTGATGATCACGTTTTAGGGGGAATAAAAATCAGAGTAGTTCACACCCCCAAAAACGTATGTTATTAACAATACCATTGTGCTCCTTTAATATCAGAACATGCAATGGACTATATATATACATTATAATTGGCTCAGGAATGCGAAGGCGAAGCCTGCGAAGGCAAAGTCATTTTTTGGAGTGAACTACTACCTCTTAACTGGAAACGGATGATTGTTTCTTGCTGGGAGGTGCACAGCTTTGAAATAAATAAACAGAAGGCAAAAAACAACTTGTACACATTTGAGCTCATGAGCTAATTTATCTATTAGTATCATTGTTTTAAGTTTAGCGTTTGCTGCCAATAGTCCGTTAGATCTGTTCACAAATTATGACTATCGTGTTTTACTGGTACTGGTTGAGTTTTAATATTCCTGCATGTCGTCTCTGTCAGGCGGAAACCTCATACGTATGTCCAAAACTGTTACTTTTCAGGATTCAAATTCCAAATTGGCAGATCTACAAGCTCTCTTCGTGCCGCGTTTCAAGCTTGCGGATCTGCTACTTTTGATGCATTTGTGTGACGCTGTAGTGTGATCAAATAGGGCATTCATTTACACAAAAGGTTCAAATATGGAAATAAGAGAGTTTAGTAGTCCACAGTACACTGCTATACACGAGGATCTCTCCCCCGCTGTCAGACATCTGCCATCTCTTTTCAATTCCTGATGAATTCCGATCTTGGTGCAGGTTTTGGGCCCGGGTTCAAAATGTTCAAAACAGCACTGAACCCAAGCTGCAGCCAGCTCACCTTCTGTTCAGCTCAATAGACTCTATGCACACAGAATGACTCTTGCTGCTGAAAACTCTGTTCCATTCTGGTCAAACAGTCAGTGTTAATGATACTAATGAAAGCTCTGTTCCATTCTGGTCAAACAGTCAGTGTTAATGATACTAATGAAAGTTCTGTTCCATTCTGGTCAAACAGTCAGTGTTAATGATACTAATGAAAGCTCTGTTCCATTCTGGTCAAACAGTCAGTGTTAATGATACTAATGAAAGCTCTGTTCCATTCTGGTCAAACAGTCAGTGTTAATGATACTAATGAAAGTTCTGTTCCATTCTGGTCAAACAGTCAGTGTTAATGATACTAATGAAAGCTCTGTTCCATTCTGGTCAAACAGTCAGTGTTAATGATACTAATGAAAGCTCTGTTCCATTCTGGTCAAACAGTCAGTGTTAATGATACTAATGAAAGTTCTGTTCCATTCTGGTCAAACAGTCAGTGTTAATGATATTAATGAAAGCTCTGTTCCATTCTGGTCAAACAGTCAGTGTTAATGATATTAATGAAAGCTCTGTTCCATTCTGGTCAAACAGTCAGTGCTAATGATATTAATGAAAGCTCTGTTTCATTCTGGTCAAACAGAGTCAGTGTTAATGATACTAATGAAAGCTCTGTTCCATTCTGGTCAAACAGTCAGTATTAATGATATTAATGAAAGCTCTGTTCCATTCTGGTCAAACAGTCAGTGTTAATGATATTAATGAAAGCTCTGTTCCATTCTGGTCAAACAGAGTCAGGGTGCTGCTATTGTGTATGTTGGCTCACTGGAAACACTCTGCTACACCAGTGGGTCTCAAAGTGTCCTTGAGTAGTTTCCAAATGGCCCTGTACGGGTGTGTAACTGAGTGTACAAATGGACCCGCAAGGGTCCATTTGGTTCCATTAGTACACTCTCAAGAGTTATAAATTAAACGGTTTGAGAACCACGTACACTAAATGGAACAGGGCCTTAGTTAATTTGTACCACGTTGCACCCATTCAGGGTGATCGGACCCTACGCTATGGCATCAGGGTTTATTTCTCAATAATGAGCCACCCCCCATCCATTGCCCCTTACATATCGCTGCTGTGAATGAAAGGTTTATTGTCATGAATATTTGTCGACGAATGGAATTATTCGTGGAGTCATTGTTCTGGTAGAAGGAATGGATTCATGTCATTCTTCTGGTAGAAGGAATAGATTCATAGTTGTTCTGGTAGAAGGAATTGCTCTAAAGGTTTCATGACATCAATTTAGATTTTAGTTTTTTGAGGGGCGCTAGCCCCTCCTATGCCCAGCTTTCCGGGTTTAACACAAACATTGTCTTGTGATTGGCTGATCACCCCATAGCGATGATTTGTTTGGCTGAGCAAAGTACATATTGAAGATAAAAGTGAGGGCAGAAAAGTAAAGACGGAAAAGTGAGGACGCAAATTGTGATTGTCCAGAATGAGATGATGTATGATGATAAGAGCACCCTCGGCCCTCACTTCACACGGGTGTGATTTATGTTTTGTATATTTTTTTCCTGACCTCAATTACACCTGAAAAAAACTGAACTTTGAACATTTAGATTTTCTGTGGTCTGGTGTTTTCTGAGCTGAAAAGGCCTTAGAACAGAGAGAAAAAAAACATGCAATGGCTCACTGGAGTGGATTCTTTAGTTAAAACCTGCCATTGCTCACTGGAGTGGAGTCTTCAATTAAAACCAGCAAAGTGCCAATGGCTCACTGGAGTGCATTCTCCAACCTTATAATAGCCTACATGTTTGGACCATGATAAAGACATTTAATGTTTTGTACAACCACAATGTCATGAAACCTTTAACACTCATAGTGTACAAATGTAACCATTTTGATAAACTGTCACGGAGGATTTTTTATTTATTTATTTTTATTTTATTTTTGTACTGCATACGAACTGGCTTGTGTTGACATCTTTGAGCCAGAAGGTGACTACATGACGGACGGCAGCCCCGGTGCGACTTTGAGATAAATGTGCAACACACAAATAATAATTATAACAATAACTACAGTATTTATATTTATATATTGTACTTCTGTTGTATGTTATGAAACGATTAAAAAATGATGATTGTGACATTTACTGATGCGGTGATTACTTGTGCAAGCATAGTGTGCAAGTATTGCGATCGGCTGGGTATGTATGTATGTATCTTACAACAATCTTAAAGATCAAATGCCTCAATGTCAAACAATAAAATAAAGAACTTTACTTAATATGCAAATATTGAAGATGTGCAATTGGCAAATTAATAAAGGTCCTCCCTTGTAGAGTGAAGCTTTTCTCACGACCCAATTCGACTATCAATAGACAAGACCGCAGTGATCACTTAGGATCAGTATGATTGTTTTCGACGAGTATGGGCATGCTCTGCCGACTGAAAAAAACAAACCCCGACGGGATTAAGGTTGGCGAACATGCGTTAATATTAGGACCACGCTGCGACATGCTTGCGGTTAAGTTTAGGGGAGGGTATGAGGAGGCTTGTCATTTTCAGTAGGCTCCCAGCATGTCCAGTAGACCTGACTAGACCGATAAGATCGGTTAACGTGTCATTAACGCCAATCGCAGCCAGTAGGCTCCAGACGAGCCGATCGGCTAGATAAGATCGGCGTACTAAGTAACCTACTGGAAATTATCGGTTGATTTTCGGTCGAAACGGCTGTTCTCACTGAAATGTATGTTAGTCTTTGGCCTTCCATACAAGTAGGCTCTTCTACAAGTAGGCTCACAGAATAGGCTCTACAAGTATAGGCTCACAGAATAAGATCTTAAGGTATATTGTCCCTCATTACATCATAATATTGTCTCTTTATTGTTATTGGCCATGAATAGAAGAAAAAAAAACGAATAAAGGATGTTGTCTAGAGTCACATTGGTTCCATGCATTTTTTGTTTGCTATGCACTATTTTCATGTATTTTATTATTTTCCACCAATCCGCCATGCTATGAGTTTTTCTAGTTATCTGCTGGACTATATGCCATGAGAAACCAGTTAGATACATGTGTTGCTATGGCAACAGGCAGTGATTTGGAAGCCCCGCCCACAGCTCACCTGGCTGATGGAGTGAGGGGCAATCACATTGTTTGAGCCACCTGGTCAGTCCAGAGTGGAGGTGTAGACTGTAGAGAGACAGACAGTCTACTGAGGAGGCAAGAGGAATATTTCCCAAGTCTTGCCATACAGCCATTGGGATTTTTCCCTTAATATTGGATTCTACCTGATGGATTAAGAGACCTTCTTGTTTGGATTTCAATCGAGGACGGACTTTGCGTAACAGTCTAAAGGGTGGTAATTAGAGGAGACTTACCACTACACAACATTGACTGGGTTCCATTTTGGATTTCTTTTTGGACATTTAAGTTAGCTTTGGACAGTGCCAGGACACTTGAGCTTCACCCCCATCCCTTTTGAGGCTGTTTATTTTATTTTGATTTCATTAAGTGACTATTTTGTTATTGAAAACTTTATTTTGTTTTGAGTTTATTAAATCACAGTTAAGCTTATTTACTGATTTCTTTAGTGATTATTCTGAACTGACCCACCACCTCCCTCATTTTTGCTATAATTGGTTCCTTTACTATTTATTTACATAGTTACAACAGTTATTATTGTAACTGTTATAATGTCATGACATCACATGTAGTTCTGATATTTGTAACTCCATGTATGGGCATAAAAGGGACACAGACAGACAGACGGACGGACAGACGGACGGACGGACCAAGTCTACTCACTTGAGCGTTTCCAGTCCAGAGAAGTTATCCAGTCCAGACAACGGCAAGACATTGAAGGTCAAGTTTAATTCTCTCAAATGAGGATTAGATCTGAGAGCTGAGGCCAGAAGTTCACAGCTTCTTTCTGACAATCAAATGTGTTTTATTTCTCAACTATAAAAGACATTATTCTGGATAGAAGCTGATAGTCTGGATTTTCGGTGGTGAGGTGACCACCGCTCCGATGGTGAGCTGACCACCGGAGCTGAAATAACGTTGAGCGGTGGTGAGTAAAAACAGAGAGAAGGGTTGGGGCGGTGGTGTTGGTTTGCTCTTCACCGCGGCTCGTGACGTCATGTTGTAGTTCGGTGGTCACCTCACCACCGACAATCCAGACTATGTATGAGTCTTTATGTCCACATGTCACTCCTCGGGGACGGTACTCTGATGTCCAAAGCCTTATATCATCATTACGACGTTTCTGTGAGTTAGACAGGAGTTTATGGAAACCCAGATCCATTCTGGAGACATATGCTCCCGTCACCAAGTGTAGTTCTGTTTAGTTTAGTTTTGGCTTGTGCTGACACTGGCAGCTATAAAAACCAAAGCCATAAAATATACTTTTAGGTATTACAAAAAAAAGTTAAGAGAAGAAAAATGTCCAAAACCAACTAGCTGTTACTTTTTAACAGCTATAGTATTTGCCTACAGTACATCCAAATATCCTCCTGAAACGCTAGCTCCCCTCATCCTATACCCCAGGGTTCCCCAATTAGAACCCTGGGAGTGCCCCCTTGTGGACCCTGGAAGAATAATAAAAAATAATAATATATTATTATTTAAAAGAAATGGGGGTGGGGTGGGGGGGCAGATATAAATGGCATTACATGGGGGTCAGTAGCCTCTGCATGTCAAACTGGGGGTCCTTTTCAAATGGGGTCTTGCCCTGAACATTAATTTTCAGGGCAAGACCTCGACCTTGCGCGTTCCGACTCGGCCCCCAGCCTGGTACTGTAGTCAAAATATGGCCCTTGAGGAAAATGAATTGGGGAACCCTGCTATACCCTGTTCTCTTTCGCTTACTTGTCTATTTCACCTTATTCCTTCTCCTTCTAACCGCCGCCCCCTCCTCTGGGACACAGTGGCATTGTTGTGCACTAGTCATAAACGAGAGTCAAAGAAGAATCCGCCTCCAAAGCTTAACAAATAGTCCACGGCTCGATGTTAACGCAAAGTTACTGAACTTTTCCAGAGAATTCCGCTCTCTGCGTTCCTGAATGTAGTATAGGCCCTATGCATGTTCTCGTACCTCGGCATCTGCAGATAACTACTATATGCAGATTACTTTCCCGCCCGTGGAAGCATGACAGTGTAGCGTATATAGCAGCTCTGGGGTAAAAAAAAATATGAAAAAAGGACACCGTCCTTGAAACCAGTTGGCCTTTAGAAATTACCCTTTACTCAGAATTCCCAACTGGCTCCTTAATATAATATGTAGGCCTACTGTAACCATAGATACTTGAGCCTTTGCTGTTATCATGGATGTTGGTATGGTGGCCATAGCCGGTGTTGCTATAGTCACGTATTTACGTGTGCTTGAGCATGGCTCAGCGACTCTGAGGCCGATTCTAAAAAGCAGCCTCAGGGCCGATTCATACTCCTATTTTAGAGCCCAATAAAAGTCGGTTCGGCTCTGTAGAGCCTACAATGTGACGTAATTTGTGTAGTGTAAAGTAAAAATTTTACCAAATGGACCCGTATGGGTCCATTTCATTTTACACTCTCAGGTACATTATTGTTAAACATCTGCATTAATTAATTTACAAGCAGTCTAATTAGAGAATGTAGAAGAATTGTCATTTTGATCAACATTTGCCTGTTATCTCTCCTAATGGTACCAACATCAATACAGCATGGAATTGTGGACAAAATCTTATCCAACAACGACAAAATATTCTTTCTAAGTTTGGGTTTGAGAGGCTAAATGTCATCAAATGGTCTGTGGCTCAAATGGGTCTGAGAGGCTAAATGTCATCAAATGGTGGTCCGTGGTTGAAAACCTGCACTGGAGCAGTGGTTCCCAAAGGGGGTCCGGGGACCCCCAGGGGTCCTTGAGGGAGTTCCAGGGGGTCCCCCAGCTGGATGATAGTTTGGAACCAAATGGACCCATATGGGTCTGTAACTCAGAGAGTGTACAATTGGACCTTAACATTTGGTTCCATTTGTTGTCTCCACCAGGCCGAAGGCATGGGGGGAGAGTATGTTTTGCACTCCGTCGGTCCGTCCGTCCGTCCGTGTGTGTGTGTGTGTCCGTGAGCAGCTAATCTCGGCCACCGTTAACCCGGTCGATGCCAAATTTTGCACACACACTCCCTGGATGCCAACGATGAACCTCTGCCCCAAACTTTCCAGAACGGCCTGTTATAGCGCCACCAGGAGGCCGCTTTGTGCAAAACAAGTTTTTGCACAGTACACCTACAGATTTTGTCCAAACATTGCGCGAATTGGTACACAGTCTCTCTAGAGCCATTCAACGAAACGGGTCTTTCAGATTTCTCACACTCCATCCTGATTGGTTAAGATTGGCTTCCAAAGTTCACAGGAGTGCTCAGTTTCAAACAAAATGCTGCAAAGCATGAACACATCGCGTGATTTCCGTGAAATTGTGCACCCACATTCCCACTAGGCCGAGGACGAAATGCCACATGAACAATTTCAACTCAGCCTCAAGGTGGCGCTATAACTGGCCGAAAAGTGTTTTACCTCTAACTGCACGGATCTGTGGATAACTTTGTATGCCATGTCCTACATTCCTATCCTGGTGGAGACCTGTGCCCAGAAGGGCACTTTTTCTAGTTTTATTTTGAGTTAGTGTTTGTAAACAATTGTAAGTATTGCCTTTGTTAAATGTTAAATGTTTGTCTGGACCCCAGAAAACAAACAATAAACACTCAGTTTAAAATGAGTTAAATGAACAGTGGTTTCTACAATATTTAAATTGGGGGTCCCAGAGATAGAAATGCCATTAAATGGGGGTCTCTTATGGGGGGGGGGTCCCTGGCATATATGTTGTCAAATGGGGGGTCCACGGGCTAAATTAGTGTCAATTTGAGGGTCCTTGAACAAGAAAAGGTTTGGGAACCACTAGGAAATAAAGCGTCTGGGTTTCCGAGGCTAGGGAACACTGACTGCACTACTTCAATCACAACCACATAGCACCCCCTTCTGGCGGAGTCAGGTATTAAAGTTATCCTCACCAGGCTTTCCACCATAGTTCTCTAATAGTTCCACAGAGCGCGAAACCGACAGTCCAATTTACCTTCCCACCCCCAGACCGTACCAATTTAAAAACACGGGGGTGTAACGAGGCTTAATAAATACAATAACATAGTGAACATACATATCATTTAATCAGGTCATTGTATATATATATTAAAAAATAACATTTTGGTTCTACAATACAATCCAAGTTCATGTATCAGTACATGGCATATCATTTCATATAGTCATAACATTGAAACCCCACCCTGTTAATTTAATGGTTTAATCCAATTCCAACTCAACCGCCATGCTGACGCTGTTGAATTCCCATCTTTTCCCAACCACAGCTCTAGTTTACCGTCGGAACAAGGAAATAAGTACATAATGTACATCAAACAGGTAAGCTGACATCACATGCTTTAGTTTAGTTTAGTGATATTTAGCACTAGTTTTCATTAATGCATCGTGCATTTATGTGCTAATTCAAGATTCTGTACTCACACACCGGTACACAGAAAGTAGCTCATACTCATGCATGTCTTGAGACTCTTCAGTGGATTTTTTTTAATTAAACAAAACTCTTTGTCAATAGAGGATAATTCAAGCTTTTCGTAGAACTCCAATGTTGGTTGAGTGGTGCACCAAATTCCTGTGCATTCGATGGGTGGATTCATACTGGGTGCGTTAATTTTACATTTAACATCAATTGGGTGTCCCGGAGATGCTAGAGCCGTAAAAATCTTCTCTTATCAGAGAGAGACTCGCTACCGAGAGGCTACCATTATAGCCTATTTGCTAGCTGGTTTGGTTAACATGCTGAACTAAAAACAATTAGGCAGCGTTTCGAGAGAGAGAAAGAGAAAGAGATCATTTTTGGAGAGACTGCATGCATTTAGAGAGAGAGAGAGAGAGACTGCATGCATTTAGAGAGAGAGAGAGAGAGAGAGAGAGAGAGACTGCATGCGATGTGCGTTCGAGAGAGAGCGAAAGTGTGTGTGTGTGTGTGTGTGTGTGTGTGTGTGAGAGAGAGAGAATATGAAATATTTTTTATAGTTTCACAAGATATTATT
Source organism: Protomyctophum parallelum (assembly GCF_964188405.1). Classification (NCBI taxonomy): domain Eukaryota; kingdom Metazoa; phylum Chordata; class Actinopteri; order Myctophiformes; family Myctophidae; genus Protomyctophum; species Protomyctophum parallelum. The sequence goes on from NC_139705.1 coordinate 7,907,661, forward strand.
ACTCAAAATGTTAATAACACATCTGTTTACACCTTTATTTAATTCCTATTTATATTCAATATTTATTTCTACATGCATTGTTTTATCTTGATTGTCTCGGTTCCACTTTTGCTTTGGCAATGTAAATGTATGTTTTCTCATGTGGTGCACCAAAGTGTACTAGTTCAACACAAAATGCTGTGTTCAGTTCAGATTTTACAGAGGCCAGTTTCGAAATGCAGCCATCCGTAGGTGCCCTTTGAGAGCGGTTTTGAAGGAGTCAAGGGATTCACATGTCTTAATGACTGTTGGTAGGGCGTTCCACATTTTGGTGGCATAGGAGCGAAAATAATTTAGTCCCTTGTTTGTGCCGAATCTGGGTTGTACATGGTTTGTTGCACTCCCTCTGGTGTTGTGGGTGTGGAATTTGTTTACATTAAGGAAGTATTTAATAGACAGGTACATGGGTATCTTGGTGGTGTATCGAATCTTGTGGACCAGACCCATTGCAAGATGCTGTACTCTGTCATCGACCCTAAGCCATCCCAGCCTGTCAAAGTGGGCAGGGGTGAGGTGGGTTCGGCGGGTGAGGCCAAGAGGTCTGGAGCCTTGTTTTAAGGGCCTTTGAGGTGCTGTGGTACCAAGAGGTGGATGCATAGTCAAATAAACCTTGTACGAGGGCTCCTGTTAAGGTCTTCAAGGTGTTTTTGCTGACCAGTGAGGAGATCCTGTAAAGGAATCTTGTTCTTTGATTGACTTTTTTGATTACGTTGGTGGCCATTTTATCACCGGAAAGATTGGCCTCCAGGATGGAACCTAGGTAGGTAATTTGATCTTTTCGTGTGATAATATTGTCACCCACTCTAACCAAGAAGCCATCTGCCTTGCTGAGTTTACTATTTGATCCGAAGAGGATGGATTCAGTTTTTCCCAGGTGTAAGGATAGTTTGATAGTTTGACGTGTGTGTGTGTGTGTGTGTGTGTGTGTGTGTGTGTGTGTGTGTGTGTGTGTGTTGCTGCCAAATCATTGTTCTGTTTATTCTCCAGGTCACCTTCAAGGGGTTCCGAAGTTACGGTCTTGATGACCACACTGTTGATTACCCGTTTAGCCCAAAGCATAATGTCATTGGTGAGTACTTTTTAGTCCAAACCATAATGTCTGTTTATTTATATGAATTATAGTAATCAATTTTCATTTCGGACACTTTCACACATCCCTACCAGATACAGTTTTTTAATTTTATGTTTATTGTTGTGCTTTTCTCGTCGATTACAGTTGGACTAAATGGCCTGAAAAAATGTAACTTTTTCTTTGGTAGGTACAACATAAGTAATTATTAGTAATTATTATTTGCACTTTTTTTTTTTGTGGAGTTTTGTTGATTGAACAGCGCAGCAAAAACATTACTAACTTGACGAAAGACTTTACTACTGTACATTTTTGGCTTGAAGCATTGATTGACTAGGCAATGGTTCTTGTTTCTCCTCTTCAGCCATTCAGTTTGTGCTCGTTGGCGACGACCTTAGTGTTGTGAAACGAGTGGACTTACTCCCTGTAAGTAATAGTCAAAATGTCAAACTCCCACAGAATCTTTTTGATGGTTAACCAACTTTTATGCTGTCTCGTGCATTATTTGCACAATACACATTGTTAAGGGCTTTTCAAACGTGAAGCGAGGAACGCAGACCTCCAGGTCTGCTCAAGAGGGGCGCAAAGACGCAAGCGTAAAAAAAAAAAGCTAAACAGAATCCAGGTCTGGTGAGTCGCGGGCGTGTGCACGTAACGACCACGCGCGCAACAAATTCACAGGACCGCGCTCGTGTAAATACGCTTGCGTTGTCGCTTCACGTTTGAAAGGCCCTTTTAGACAGAAAAAATTATGTTTGTGTTAGGATCGTTCATAAAAATAATTAATGATGTGTGAAAAAATGTGTTTGTTTTCTAGAAGGAACCTGGGCATTCGGCTTTTGTGGAGATTAAGTTTGACGTAAGACCTTTTCATTTTATATTCACATCTACTTAAATCTTCTGACATGATCTCATAATAATGTCCATTTTAACTATAACTTGATGTACTACTTACTTATCTATCCTACTCTTAAAGGACAACTTTAGTTTTTTTCAACCAAGGTTCATGTTTTAGGTTATTAGAGAAACTAAAAGGTGAGTGTTAATTCTCTTTCATTTGCTGCTTTCCTTCGTTTTGGGGATTTTTGCAGTTTTTGACAGGGGGGCGGGGGCATTCGAGCATGGGGCTAAATATGTATTTTTTTACAAAATATTATGGTGATTTATTTTTTTATTATTTACTATAGTCCTAATAAACCCCAAGAAATTACATCTGGCCACAAAAGATCACAGGATCTATTGAATGTGACAAACTGACATATTGAGCCTATACACACAGTATAAGCCTTCCCCCAGTAGGCTACCGTCACATTCAGTAGATCATGTGATCTTCTGTGGCCAGATGTAATTTCCTGGGGTTTATTAGGACTATAGTAAATAATAAATAAAGAAATCACCATCAAATTTGGTAAAATAAATACATATTTAGCCCCATGCTCGAATGCCCCCGCCCCCCTGTCAAAAACTGCTAAAATCCCCAAAACGAAAGAAAGCAGCAAATAAAAGAAAATTAACACTCACCTTTTAGTTTCTCTAATAACAACCTAAAACATGAACCTTGGTTGAAAAAAACTAAAGTTGTCCTTTAAAAAAGAATATGTCTGTCCATTTGACAGTTGACGATATTGCTAATACTACGTGCTTTGATCACAAAAGCTTGTTCTAACTAGGGCTTTCACTTCTAGTGATTTTGACTAGTTGCCTAGTTGACTAGTTTAACTACCTATTATGTAAATATTTGTACATCAAAACTGTACATTGGTGACTTTAATCTAGCATTCTAGCTGATCTTGAGGCCTACAAAAACGGGGAAAAGTCTGACATAATAGCCTGCTGTGTTTGCCTCCCCTCAGATTGCCGGGGTTCCACAGACACTCCGCCGTTTCATTAATGCTACGGAGGACAAGTATCTCTTAAACGCAACGGAGGAGAGGTAAGTACTGCTGTCAGCCAGCTGCTTGTCTGTCATCGCTGTAAAACCATCATTTGTTGTGAACGCACTGTGGTTCTGCTTTTCTTTTGTAACAGTAAGAACAAAGTGATGGAACTGTTGGAGCGTGCTGGCTTCTCTCGTAGTAACTACTACATTGTCAAACAGGAAAATGTGAGTGTGAGCGGCACCTTACTACCACTGTTGTATTACTCATGGAAATTGGTTTATTAGTTAGTTAGTTGCTGTGAGAGTGAGGTCTAGCCAACACCCAACTCGGGATTCCTGGATCGCTGCCCACCACAAATTCCGATCCAACATCAGGTTCTTGAGCTCTGCAGTGTTGTCAACCAAGCTGTCTCGCTGCAGCACGTCTACATAGGTGGTACGCTTCTTTCCCCTCCTGGCTTTGCTCTGGATTGGCTCCCATAGGGTCAATTTACTTGCCTCATGTTCTGGGTGCCTGACGCAGTGCCCTGACAGCCTGACTTTGTCCGTGACCTGTGGTAGGTCCACATTTCTGATGCGGTCCGTCCATGTGACACCTAGTACCATTCGTAGCATTCTTGTGTAGACTCCATCCAGGGATTTTTCCTGTTGTATTGTAAGGGTCCATGTCTCGGCCCCATACAGCAGTACTGACTCCACAGTAGCTATGAACAGCCGCCAATTTCAATTCTTGTATTTCTTGTAAACTGAGAATATGTATGTATGTTTTGTATTCACCAAAACCAACTTACAGTTAGTTGATTTAAAATGTATTTGTGTGTGCTCGTGCTACGGACAAATTACTTTTGTGCCCGGACAAGGGAATGGGAAAGCAAAATACTAGACTAAAATGTTAGGAAGGGACTAGTGGACAAGAGATCCAGTATGTCATTTTACACTTGGTTGCATGCTGACAATAGCAGATCTACAAGCTCACAATATGTCGTGCTGCAACGCGTTGTGAGCTTGTAGATCGGCTATTTTCAGCAAGTGTAAAATCAGTCATAACGACAACATCAAGGCCCGCCAAAATACATTTTAGTCGACTAAATCAACTGTAGATTTTGTCGACTAAAATCTTATGACATTCCGGGTGACTAAAATGTGACTAAAACTAAATGTAAACTATTACTAAAACTAAAATGTTCTGCCAAAAACATCACTGCCGCGAAGATACACTCGACTGGATTTTGATCTTTTTTTTTTTTGTTGCAGGTCAACAAAATGAAGCTGGAATTTGATTCTCAGTGTCTGGAACAGTTGAAAGTGACGGAGGCCCACATGTACGACAGGGGCAGCAAGCAGCAGACGGGTAACGGACACATCTTTTATCCCATTTTGGACTGAGGTCGATTAAAAAAAAAGGCTTCTTAAATCCTACATTCTTTCTGAAAACCCCATGTTTCTGTCAGTGGTGAACTGAAATCGTAGTCCTGATGCCAAAAATACTTTCTAATGTATGTATTTTTGGGACTACGAGCTGTGCGACCCCCTCCTTTCTGTTTTAAAGTTTGTCTCCCGTGGTCAGCACCTCCCTACTGTGTGCGCTATGTCGATGCAGGGCGGCTTGGCGTTGAGTTGTTAAAATCTGTATGAATGCACAGATCGGATCTGGTCAGTGGCAAACGGTAGTGTGAATGACCGGGCCAAAAGTTCGGATTTGACAACAAACAAAAAAATCGGATTTGAATCGGATCCGTCTTGATGTAACTGCAGTCTAAATCAGGCCTAAGACACAGATCTGATTCAGGCTAGATTTGGCTGCCAGTGTAAATCAGGACACACCATACAAATCATTGCATCAATATTGCATAGGTGCAGCTGTTTTTCCAACTTCATTTCACTCAAACAATTTCCTTTTCCATTTCACACAAACAAAACATTGTGCCTCTCCCCCCCCCCCCCCCCCCAGCTTTACATAAATCTGCTAAAACGAAAATACATTTCCTAAAACAAAATTCAAGTTCAATTCATAATCTTCTAACTAGAAAAAGTTACCACAAATAGTTGTCGTTTTACTATTTGTGGTAACCTTTTCTGGTTAGCTGATTTATGAAAAAGACCTGAGAGGACCATGTCTTCTAAATCAATGGTTCCCAAACCTTTTCATGTCAAGGACCCCCAAACATATCTCTGCTGTCGGGAGGACATTTTTCAGGAAATCAAAAATATAAATTTTTCAGGGAATAAAGAAAACCTTATATATTTAACCCATTTTGACCTGAGGTCAGATTCAAAAAATTCTATATCCTGACGGTATTCTGAAAAAGCTATGTTTCCATGTCAGTCGTTCTTCGATTTTTCAAAAATAGCAGACTTACAAGATCTACTACTACTACTGTAGATCTGCTATTTTTCAATAGCTAAAGCACAAGTCAAGGACTCCCAAACATTTTTCATTTTTCAGGAAATCAAAAATATTTTTTTTTCAGGAAATAAAGAAAACCTCATACATTTAAAACAAAGCAATACAATACAGCCTCATCAAAGTTGGTGTTGTAACTATAGCACTGATTTATGCCAAATAATACAATCAAAAATGGAGTTATGAGGTTTCCTCCCGACAGCAACGATATGTGATTGCCACCGACCCTCATCTGAGAACATGTTGTTCCAGCCAGGGACCCCGCAGAAGCAAAGATATGAGTTCCACCACTGCTAATAAAAATGTGTCCCTCCTGTCCACTGTGTGTCCAGAGGGTGAACTAGAGAAGGAGAGGAAGATGCTCGTGTACATTGAGGCTCGCATCACCGTCGGCAAGGACAAGTTCAAGTGGGTCAAGTTGAAGAAAGCCCTTGAGTTCATCATTGACATCAACGCCAGAGCGGAGCAGGTACTGACGTACAGGGGTTGTTGACACTAAGGGTTGCCCACCTGCTTAGTTTCCATTTAGTTTTCGTCAGTGAACAGCCTCAGTGAAGCCTCATTCTAAACTATACCAGTGGTTCCCCAAAGTGGCGTCCGTGGGGGACCCCCAGGGGTCCTTGAGGGAGTTCCAGGGGGTCCCCAGCTAAATGATAGTTTGAGAGTGTAAAAATGGAACCAAAAAAGGGCCCATTTGGTGGAGTTAAATTAACATAGAATTGTACAATATAAATTGTACAATTTGTATTGAACTATATAAACAGACTATTTTGCCATTCACAGTCATCCATTTTGCTTGCTGCAAGACTTTCAAGTTTTCTCTGACATATTTCTCTACATAACTTGTCACAACTTCTTGACATCCTCTTTACGTTGTCCGTCCAGATGAAAAACCTTGAATGGCTGATGGAAAACCATGAGGAAAAGGAAAAAAGCATCTCTTTGATCCGGTAGGGGTGACTCACATCACAGCCCGTTTCCCTGTGGCAAAGGGAGACTAATGACCTATTCATACTCCAGTTTCAGAAGACATTTTGTAGAACTTGGTCTCGGGCAGTGTTGTTTTTGGCAGCAAGTTTAGATTTTTAGTTTTAGTTTTTAGTCTCTTGAATAGTTTACATTTAGTTTGAGTGACATTTTAGTCACCTGGAATGTGTGTTAGTGTTAGTCTAGATTTAGTCGACTAAATATAAGATTTTAGTCGACCAAATCTACGATTGATTTAGTAGCGTGAAATGTGTTTTGGCGAGCCTTGATGCCGTCGTAATGACTGTTAATTTCACTTGCTGAAAAAAGCCGATTTACAAGCCCACAACGTGTCACAGGGCGATGCTTGTAAATCAGCTATTTTCAGCATGCAACCAAGTGTAAAATGACTTATACTGTATCTCTTGTCCACTATAGCCCCTTCCTAACATTTTAGTCTAGTTTTTATTTGTTGACGAAATCGTCAATATATTTTGTCTCAGTTTTAGTCATCATAGCATAGTTTTCATTTAGTTTTCGTCAGTGAAAAAAACAATATTTGAGTGCTCACACCTGCATCCCCCCCAGTCTGACAGAGGAGAGAACAGCCCTGTATGCCAAGCACGCTCAATACAGCCAGCATCAGAGAGACCAGTTGGCTGAGGGGATGAAGTCAAGGGACCAGACCATCCAGGACGAGAAGAGAGGGATCGAGACCAGACACAAAGATCTGGAAGAATTCAAGACCAACAAGGAGCTCATAGTGGTATGTGTTAGAAATGATATTAACCCATATATAAAATCATATATAAGATCATGAAATTCTTGAAATTATTCGAAGCCTGACTTGGATTTGTCCTGCTAATGCTTTCTTTGCCTCGGTAGGGACTCAAGAATGATTACGAAGAGGTCCAGGATCGCATTGGTCGAGTTAGGAATGTTCTTTCAGATGCTATGATGGATGATCTCCAGGAGCTGAAAGACGAAGAGCTGGAATACCGGAAAGAAGAGCTGTATAAGATGGAGAAGGAGCATGCTACACTCATAACCATAAGATCCGACATCCTGTCGGAGAAACAGAAGCTCGAGAAGAAGCCGTTGTCTATAATGTCTAAGAAGACCTACCAGTCCAAGGTAACCAACGGGCTCTGGGCAGGGAAGCTTACGAGGAGAAATGTCCCGATATAACCCTTTTTGGTTATATCGGGACATATTCGAGTTTCATTTCGAGTTGCCAAAACGGCAAGTGCACATTTGATTGAGGAGTCTGCAATTAACAACACAAGATAAAATAAGTCATTGTTTTGTATTATAAATATCTGGTATCTGTATTCGGTATCGGCTAACAGAAATTGTGGTATCGGGATCGGATCGCGAACGAAAAAAGTGTATCGGGAACATCCGTACTTATGAGGAAAGGTTGCTAACGTCATATTCTCCACCATGCAATTCCAGCCGGCAGTTTCGTCACACTGGGTGACAAACTCTGGTGGAATCCATTGGAGTCAATGGAGCGGAGTGGACAAGCATATGAACAAACACTATTTCTGAATGATTGAGACCATTGTAAAATGGTATGAGAAGAAATGTCCCCCATTTCACATTGGCCTATTATAGCGCCACCAGGAGGCCACAACCTGACCTGTACTGGTGGAGACCTGTGCCCCGAGGGGCACTTTTTCTAGTTTCCCTCTGCACAAAATCTTCGCAGAACATAGCTGATATAGTAAAGTATTTAAGTTCAAACAATCTTGTAGAACTATGTTTGCACCCAGAATAAGGACACTAGGGTTCACATGTTAACCCATTCTGGGCGGGAACCCCTTTTGGTTATTTAAAACTATCTATTGAAAAATAGCAGATCTACAATCAAATCGTGAAAATGTGGCGCAAATCTTTGTATGTATGTACTGTGTGTGTATATATATGTATATATATATATATATATATATATATTCTTTCAGAGCGAATGTTTTAAACTCAAATCTTTGCTTCCGGGGGGAGGTCCCTGGAACTACATATTTTCAGGTGGGGGTCGGCGGCCAAATACAGATAATTCTGGAGGTCCTTGACATGAAATATTGAGCGCCACTGATATAGAAACACAGTATTTCATGGTGTCAGGATTTAGAAGACTTTTTTTTGAGTGGTGCAACCACTCCAAGGAACAGCAATGTCCCTACCTATGTCCTAACCAGGGGGGCAGTCAGACAGATATTTCGTGAAGCCACTAAGGAAATCGGGACTTCCTGAAAGTTCATATACCGTAATGGCCTGTTGTGGCGCTGTCATTGGGCCCAAAAAAACCCTCCATGTATTTGGGCCCAACTTCACCTAGACTGTATTACCTTAATAAACATGTTCATGTTCTGCTTCCAGTCACTAGTTTAAAGTCTCATTTCTCATGTCATAATATTCTTTTTGGAAAATTATGATCCCATTTATTAAAAGAATTACCATAAAGTCGCGTATGTTCTGAGGGGCGTGGATACCGTTACAGTCTATGATCGGGAGCCACCCCCCAAAATAAAAACCAACGAAGAGTAAGGGGGGAAGTCCCGCCTCGTTGTCTGGGCCAGCTGGGCCCAAACGGAGCCAGCCAATGGCCAGCTGGGCCCAAACGGATCTAGAAATATGGCGACTTACAGTGCAAGGAATTACAGGCTTCATTTTACGTCCATGTTAGACCCGGGGAACGCTTTGTCCATATTTTTTACAGTCTATGGTCCTAACCTATGTGACACTCGCTTCAGACTGGTCTGATTTCTTTCTTGACGTCAGGCCTAAATGGCTTTAAGTGTAATAGTTTTTCTCCCCCGACGTCTCTCTCTCTCTCTCTGTCCTCCTCCAGCAAGACAACCTGCCGATACTAGAGGCAAACCTGGAGAAAATGGAGTTTACCAAGAAGTTCCTGGAGGACGAGCTGGAGGACGAGCTGGAGGACAAGCTGGAGGACGAGCTGCTGTCTCAGCTCCTGAACAACATGAAGCTCAACTTAATGACCAGGGTCGATGAGGAATGCCTGAACGAGGTGGATCAGGTAACTGGAAACGCCTGGACCCGAAACAGAAACATGCAGTAGCTTTTTCAGAAAACTGTCAGGATGTAGAAGAGATTTTTAGAATCTGATCTTTGAAAAACAAAGAACACTGTCAGACACTTAAATGTTGCTTAAATGTTGCTCTTTATTAGGTCGACGTTTCGGTTGATTAGACCTTCATTAGGACAGACAATTGTCTGTTGACGTCAAGTGTTTCGATCCAAATTAATTCTTGTTGTTCGGCTAAGTTAATGTCCTTTGGAGATGCATTAACACATTTTGACCTGAGATCAGATTTAAAAAATGTCTTCTACATCGACAGTTTTTCTGAAAAAGCTATGTTTCTATGTTAGTCGTTCTTCAATTTTTCAAAAATAGCAGACCTCGTAGCAAGCTCGTAGCTTGCTAGATCTGCTATTTTTCAATAGCTAAAGGATAACATAATGCTAACACCAAAAGGGGTTCCTGCCCAAAATGAGTTAAATATCCAACCAGCATCTCTAGCCCTGCTTTCTGTGTCTTCATCATTATCGTTACCTTTCAAATGTCATCAATGTGACTTAAGGGCCTTTCAAACGTGAAGCGATATAATGTGCCTATAGTTAATTTTCAATGAGACCTGCATTTTTCACTGGGGAGAAGTCGCAGTGCGTCAACGCAAGCGTATTTACGTGAGCGCGGTCCCGTGAAGTTGTTGCGTGCATGCTCGTTTGGTGCACACTCGCGTGACTCAACAGACCTGGATACTGTTTAGCTTTTTCTTTTTTACGCTTGCGTTGTTGCGCCCCTCTTGAGCATACCTGGAGGAGACCTGTCGTTGATCCAGATCTGGAGGAGACCTGTTGTTGATCCAGACCTGGAGGAGACCTGTCGTTGATCCAGGCAACAACGCCTGCGTTCCTCGCTTCACGTTTGAAAGGCCCTTAATTCACGTTTTCCTTTTTTTCCGTCCTCCAGCTGTTCCAGAAGTTAAAGGACCCCAACGCGGATTCCAGCCACGTGATTCAGGCCCTGGACCTATTCGTGACCTCCTCGGAGGAGTTGATGAAGCTGAATGAGGAGAAGCTGACCTGCACCATAAAGCAGATGAAGGACGAGGCCTTCCAGCTCACCCACGAACGGGTACGTAACATCAAGTTTGGCCACAACACAACAGGATACATGTCGGATGATTTGCTCTCTTGGTATTATAACCTTAACAGATTTTCAGGTGCAACGCTATATAGTGTTTTTGTTTGTCCTTCTCCCAGGTGTCTAAGTACTTCAGCGAGGTATTCCAGAAGCTGGTTCCTAACGGCAGAGCCAAACTAGTGGTGAAGAAAAAGAAAAGCCAGGAGTACAGCATCGAGGTAAGACTGGGCCTATATGTGCTTCTGAACTGTGGAACTAGTCGAAAGACTACACATTGCTGTAATGGCTACCACTTTTGTTTTATTTGAGTCAAATGAAAATGTGTTTAAGAAAAAATCTGTAGTGTCATCATCATCACCTTTATTTATACTCGGAAATACAGTTGAGGGCAAGCCCTCAATTACAGTAAAAACAATACATCAACACATTATAAATCAGGATAAGTTACCAGTAAAATAAATCAATTGAAGCGGGAGCAATCACGGTGAAAAATGTTCTGGAGCATTCCTTTGAACTGACCGAAGGATGGCAGGGAGCTCAGTTTTAAGGAGTTTTGAAGTTCGTTCCACGAGGTTGGGCCATTGACAGAAAAAGTTGTCTTGCCCAACTCTGTCTGAGCCTGAGGAGCCTTAAGAAATCACTAGAGTGGGTCTGATAGGTGCTATTGTTCAATTCCAACATGGAACAGATATAGTCAGGGCGCATCCCAGCAATGGCTTTATATAAAAATAGGTGCCAATGCTTATCTTGCCTCTCTGTGTGCTGTTCAGGTGTCTGAAATGAAGGAAGGGCAGAAGTCTCTGGTGGCCTTGGCCTTCATCTTCGCCATTCAGAAGTGTGACCCCGCCCCCTTCTACCTGTTCGAGATCGACGACGCCCTCGACGAGGAGCAAAGGAAGGCCGTCTCGGGTAAAGAACCAGACAGCCATTTCATCGTGGTGGTGACTGGTCATTTCTTGGGCTGTTAACGTAAGGAAGGGCCCATGACGTAGATGTCCGTCATGGTACTTAGTACGGTCATGTGCCCGAGACGGAGATTGATTAATCTCCATCAAATTAGTGATATCAAAACCGGTCTCATCGCTCTACAGCCTAGAAGCGCTTGTTGCGCAATCCTCGGTGTTGCACAGCAGTGACACGTCATCAAAAACTTTCCCTGCCTGTTTAGGCGACGACAACGAAAATCTTAAAACGTTAATAACTCGCGATCTAAATCATCCCGCCTAATTATAAAAAAAGGTTATGTGTTTGACGGGCCCCCGCTGTCCATTCGCTAGTCTCGTTAGATTTGATCTTACCTCCCATTGTGGTCGATCGCATCGATAGTGTTGTGGCTATTGTTAGCTGCTACACACACATTCACAACAACATCCGGTCCGTCTGTAAAAGTGGTCCGGGCACTATAAACGATGGATTAAATAGCCCCAGGCCCTTAAGGTGTTAACCGAATGTATGCCAAGAACGCAGGACCTTGTTCTTCTCTCCACAAACGAGGGAACTCGTCTTTCTTTAATTTAATTTAATCCAGCAATTTTCTTTGCTTTTACTCACATGTTAAGACAGCCTCCACACGGATGCGACATGCACGTGGCCTCGCGCACGCTTAATGTTTTAACCCATTATGGTCGATTAAAAAAAAGGCTTCTAAATCCTAACATTTTTCTGAAAAACCCATGTTTCTATGTCAGTGGTGCTCAACCTTTTTCATGTCAAGGACCCCCAGAATTATCTGTATTTGGCCTCGGACCCCCTTCTCAAAATATGTAGTTCCAGGGACCCCCCAGAAGGGCTTTTACTATTGAGCTTTTTGAGCGGTGCACACCGCTCCTTCAAATGGCTGTGTGTGTGTCCGTCTGTCCGTGCGGCCTACATCTTGTCCGATTAAACTAGAGTAGGACCTACAGTATTGACCCCTTACGACCTATTGACCCCTGCAGATGCCGGGCCTTTCACACTAAGCACTCTCCCATTGACCACTGCAGGAGACAGACACACACACACACACAGGCCAGGGGGCAGGGCTTGACACACACACACACACACACACACAAACGGTCAACTGTGCTTGACTCCAAAGCCACCGCTCGACATCACATTATGGCGTGATTTTTCTATTCATTAGTGGAAAGATCTCCATGCATTGGTGCCACCAATTTACAGATTAAAGGAGCAGTCCATGCTAGAAGGCTTTCTTACCTTTATTTGTAGTTGTTACGTCCCCACCAAAGAGGTCCAGGTGTTATTTTGTGCAAAAACTTATTGGCTATTTCCCCTACCATAAGCCCTCAATGACTTGCATTTAATTGAATGGGAATTAAATGGGGCTATGGGGTGTTGTGCTAATTCACTTATTTCCATCGAAATAAATAGTGAAGTGTGCCGCTTGGGAGATTATTTACATTATGAAGAGAGGATATATACAAAAAACAATAATTTTGAGCGATGGAAATAGCCCCATTCAATTCACATTCAATTCATTTAGGGCTTACATTAGGGGAAATAGCCAATAAGGAGGTTTTGCACAAAATAACACCTGGACCTCTTTGGTGGGGACGTAACAACTACAAATAAAGGTAAGAAAGCCTTCTAGCATGGAATTCTGATTTAAAAAGCACCTCCTCTTTAATCGCAGTAAGAGAAGGCTCTCCGTAGCTGGCTCAGATCGTGTCTGGAATTAAATAAAAAATGATGTAATGTCGGAAAAGAGAAATTGATCTTTCTGTTGTGTGTGTGTGTGTGTGTGGTTGTGTGGTTGTGTGTGTGTGTATCTGTGTTTTTTTGTGTGGTTTGTTTCAGATCTGATGGTGGAACTGTCGGGCGCCCAGTTTATCAGATTCGCCCCCGAAGTTGTGCCTGAGCTGTTGAAATCAGTCACGTTCTACACAGGCAGGTTCAGCAACAAGGTGAGCCTTAACTCATTTCAACATGCCGTCCATAATAGCCGATCTTAAAACCCCAAAAGGGTGTTCCCGTCCAGAACGGTTTGTTAATGGAGTGTTTTGTTTTCAGGCGTTTCACATCGAAGTGATCAAAGAAGAGGACGTTGCTTAAGACCTCTGACCTTTTCCCATCCTCACCACAAAGAGGCTAAATTGTTCGAGACAGGCATGTTAAAAAACAATCTAAGAATTGTAAACCTGTTTTTTTTGTGATCAAGTGTTTTATTTTATTTTTTGTTAAAAGAAAGAAAAAGGGGGTTTCCCCCACCCCACCCTCCCACTCCAATTGTAAACACATATATATCAACATTCTGTTATGTGTTCCAGTTGAAATGTAATCCCACTATTCTAATTTGGTTTTGTTCTTTTTATGCTTAATTTTCTTTTTGTCAATAAACATGACCGTGTGTGATATGTTTTTGATTGATTCCTATTTTATTAGACCAGGAAGGGGTGGCAGTAACTAACTATATCAGTGGTTCCCAAAGTGGGGTCCAGGGACCCCTAGGGGGTCCTTGAGGGAGTTCCAGGGGGTCCCCAGCTAATCCAACTATGGGTCTGTAACTCAGTGTACAAATGGAACCCTAACTGGTCCATTCGGAGTTAAATGGTCCCAGAGAAATAAATGTCATTAAATGGTGGTCCGTAGACTAATGTATGTCAAACTGGGGGGTCCTTGAAATTAAACGGGTTGAGCATCACTGCTAGAGCCGTAAAAATCTTCTCTTATATGTTTTCAAATGGGGGTCTGCGTGCTCATTAGTCAATTTGGGGGTCCTTGACATGACAAAGTTTGGGAACCACTGACTATATCATTAATTCCTCACAAAGGCTTGGTGTAGGTCAGTGGTTTTCAACCCTTTTTTACATCAAGGTCCATTTTTTCAGCATTTGTGCCACGGACCACAGTTTGACATTTAGCCTCTCAGATCCTAAATTAAAGAATAATTTGTTGTCGTTGGATAAGATATTGTCCACAATAAGAGGCAACAGGCAAAACATTTTCTCAAAATAATTCTTCTACAAGGCCCGGCATCTGCAGGGGTCAATAGGTTGTAAGGGGTCAAGACGTCAATGTAGGTAGACTTCTTGTAACTTCTTGTAACTTAAGTAATGCAGTTGTTTACCGGTATTTAACTCTTGAGCGTAAAATGGACCCACATGTGTCCATTTGGTTACCAACTCTCCATGTACAGTAGCTGTGGTCGGGGGAATATCCAGAAGGGCAATAGTCTAAAAAAATAAGAAAAACAGTGAATTGACACAAAATAATGTGTAATTGTCATACTCTAGAAAGTAGAAACTCGGGTTATCGGGAGACACACCCTTTAGAACTTGAGTTGTGCTTGAATTTCAAGCACAAAAGCCTTGAAATGTACTGTAATTCTGCAAACTGTTAATACATACTTCAATCAGTAGGCTCCACGTGGGTTCTTTAAAATCCTCCAATTGCCCTGCCCACTTCCCCCCCACACCAGCTGTAGTGTAAACAAACATGCAGATGATGTAGGTCTCCGTTCTGTTTGGAAGTAAAAGTTAAACAAGTACTGTAAATGGAATGTTCCCCCTCGTGGAAGAAGAGAAGTGTTGTCGTCTGGGACTTTATTCTCAGGTGAGTTACCTTTGGTGTGTGTGTGTGTGTGTACGGCGCGCTCAAAACGTGCATGCCATGTGCCATATGTAGCCTAATGGTATTAATTATTATGTTAAACAGTATGGAGATTAGTCAACGAGACTGAACTAGTGCAACTCAGTGCAGCTTAACCCAAGTTAATTATCTGCCTATTGGAAACCCTCTGCAATCTATAATATTGGCGGCATGTAGAAAATAAGGTTTTAAGTGAAATGTCCATACTATGTACTTTTCTAAATGTATATTCAGGTTCAGGTTTATTTGTCATTTGTATAGATACAGAGTATACATACAATGAAATTTATTTTGCTCAGAGAACTCTCAGTCTTACATACACAGGACATAAACAAACATCTATAGTGCAAGAAAAGACAAAAACAGGAAAAGAAAAGTGCAAGTGAAGTGAAGTGCAATACAGTTCAAGGTCAGCTGTTCAGCAGCCTGACTGCCTGGGGGTAAAAACTGTTACTGAGACGGGTGGTACGAGATTTGATGCTCTGGTAGCGTTTTTTGGAGGGGAGTAGTTTGAACAGGGTATTTGCGGGGTGGCTGGTGTCTTCCATGATGTTATGGGCTTTTTTCATACAGCGAGTGGTGTAGATGTTATGGAGACTGGGTAATTCTGTAGCTGCTGTTTTAATGGTCCTCTGCAACCTCTTGCAATCCTGAGCGGTCGTGTTACCGTACCACACTGTGATACAGCCAGTTAAGACACTTTCAATTATACAGCGATAAAAGTTCACTAGTCCTTTTGTACTTAAGCCAAAAAATTTAAGGCGCCTCAGAAAGTACAGTCGCTGCTGCGCCTTCTTGAGGATGTACTCGTTGTTGAGTGACCATGTGAATGTGTCTGTGATATGTATGCCCAGGAATTTAAAGTTATCAACTATGTCGACAGATGACCCTTTGATGGAAATGGGTGTGTGGATGCCTTTGGACTTCCTAAAGTCTACAATGATTTCTTTGGTCTTATTGGTGTTAAGTGAGAGGTTGTTGTTATCGCACCATAGAGTTAGATCCTCTATCTCCCTCCTATAGGCCCTCTCATCACCGTCAGTTATTAGTCCGATCACTGTGGTATCATCCGCAAATTTAATTATGATGTTATTCTCGTATCTGGCGACACAATCAAACGTAAACAAGCTGTACAGCAGAGGGCTGAGGCAGCAGCCTTGGGGCGCACCGGTTCTGGTGAGAATTGTGGATGAGCTTCTCTCTCCTATGCGAACACACTGGGGCCTACCCGTCAGAAAATCAAATAGCCAGTTACAGATGGAGCTGCCCACACCAAGGCCACTGAGTTTCAACACTAATTTAGATGGTACAATAGTGTTAAATGCGGAACTATAGTCTATGAACAGTAGTCTGACATAAGAGCTTTTCTTTTCTAGATGTACCAGGGCAGTGTGTAAAGCAAGAGAGATTGCATCATCCACAGATCTATTTGCACAGTAAGCAAACTGTAAAGGATCAATACTAGCAGGAATTATGCTCTTGATATAAGAGATAACCATTTTCTCCAGGCATTTCATGAGAACAGATGTCAAAGCAACAGGTCGATAATCGTTGAGACAGGTAACAGGTTTTTTCTTGGCAATGGGTACAATTATTGTTTTTTTAACACTAGGAAGGCTGAAAAAAAATCACTCCTACTCAGTCTGACTATATCGGCCCATTCGACCGCTCTCCCCCTTTATCCCCCCACCCCCGCACCACTCGTTCACACCTCTTCAGCTGGAGACGTCATTGTTGCCTACACGCACTCACTTTTATTTTTATTTTCTTCCCTCTCTTATGAATACATTATTATACACCCAATGAAAATGTACACTTCACGGATTATATAGGCCATTTGGAATTAGAACAATCGGTAGAAAATTGGCCGAGAATAGCACAATAGCACATTAATTGTTGCCTAAATGTACGGACTTTTCTGAAAATGGTTAATCTGCAAGCTGCCCGACATTTCCTTTTCAACTTGATATGTAGAATTCCGTAGTTTACATGGTATTTTGAATTTTTTAAAATGAGCAAAAAATAAGTGTAAAGAGGGGTGGAGGGAAAAAAGGCGATTATTTGGCACAATCAATCAAATATATATTAATTACATCGCGTAGCCTATAATGTTTCCCCCTCTATATAAAAATGACAATATATAACTCTAATGTCGTATTTCGTCATGTATGTGAACTATAGGCTGCTAATACTGTTGGTCAAAGTAACTAGTTGGGCAGGCTAAATATAATTGTTCTCTTTTCTCCAGGCCCATACCCGCATCGAGATGAGCTCTGCGACAGCCGTGCTGTGCTGTTTTCAATTAAATTACTTGCAGTATAATATTAATAAATACTACATCCTATATACATTGCTTGTCTGTCTAATCATTCAAATGTTTTTCTATATGCATATTGCATAGTTTATGTAAGCCTGAATTAAAGTCTGATTACTGAGGCTTTTTCCCCCGTCTCTCTCACAAACAACGAAGCCTATAAATATTGTCACCTTTATGCAAGTTCGTTTGATATTGTTTAATTCGATAACGATAGCGAATATGCAGCTATCCGTATAGGTGCCCTTTGTGTCAGTGTGCGCCTGCCCAACCCCTGGCCTCTGTAGAACCTGAATCCCCCCCCCCCACCTCATTTCCCCTCACTGTATTTTACATTCCTGCTGTTGTCACCACGCGGTAAATAATGAATACTTTGTGTTAATTCAACCATGTTTATTTTTTCTTATTGTTCACAATATCAGAAAGCATGAAAGAAAGTAAATATAAAGCGAAATAAAATCAGGGAAAACACAAATCCAGTTTCTGTTGCTATACTTAGAGACACTTGACACATGTCATTGTAATTGTTCCCGTACATGTGCCACATGCCCGTTTGCCACATTTGTGGCAGCTGGATAGCGTCTTGTTTCCACATCTGTCAAGCTGACACTGCCGTCGCTTCTTGGGCGTGTCTGGTGTCTGTGGACCATCCTGTCTCCTCTTGGCAGTTTGCTGGTTCTGTGGTGTGGTAGGCAGCGGCTGCAGTGCGCTGCGCTGCTGGCGCCGAGGGGTGCGTGGTGGCATGACTGAGTCCTTTTCACCCATGTGTTCCTCGCGGAGCTGTAGTGCCAAGTCCTGTAGGAACTCTCTCCTGGTGAGCTGCGGTTTGTTCAAGCACTGTTTGTACAACACATAGGCATTGATGGCAGCCAGGTCCAGAATGTTGTAAAAGACAGCCATTGGCCAACGCCTGGTGCCAAGTCTGACGCTGTAGTTTCGTGCCATCTGATCCAAAATGTCCACTCCCCATTTCGTGTCATTATAGTCCGTTACAGACTCTGGTTTCGCTTTGGGGTCTTTACCAATCACGATCGAACGGTGCATGGTGCTTAGAATGCAAACGTTTTTGTTTGCTTTGCTTTGGTAAATCGTCAGTGTGGCACCATCACTTGTCATCAGTTGTGTGTGGAACAGCTGTTCTTTTCCACGTGCGGATGGAGGCAACTCTCGCCTCTGTCTGTTCACAGTTCCAAGTATCGTTGTGTTGTTTGCTAGGAGAGACTGCCCCAACTTCATCGAAGTGAAAAAGTTATCCATTGTGATGTTTCGGCCTCTGTCGAGGAATGGTGCTACCAGCCTCTGGACCACGTCTTGAGAGAGCGGCACGCCATCACTATATATACAAATGACAGGGAGAAGGTGTAATGGTTATTACAACGCAAAAATATATACATAATAGGCTTTGATGTAAAGACATTTTAAATGATTATTGATTATTAGAAAAGGAAAATAAATCACCTGCTGCGGTACTGGCCCTTTCCAAGGTATGGAAATCCATTCAGGAAGTATTTGCTGTCCAGGTCGGCAGCAATCCAGAACTTAATTCCAAACTTGTCTGGTTTATTGGCCATGTATTGCGTAAATCCACATCTTGCCTTGGATGGGAAGAGTTGCTCATCGACCGTGATGTTTCCTCCAGGCACATAGCAAGATATGCAGTTATCTGTGAACTGATTCCAAATGTCCGTTATTGCAGCAAACTTGTCTGTTTCTTTGCGTGCTTCTCTGGTGTCCTTGTCGTCAAATCGCAGGTATCGCATTATGGATTTGAAACGGTCACGAGACATTGTTTCGCTCACCGTCTCATTCCCCCATGCCCCTTTCGCCCACAGTTGATTCAATGGATAACCAGATGTCGACATCGCACGAATGAAAAACACGCTGATGAATGCTTTCAGTTCAGTAACAGACAGATCCCATTCTTGATTCTGTCCATCATCCTTTATACACATTTTTTGCATCGAAGTTGTATAGGCTAATTTAAATGTCAATTGATTTTGATTGGGCTATATGACGACAGAATTCCAATGCATTGATAGAGGGCGTGGTGACAACAGCATGCAGGATGCATACTTCTCAACTTCTCAATATTTGCCTATATTTTACAGAACATAACTTAACATTAAATGCAGTCTATTAGTATTGACTATGCATAGTATATAACTTATAACGTAAGCCTAAAACGAAAAATAAAACCTGCACATTTAGGCCTACATGGGACGAATATTTGGGCCTAAGCAGTTTTGTGTGTGTGTGTGTGTGTGTGCACCTGCACCTACAGTATATATATATATATATATATATACAAATAGACACTTCTATGTTGCTAAAGAACAGAACAGGAATTCATCATATAGGAAGCAAAAAGGGATAGTGTTAAAACTACACTTTTGGGGTGGAATTAACTCTAGGCTGAGTTTGGTAACACTGGCGTGATCAACTCTTTCAAATGACTCCAACACTGAACCCAATTTAAATCTGAAGGTGTTAAAATGACACTTTGGGAGTTGAAATCAACTCTGCAATGTTTAACCCTGGAATTTTAACTCATGTTCTGTTCTTTAGCCACATAGAAGTGTCTATTTGTATGTCTCTAAATGTTGTGATGAATTGAACAATGTGGACCCTGTTGTAAACAAGTGTAATGCTTAATTGGGTTAATATAGTATGTTTTTGAACGAATATTTGGGCCTACAGTTTTGTGTGTGTGTGTGTTTCTGGCCAGTGTTGCCACATCTGCTGTTTATAAGCGATTTTGGGATTATCTTTGTAGATTGAAATGTTTGAGAACCACTGCTCTAAAACAATATTAGACAAAGTTTGAGTGGGCTATATTACTACAGAATTCCAATGCATTGACAGAGAGGGCGTGGTGATTGCGCGGTAATTGCTGTTGTCACCACGCCCTCTCTGTCAATGCATTGGAATTCTGTATATAGCCCACTCACAATGTGACACATTGTGACAACAGTCACAACAATCCCAAAATCGCTTATAAACAGCAGATGTGGCAACACTGGCCAGAAACCCCATTTCCCCTCACTGTATTTTTTTTAACGTTTGTCTATTGGTATGTCTCTAAATGTTTTGATGAATTGAACAATGTGGACCCTGTTGTAAACAAGTGTAATGCTTCATTGGGTTAATATAGTATGTTTTTGAACGAATATTTGGGCCTAAGCAGTTTTTTGTGTGTGTGTGTGACCAGTGTTAGTCGACTCGGAATTGCAGCCATCCGTAGGTGCCCTTTGTGTCAGTGTGCGCCTGCCCAACCCCCCCAACCCCTGATGTGTGGCACCTATACGGATGGCTGCAATTCGAAGTGGCCTCTGTACACTCTTTACACTTATTTTTTGCTCATTTTAAAAAATTCAAAATACCATGTAAACTACGGAATTCTACATATCAAGTTGAAAAGGAAATGTCGGGCAGCTTGCAGATTAACCATTTTCAGAAAAGTCCGTACATTTAGGCAACAATTAATGTGCTATTGTGCTATTCTCGGCCAATTTTCTACCGATTGTTCTAATTCCAAATGGCCTATATAATCCGTGAAGTGTACATTTTCATTGGGTGTATAATAATGTATTCATAAGAGAGGGAAGAAAATAAAAATAAAAGTGAGTGCGTGTAGGCAACAATGACGTCTCCAGCTGAAGAGGTGTGAACGAGTGGTGCGGGGGTGGGGGGATAAAGGGGGAGAGCGGTCGAATGGGCCGATATAGTCAGACTGAGTAAGAGATATATGCCTAAAATCATATTTAGAAAAAGTTTCAAATGGGGAAAAAAACAGAGATGATTTCAATCGAATATTTAGACAAAGTCATGAAAGGGGAACTTTCTCTGGACTCCATGGGCTGAGAAAATAAACATTGAAATCTCAAATTCGGTCAGAACGGCTGCTCAGACTTCCTAGTGTTAAAACACAATGGCACCACGCACAATGACAGGGACAGGTTAAATATGTCTGTGTAAACTGTAAACCCATGACAGCTGGTTATAGCATGTCTCAAGGACACGAGAGGCTATCCCGTCTGGCCCTGCAGCTTTATGAGCATTAACTTTTTGGAACGCTTTACTCACAGTCCTCTGCGTCACCTGCAGGTCCACCGCCTCAGGTGCGCTCTGCGCCGTGGCTGGGTCATAATGAGCAACCGACCATTATTTGTTCATTCAATTTAACCCTTTCAATATATATGTATAGGGTCTCCCACTCCCTGTAATTGGGAGTGGCCTATAGTAACTGATTTAATTAGAAGTACTTGGTGGCTCCATTTGGTTACATATATTTTATGACAAATGAAATCTAAAGGCGTGCAGACTGTGTGTGCACACAAGATCCTTGAGTACGTTGTTGACGCCTCTGAGTATAGCAATGTGGTCGAATAGCTGCCAAAAGCTGTCATTTTGCCTGGCAATGAATAATGTTCAGTGACTGTACCTCGCTCAGACATGCTGGACCATATGAACCCCCTAGAACCCATCTGGGGCTGGCTAATTGTTCCCTCCATAGTTGGAACAAAACATAGTGAAGCATTGCACCACAAACCTGGAACAACATTCCAGGTTAGTGGTTACATTAGGAAATCCCCATACCTCCAATGATAACGGCTAGGTCTTGCCTGGGCTTTAAATGAGCAGTGCTGTCACTTTATTATTTAATCAAAGGTGGAAGTGTTTCAATTTTTTATTGTATTATATTGCACTCTGCATTTGTTTTTATTCTGTAAAGCACTTTGAATTGCCTTTATGCATGAAAGGTGCTATATAAATAAAATGTCAATGCCTTAAGGGGCGGCGGCGGTGGCTCAGGGGTAGAGTGCCTGGATGGTAACCGTAAGGTTGCCAGTTCGAACCCGGGCTCCCCCAGAGTCACTGTCAAAGTGTCCTTGTGCAAGACACTGAACCCCTAATTGCTCCTGATGTGCTAGTTGGTGCCTTGCATGGTTTCCGCTGCCATCGGTGTATGAATGTGTGTGTGAATGGGTGAATGTAATGCACAATCTCTGTAAAGCGCCTTGGATAAAGGCGCTATATAAATGCACCATTTACCATTTATGCTTATCTGGCCTCTGTGTGCTGTTCAGGTGTCGTTCACAGGGCTTCAGGGTGAGATGAAGGAAATGCAGCAGCTGTCTGACGGTCTCTGGTGGCCTTGACTCTCATCTTCGCCATTCAGAAGTGTGACCCCGCCCCCTTCTACCTGTTTGACGAGATCGACGAGGCCCTCGACGCCCGGGACAGGAAGGCCGTCTCTGGTAAAGAACCAGACAGACATTTCATTGTGGTGGTGACGTATAGGGATGGAGCTTGTTAAGACAGCCTCCACACGGATGCAACGCGCACGTGGCCTCGCGCAAGCTTAATGTTTTAACCCATTATGATTCATTCGATTCATTTTTCTGAAAAACCCATGTTTCTATGTCCGTGGTGCTCAACCTTTTTCATGTCAAGGACCCCCAGAATTATCTCTATTGGGCCTCGGACCCCCATCTCAAAATATGTAGTTCCAGGGACCCCCCCAGAAGCCAATATTTTAATTAAAAATGTCCGCTCTGAAGTATATATTCAAAGATTTGTGCCACATTTTCACGATTTTTCAAAAATAGCAGACCTACAAGCTCGGCACTCTGTGACGAGCTTGTAGAGCTGCTATTTTTCAATAGCTAAAGTATAACATAATGTTTTAAAACACCAAAAGGGGTTCCCGTCCTGAATGGGTTAATGTTAATGAGCCCCTTATCGAGCCTGCTTATTGATCTGGGCTTTTACTATTGATCTTTTTGAGCGGTGCACACCGCTCCTTCAAATGGCTGTGTGTGTGTCCGTCTGTCCGTGCGGCCTACGTCTTGTCCGATTAGACTAGAGTAGGACCTACAGTATTGACCCCTTACAACCTATTGACCCCTGCAGATGCCGGGCCTTTCACACTAAGCAGTCTCCCATTGATCACTGCAGCACGCACACACACACACACACACTCTGCAGGACACACACGCGCATGCGCATACACACTGCAGGACGCACACACACACTGCAGGAGACAGACACACACACACACACAGGCCAGGGGGCAGGGCTTGACACACACACACACACACTCTGCAGGACACACACGCGCATGCGCATACACACTGCAGGACGCACACACCCTGCGGCAGGTGACGTGATGTTGTAGTTTTCTAACTTTAGAAAACGACAGCGCGGTTGATGTGGCAGGCACTGTGTGTGTGTCCTGTTTATCCTAAGGTCCGGTGGCAAATGCAAACACAGAGATTACCCAGTACCCACTACCCAAAGCTTGCATCTATTAAAATCATTCCACTGTATAACGAAAGGCAGAACTCGGGGGTACCGATTAGCCTCAGACTGGCATATATTTATTGACTACACAGGGGGAATTCCCCCGAAATGAATAAGAACAGCATATGAATATGAGTAAAAGTAAATACACCCTGTTACATCACGAATCAAACTCGATCATATCAGTTCGTCCGGGGGCGCCCCTCGAAAGCAGGACAGAAGGCTAGTCGGTCCTGGAGAATTCTGAAGTTCTTATCTCTTACCACTTGTTATATCAAAGCAGCGTTGTCCTATGACAAGTTGCTGCAGTACACTATTATAAGTAATGGTTCTTACATAAAAGGTCTAGGTATATTTAATAAATAAAAAAAATATCCAAATACTGTATGGAGCAACTTAAAAGCTGTCTGGGGTGATCACAAAAGCCCAAGTAGACGATAAAATGAACCCAAACATGTTTGAAAGTGAAATACCCATTAAAGGTCTTGATTGATTGGCCCACAGCTTTAAAGCAAAAGTGTCACGGTGGCACAGTTGGTAGTGCTGTCGCCTCACAGCTAGAAGGTCCTGGGTTCGATCCCCGCTCGGGACGCTGTGGGTGCTGGCGGCGTGTTTCCTCCTCCGCGTCATCAGTGCCCATACCCGAAGGCGGGGTTGGCGAAAGGGCCTTTCTGTGTGGAGTTTGCATGTTCTCCCGTTGTCCCCTAGGGTAGGTACCCTCACAAAAACATGCAGTAATCCTGGTCTCTAAACTGCCTCCCCCTGGCCAGCCGGGGCACCTGATGGAGGGGAAAGGAACTGGTTGGAATAACGTGTTCCTTCCACGCGCTACGTCCAACCAGGGAAACTCCCCCCTGTCAGGTGTAAAGGAGCAACTTGGACACTCAAGCATGAAGGAAGCATGAGTTAAGTCCGTTGCTCTCCCCAGGTTGGCGGAGGGTGTGTAGAGCCCAGGATCACATTAGATGATTGACACAGGGGTGAAAAATGGGTTACAAAATCGTGGGATATAAAAAAAAAAAAAAAGTCTTTTGTATGCCAAGTCTGTCTATTTTTTGTTTTGTTTTGGTTACTTATAATACCCTGGTCAAATCATGTTCAGCTACATTCTTCTAATGACTATCGGTTACAGTTTAGCTTTTTAAAGCTTAAAAATGGAGTGCCGTGATTTTTACTTTTCTGTTTTGAATGTGTCTGTGTCTGTGTCTAACATTACTCTTTTTGGTTTCTTCCTGAAAGCTGAAAGCCTTTGAGTCAAAAGGTCGAAAATACACCAATTTAGAGAAATCGTAACCCTACCTAACCCCTCCCCCATTATCATACAACAATTAAGTTAGGCTTAAGTTCAGGTGGGTGGTGCTAAACAATCAACTGGTGGGTGTGGCCACAAAAACTTTTTTAAACATTTTAACACTTTCTGTGATCACTTATCTTCCTCCTAGTATAATCATAGTACCTGATGATCACGTTTTAGGGGGAATAAAAATCAGAGTAGTTCACACCCCCAAAAACGTATGTTATTAACAATACCATTGTGCTCCTTTAATATCAGAACATGCAATGGACTATATATATACATTATAATTGGCTCAGGAATGCGAAGGCGAAGCCTGCGAAGGCAAAGTCATTTTTTGGAGTGAACTACTACCTCTTAACTGGAAACGGATGATTGTTTCTTGCTGGGAGGTGCACAGCTTTGAAATAAATAAACAGAAGGCAAAAAACAACTTGTACACATTTGAGCTCATGAGCTAATTTATCTATTAGTATCATTGTTTTAAGTTTAGCGTTTGCTGCCAATAGTCCGTTAGATCTGTTCACAAATTATGACTATCGTGTTTTACTGGTACTGGTTGAGTTTTAATATTCCTGCATGTCGTCTCTGTCAGGCGGAAACCTCATACGTATGTCCAAAACTGTTACTTTTCAGGATTCAAATTCCAAATTGGCAGATCTACAAGCTCTCTTCGTGCCGCGTTTCAAGCTTGCGGATCTGCTACTTTTGATGCATTTGTGTGACGCTGTAGTGTGATCAAATAGGGCATTCATTTACACAAAAGGTTCAAATATGGAAATAAGAGAGTTTAGTAGTCCACAGTACACTGCTATACACGAGGATCTCTCCCCCGCTGTCAGACATCTGCCATCTCTTTTCAATTCCTGATGAATTCCGATCTTGGTGCAGGTTTTGGGCCCGGGTTCAAAATGTTCAAAACAGCACTGAACCCAAGCTGCAGCCAGCTCACCTTCTGTTCAGCTCAATAGACTCTATGCACACAGAATGACTCTTGCTGCTGAAAACTCTGTTCCATTCTGGTCAAACAGTCAGTGTTAATGATACTAATGAAAGCTCTGTTCCATTCTGGTCAAACAGTCAGTGTTAATGATACTAATGAAAGCTCTGTTCCATTCTGGTCAAACAGTCAGTGTTAATGATACTAATGAAAGCTCTGTTCCATTCTGGTCAAACAGTCAGTGTTAATGATACTAATGAAAGTTCTGTTCCATTCTGGTCAAACAGTCAGTGTTAATGATATTAATGAAAGCTCTGTTCCATTCTGGTCAAACAGTCAGTGTTAATGATATTAATGAAAGCTCTGTTCCATTCTGGTCAAACAGTCAGTGCTAATGATATTAATGAAAGCTCTGTTTCATTCTGGTCAAACAGAGTCAGTGTTAATGATACTAATGAAAGCTCTGTTCCATTCTGGTCAAACAGTCAGTATTAATGATATTAATGAAAGCTCTGTTCCATTCTGGTCAAACAGTCAGTGTTAATGATATTAATGAAAGCTCTGTTCCATTCTGGTCAAACAGAGTCAGGGTGCTGCTATTGTGTATGTTGGCTCACTGGAAACACTCTGCTACACCAGTGGGTCTCAAAGTGTCCTTGAGTAGTTTCCAAATGGCCCTGTACGGGTGTGTAACTGAGTGTACAAATGGACCCGCAAGGGTCCATTTGGTTCCATTAGTACACTCTCAAGAGTTATAAATTAAACGGTTTGAGAACCACGTACACTAAATGGAACAGGGCCTTAGTTAATTTGTACCACGTTGCACCCATTCAGGGTGATCGGACCCTACGCTATGGCATCAGGGTTTATTTCTCAATAATGAGCCACCCCCCATCCATTGCCCCTTACATATCGCTGCTGTGAATGAAAGGTTTATTGTCATGAATATTTGTCGACGAATGGAATTATTCGTGGAGTCATTGTTCTGGTAGAAGGAATGGATTCATGTCATTCTTCTGGTAGAAGGAATAGATTCATAGTTGTTCTGGTAGAAGGAATTGCTCTAAAGGTTTCATGACATCAATTTAGATTTTAGTTTTTTGAGGGGCGCTAGCCCCTCCTATGCCCAGCTTTCCGGGTTTAACACAAACATTGTCTTGTGATTGGCTGATCACCCCATAGCGATGATTTGTTTGGCTGAGCAAAGTACATATTGAAGATAAAAGTGAGGGCAGAAAAGTAAAGACGGAAAAGTGAGGACGCAAATTGTGATTGTCCAGAATGAGATGATGTATGATGATAAGAGCACCCTCGGCCCTCACTTCACACGGGTGTGATTTATGTTTTGTATATTTTTTTCCTGACCTCAATTACACCTGAAAAAAACTGAACTTTGAACATTTAGATTTTCTGTGGTCTGGTGTTTTCTGAGCTGAAAAGGCCTTAGAACAGAGAGAAAAAAAACATGCAATGGCTCACTGGAGTGGATTCTTTAGTTAAAACCTGCCATTGCTCACTGGAGTGGAGTCTTCAATTAAAACCAGCAAAGTGCCAATGGCTCACTGGAGTGCATTCTCCAACCTTATAATAGCCTACATGTTTGGACCATGATAAAGACATTTAATGTTTTGTACAACCACAATGTCATGAAACCTTTAACACTCATAGTGTACAAATGTAACCATTTTGATAAACTGTCACGGAGGATTTTTTATTTATTTATTTTTATTTTATTTTTATTATTTATTTACTGCATACGAACTGGCTTGTGTTGACATCTTTGAGCCAGAAGGTGACTACATGACGGACGGCAGCCCCGGTGCGACTTTGAGATAAATGTGCAACACACAAATAATAATTATAACAATAACTACAGTATTTATATTTATATATTGTACTTCTGTTGTATGTTATGAAACGATTAAAAAATGATGATTGTGACATTTACTGATGCGGTGATTACTTGTGCAAGCATAGTGTGCAAGTATTGCGATCGGCTGGGTATGTATGTATGTATCTTACAACAATCTTAAAGATCAAATGCCTCAATGTCAAACAATAAAATAAAGAACTTTACTTAATATGCAAATATTGAAGATGTGCAATTGGCAAATTAATAAAGGTCCTCCCTTGTAGAGTGAAGCTTTTCTCACGACCCAATTCGACTATCAATAGACAAGACCGCAGTGATCACTTAGGATCAGTATGATTGTTTTCGACGAGTATGGGCATGCTCTGCCGACTGAAAAAAACAAACCCCGACGGGATTAAGGTTGGCGAACATGCGTTAATATTAGGACCACGCTGCGACATGCTTGCGGTTAAGTTTAGGGGAGGGTATGAGGAGGCTTGTCATTTTCAGTAGGCTCCCAGCATGTCCAGTAGACCTGACTAGACCGATAAGATCGGTTAACGTGTCATTAACGCCAATCGCAGCCAGTAGGCTCCAGACGAGCCGATCGGCTAGATAAGATCGGCGTACTAAGTAACCTACTGGAAATTATCGGTTGATTTTCGGTCGAAACGGCTGTTCTCACTGAAATGTATGTTAGTCTTTTGCCTTCCATACAAGTAGGCTCTTCTACAAGTAGGCTCACAGAATAGGCTCTACAAGTATAGGCTCACAGAATAAGATCTTAAGGTATATTGTCCCTCATTACATCATAATATTGTCTCTTTATTGTTATTGGCCATGAATAGAAGAAAAAAAAACGAATAAAGGATGTTGTCTAGAGTCACATTGGTTCCATGCATTTTTTGTTTGCTATGCACTATTTTCATGTATTTTATTATTTTCCACCAATCCGCCATGCTATGAGTTTTTCTAGTTATCTGCTGGACTATATGCCATGAGAAACCAGTTAGATACATGTGTTGCTATGGCAACAGGCAGTGATTTGGAAGCCCCGCCCACAGCTCACCTGGCTGATGGAGTGAGGGGCAATCACATTGTTTGAGCCACCTGGTCAGTCCAGAGTGGAGGTGTAGACTGTAGAGAGACAGACAGTCTACTGAGGAGGCAAGAGGAATATTTCCCAAGTCTTGCCATACAGCCATTGGGATTTTTCCCTTAATATTGGATTCTACCTGATGGATTAAGAGACCTTCTTGTTTGGATTTCAATCGAGGACGGACTTTGCGTAACAGTCTAAAGGGTGGTAATTAGAGGAGACTTACCACTACACAACATTGACTGGGTTCCATTTTGGATTTCTTTTTGGACATTTAAGTTAGCTTTGGACAGTGCCAGGACACTTGAGCTTCACCCCCATCCCTTTTGAGGCTGTTTATTTTATTTTGATTTCATTAAGTGACTATTTTGTTATTGAAAACTTTATTTTGTTTTGAGTTTATTAAATCACAGTTAAGCTTATTTACTGATTTCTTTAGTGATTATTCTGAACTGACCCACCACCTCCCTCATTTTTGCTATAATTGGTTCCTTTACTATTTATTTACATAGTTACAACAGTTATTATTGTAACTGTTATAATGTCATGACATCACATGTAGTTCTGATATTTGTAACTCCATGTATGGGCATAAAAGGGACACAGACAGACAGACGGACGGACAGACGGACGGACGGACCAAGTCTACTCACTTGAGCGTTTCCAGTCCAGAGAAGTTATCCAGTCCAGACAACGGCAAGACATTGAAGGTCAAGTTTAATTCTCTCAAATGAGGATTAGATCTGAGAGCTGAGGCCAGAAGTTCACAGCTTCTTTCTGACAATCAAATGTGTTTTATTTCTCAACTATAAAAGACATTATTCTGGATAGAAGCTGATAGTCTGGATTTTCGGTGGTGAGGTGACCACCGCTCCGATGGTGAGCTGACCACCGCTCCGATGGTGAGCTGACCACCGGAGCTGAAATAACGTTGAGCGGTGGTGAGTAAAAACAGAGAGAAGGGTTGGGGCGGTGGTGTTGGTTTGCTCTTCACCGCGGCTCGTGACGTCATGTTGTAGTTCGGTGGTCACCTCACCACCGACAATCCAGACTATGTATGAGTCTTTATGTCCACATGTCACTCCTCGGGGACGGTACTCTGATGTCCAAAGCCTTATATCATCATTACGACGTTTCTGTGAGTTAGACAGGAGTTTATGGAAACCCAGATCCATTCTGGAGACATATGCTCCCGTCACCAAGTGTAGTTCTGTTTAGTTTAGTTTTGGCTTGTGCTGACACTGGCAGCTATAAAAACCAAAGCCATAAAATATACTTTTAGGTATTACAAAAAAAAGTTAAGAGAAGAAAAATGTCCAAAACCAACTAGCTGTTACTTTTTAACAGCTATAGTATTTGCCTACAGTACATCCAAATATCCTCCTGAAACGCTAGCTCCCCTCATCCTATACCCCAGGGTTCCCCAATTAGAACCCTGGGAGTGCCCCCTTGTGGACCCTGGAAGAATAATAAAAAATAATAATATATTATTATTTAAAAGAAATGGGGGTGGGGTGGGGGGGCAGATATAAATGGCATTACATGGGGGTCAGTAGCCTCTGCATGTCAAACTGGGGGTCCTTTTCAAATGGGGTCTTGCCCTGAACATTAATTTTCAGGGCAAGACCTCGACCTTGCGCGTTCCGACTCGGCCCCCAGCCTGGTACTGTAGTCAAAATATGGCCCTTGAGGAAAATGAATTGGGGAACCCTGCTATACCCTGTTCTCTTTCGCTTACTTGTCTATTTCACCTTATTCCTTCTCCTTCTAACCGCCGCCCCCTCCTCTGGGACACAGTGGCATTGTTGTGCACTAGTCATAAACGAGAGTCAAAGAAGAATCCGCCTCCAAAGCTTAACAAATAGTCCACGGCTCGATGTTAACGCAAAGTTACTGAACTTTTCCAGAGAATTCCGCTCTCTGCGTTCCTGAATGTAGTATAGGCCCTATGCATGTTCTCGTACCTCGGCATCTGCAGATAACTACTATATGCAGATTACTTTCCCGCCCGTGGAAGCATGACAGTGTAGCGTATATAGCAGCTCTGGGGTAAAAAAAAATATGAAAAAAGGACACCGTCCTTGAAACCAGTTGGCCTTTAGAAATTACCCTTTACTCAGAATTCCCAACTGGCTCCTTAATATAATATGTAGGCCTACTGTAACCATAGATACTTGAGCCTTTGCTGTTATCATGGATGTTGGTATGGTGGCCATAGCCGGTGTTGCTATAGTCACGTATTTACGTGTGCTTGAGCATGGCTCAGCGACTCTGAGGCCGATTCTAAAAAGCAGCCTCAGGGCCGATTCATACTCCTATTTTAGAGCCCAATAAAAGTCGGTTCGGCTCTGTAGAGCCTACAATGTGACGTAATTTGTGTAGTGTAAAGTAAAAATTTTACCAAATGGACCCGTATGGGTCCATTTCATTTTACACTCTCAGGTACATTATTGTTAAACATCTGCATTAATTAATTTACAAGCAGTCTAATTAGAGAATGTAGAAGAATTGTCATTTTGATCAACATTTGCCTGTTATCTCTCCTAATGGTACCAACATCAATACAGCATGGAATTGTGGACAAAATCTTATCCAACAACGACAAAATATTCTTTCTAAGTTTGGGTTTGAGAGGCTAAATGTCATCAAATGGTCTGTGGCTCAAATGGGTCTGAGAGGCTAAATGTCATCAAATGGTGGTCCGTGGTTGAAAACCTGCACTGGAGCAGTGGTTCCCAAAGGGGGTCCGGGGACCCCCAGGGGTCCTTGAGGGAGTTCCAGGGGGTCCCCCAGCTGGATGATAGTTTGGAACCAAATGGACCCATATGGGTCTGTAACTCAGAGAGTGTACAATTGGACCTTAACATTTGGTTCCATTTGTTGTCTCCACCAGGCCGAAGGCATGGGGGGAGAGTATGTTTTGCACTCCGTCGGTCCGTCCGTCCGTCCGTGTGTGTGTGTGTGTCCGTGAGCAGCTAATCTCGGCCACCGTTAACCCGGTCGATGCCAAATTTTGCACACACACTCCCTGGATGCCAACGATGAACCTCTGCCCCAAACTTTCCAGAACGGCCTGTTATAGCGCCACCAGGAGGCCGCTTTGTGCAAAACAAGTTTTTGCACAGTACACCTACAGATTTTGTCCAAACATTGCGCGAATTGGTACACAGTCTCTCTAGAGCCATTCAACGAAACGGGTCTTTCAGATTTCTCACACTCCATCCTGATTGGTTAAGATTGGCTTCCAAAGTTCACAGGAGTGCTCAGTTTCAAACAAAATGCTGCAAAGCATGAACACATCGCGTGATTTCCGTGAAATTGTGCACCCACATTCCCACTAGGCCGAGGACGAAATGCCACATGAACAATTTCAACTCAGCCTCAAGGTGGCGCTATAACTGGCCGAAAAGTGTTTTACCTCTAACTGCACGGATCTGTGGATAACTTTGTATGCCATGTCCTACATTCCTATCCTGGTGGAGACCTGTGCCCAGAAGGGCACTTTTTCTAGTTTTATTTTGAGTTAGTGTTTGTAAACAATTGTAAGTATTGCCTTTGTTAAATGTTAAATGTTTGTCTGGACCCCAGAAAACAAACAATAAACACTCAGTTTAAAATGAGTTAAATGAACAGTGGTTTCTACAATATTTAAATTGGGGGTCCCAGAGATAGAAATGCCATTAAATGGGGGTCTCTTATGGGGGGGGGGTCCCTGGCATATATGTTGTCAAATGGGGGGTCCACGGGCTAAATTAGTGTCAATTTGAGGGTCCTTGAACAAGAAAAGGTTTGGGAACCACTAGGAAATAAAGCGTCTGGGTTTCCGAGGCTAGGGAACACTGACTGCACTACTTCAATCACAACCACATAGCACCCCCTTCTGGCGGAGTCAGGTATTAAAGTTATCCTCACCAGGCTTTCCACCATAGTTCTCTAATAGTTCCACAGAGCGCGAAACCGACAGTCCAATTTACCTTCCCACCCCCAGACCGTACCAATTTAAAAACACGGGGGTGTAACGAGGCTTAATAAATACAATAACATAGTGAACATACATATCATTTAATCAGGTCATTGTATATATATATTAAAAAATAACATTTTGGTTCTACAATACAATCCAAGTTCATGTATCAGTACATGGCATATCATTTCATATAGTCATAACATTGAAACCCCACCCTGTTAATTTAATGGTTTAATCCAATTCCAACTCAACCGCCATGCTGACGCTGTTGAATTCCCATCTTTTCCCAACCACAGCTCTAGTTTACCGTCGGAACAAGGAAATAAGTACATAATGTACATCAAACAGGTAAGCTGACATCACATGCTTTAGTTTAGTTTAGTGATATTTAGCACTAGTTTTCATTAATGCATCGTGCATTTATGTGCTAATTCAAGATTCTGTACTCACACACCGGTACACAGAAAGTAGCTCATACTCATGCATGTCTTGAGACTCTTCAGTGGATTTTTTTTAATTAAACAAAACTCTTTGTCAATAGAGGATAATTCAAGCTTTTCGTAGAACTCCAATGTTGGTTGAGTGGTGCACCAAATTCCTGTGCATTCGATGGGTGGATTCATACTGGGTGCGTTAATTTTACATTTAACATCAATTGGGTGTCCCGGAGATGCTAGAGCCGTAAAAATCTTCTCTTATCAGAGAGAGACTCGCTACCGAGAGGCTACCATTATAGCCTATTTGCTAGCTGGTTTGGTTAACATGCTGAACTAAAAACAATTAGGCAGCGTTTCGAGAGAGAGAAAGAGAAAGAGATCATTTTTGGAGAGACTGCATGCATTTAGAGAGAGAGAGAGAGAGACTGCATGCATTTAGAGAGAGAGAGAGAGAGAGAGAGAGAGACTGCATGCGATGTGCGTTCGAGAGAGAGCGAAAGTGTGTGTGTGTGTGTGTGTGTGTGTGTGTGTGAGAGAGAGAGAATATGAAATATTTTTTATAGTTTCACAAGATATTATTACTCAAAATGTTAATAACACATCTGTTTACACCTTTATTTAATTCCTATTTATATTCAATATTTATTTCTACATGCATTGTTTTATCTTGATTGTCTCGGTTCCACTTTTGCTTTGGCAATGTAAATGTATGTTTTCTCATGTGGTGCACCGAAGTGTACTAGTTCAACACAAAATGCTGTGTTCAGTTCAGATTTTACAGAGGCCAGTTTCGAAATGCAGCCATCCGTAGGTGCCCTTTGAGAGCGGTTTTGAAGGAGTCAAGGGATTCACATGTCTTAATGACTGTTGGTAGGGCGTTCCACATTTTGGTGGCATAGGAGCGAAAATAATTTAGTCCCTTGTTTGTGCCGAATCTGGGTTGTACATGGTTTGTTGCACTCCCTCTGGTGTTGTGGGTGTGGAATTTGTTTACATTAAGGAAGTATTTAATAGACAGGTACATGGGTATCTTGGTGGTGTATCGAATCTTGTGGACCAGACCCATTGCAAGATGCTGTACTCTGTCATCGACCCTAAGCCATCCCAGCCTGTCAAAGTGGGCAGGGGTGAGGTGGGTTCGGCGGGTGAGGCCAAGAGGTCTGGAGCCTTGTTTTAAGGGCCTTTGAGGTGCTGTGGTACCAAGAGGTGGATGCATAGTCAAATAAACCTTGTACGAGGGCTCCTGTTAAGGTCTTCAAGGTGTTTTTGCTGACCAGTGAGGAGATCCTGTAAAGGAATCTTGTTCTTTGATTGACTTTTTTGATTACGTTGGTGGCCATTTTATCACCGGAAAGATTGGCCTCCAGGATGGAACCTAGGTAGGTAATTTGATCTTTTCGTGTGATAATATTGTCACCCACTCTAACCAAGAAGCCATCTGCCTTGCTGAGTTTACTATTTGATCCGAAGAGGATGGATTCAGTTTTTCCCAGGTGTAAGGATAGTTTGATAGTTTGACGTGTGTGTGTGTGTGTGTGTGTGTGTGTGTGTGTGTGTGTGTGTGTGTGTGTGTGTGTTGCTGCCAAATCATTGTTCTGTTTATTCTCCAGGTCACCTTCAAGGGGTTCCGAAGTTACGGTCTTGATGACCACACTGTTGATTACCCGTTTAGCCCAAAGCATAATGTCATTGGTGAGTACTTTTTAGTCCAAACCATAATGTCTGTTTATTTATATGAATTATAGTAATCAATTTTCATTTCGGACACTTTCACACATCCCTACCAGATACAGTTTTTTAATTTTATGTTTATTGTTGTGCTTTTCTCGTCGATTACAGTTGGACTAAATGGCCTGAAAAAATGTAACTTTTTCTTTGGTAGGTACAACATAAGTAATTATTAGTAATTATTATTTGCACTTTTTTTTTTGTGGAGTTTTGTTGATTGAACAGCGCAGCAAAAACATTACTAACTTGACGAAAGACTTTACTACTGTACATTTTTGGCTTGAAGCATTGATTGACTAGGCAATGGTTCTTGTTTCTCCTCTTCAGCCATTCAGTTTGTGCTCGTTGGCGACGACCTTAGTGTTGTGAAACGAGTGGACTTACTCCCTGTAAGTAATAGTCAAAATGTCAAACTCCCACAGAATCTTTTTGATGGTTAACCAACTTTTATGCTGTCTCGTGCATTATTTGCACAATACACATTGTTAAGGGCTTTTCAAACGTGAAGCGAGGAACGCAGACCTCCAGGTCTGCTCAAGAGGGGCGCAAAGACGCAAGCGTAAAAAAAAAAAGCTAAACAGAATCCAGGTCTGGTGAGTCGCGGGCGTGTGCACGTAACGACCACGCGCGCAACAAATTCACAGGACCGCGCTCGTGTAAATACGCTTGCGTTGTCGCTTCACGTTTGAAAGGCCCTTTTAGACAGAAAAAATTATGTTTGTGTTAGGATCGTTCATAAAAATAATTAATGATGTGTGAAAAAATGTGTTTGTTTTCTAGAAGGAACCTGGGCATTCGGCTTTTGTGGAGATTAAGTTTGACGTAAGACCTTTTCATTTTATATTCACATCTACTTAAATCTTCTGACATGATCTCATAATAATGTCCATTTTAACTATAACTTGATGTACTACTTACTTATCTATCCTACTCTTAAAGGACAACTTTAGTTTTTTTCAACCAAGGTTCATGTTTTAGGTTATTAGAGAAACTAAAAGGTGAGTGTTAATTCTCTTTCATTTGCTGCTTTCCTTCGTTTTGGGGATTTTTGCAGTTTTTGACAGGGGGGCGGGGGCATTCGAGCATGGGGCTAAATATGTATTTTTTTACAAAATATTATGGTGATTTATTTTTTTATTATTTACTATAGTCCTAATAAACCCCAAGAAATTACATCTGGCCACAAAAGATCACAGGATCTATTGAATGTGACAAACTGACATATTGAGCCTATACACACAGTATAAGCCTTCCCCCAGTAGGCTACCGTCACATTCAGTAGATCATGTGATCTTCTGTGGCCAGATGTAATTTCCTGGGGTTTATTAGGACTATAGTAAATAATAAATAAAGAAATCACCATCAAATTTGGTAAAATAAATACATATTTAGCCCCATGCTCGAATGCCCCCGCCCCCCTGTCAAAAACTGCTAAAATCCCCAAAACGAAAGAAAGCAGCAAATAAAAGAAAATTAACACTCACCTTTTAGTTTCTCTAATAACAACCTAAAACATGAACCTTGGTTGAAAAAAACTAAAGTTGTCCTTTAAAAAAGAATATGTCTGTCCATTTGACAGTTGACGATATTGCTAATACTACGTGCTTTGATCACAAAAGCTTGTTCTAACTAGGGCTTTCACTTCTAGTGATTTTGACTAGTTGCCTAGTTGACTAGTTTAACTACCTATTATGTAAATATTTGTACATCAAAACTGTACATTGGTGACTTTAATCTAGCATTCTAGCTGATCTTGAGGCCTACAAAAACGGGGAAAAGTCTGACATAATAGCCTGCTGTGTTTGCCTCCCCTCAGATTGCCGGGGTTCCACAGACACTCCGCCGTTTCATTAATGCTACGGAGGACAAGTATCTCTTAAACGCAACGGAGGAGAGGTAAGTACTGCTGTCAGCCAGCTGCTTGTCTGTCATCGCTGTAAAACCATCATTTGTTGTGAACGCACTGTGGTTCTGCTTTTCTTTTGTAACAGTAAGAACAAAGTGATGGAACTGTTGGAGCGTGCTGGCTTCTCTCGTAGTAACTACTACATTGTCAAACAGGAAAATGTGAGTGTGAGCGGCACCTTACTACCACTGTTGTATTACTCATGGAAATTGGTTTATTAGTTAGTTAGTTGCTGTGAGAGTGAGGTCTAGCCAACACCCAACTCGGGATTCCTGGATCGCTGCCCACCACAAATTCCGATCCAACATCAGGTTCTTGAGCTCTGCAGTGTTGTCAACCAAGCTGTCTCGCTGCAGCACGTCTACATAGGTGGTACGCTTCTTTCCCCTCCTGGCTTTGCTCTGGATTGGCTCCCATAGGGTCAATTTACTTGCCTCATGTTCTGGGTGCCTGACGCAGTGCCCTGACAGCCTGACTTTGTCCGTGACCTGTGGTAGGTCCACATTTCTGATGCGGTCCGTCCATGTGACACCTAGTACCATTCGTAGCATTCTTGTGTAGACTCCATCCAGGGATTTTTCCTGTTGTATTGTAAGGGTCCATGTCTCGGCCCCATACAGCAGTACTGACTCCACAGTAGCTATGAACAGCCGCCAATTTCAATTCTTGTATTTCTTGTAAACTGAGAATATGTATGTATGTTTTGTATTCACCAAAACCAACTTACAGTTAGTTGATTTAAAATGTATTTGTGTGTGCTCGTGCTACGGACAAATTACTTTTGTGCCCGGACAAGGGAATGGGAAAGCAAAATACTAGACTAAAATGTTAGGAAGGGACTAGTGGACAAGAGATCCAGTATGTCATTTTACACTTGGTTGCATGCTGACAATAGCAGATCTACAAGCTCACAATATGTCGTGCTGCAACGCGTTGTGAGCTTGTAGATCGGCTATTTTCAGCAAGTGTAAAATCAGTCATAACGACAACATCAAGGCCCGCCAAAATACATTTTAGTCGACTAAATCAACTGTAGATTTTGTCGACTAAAATCTTATGACATTCCGGGTGACTAAAATGTGACTAAAACTAAATGTAAACTATTACTAAAACTAAAATGTTCTGCCAAAAACATCACTGCCGCGAAGATACACTCGACTGGATTTTGATCTTTTTTTTTTTTGTTGCAGGTCAACAAAATGAAGCTGGAATTTGATTCTCAGTGTCTGGAACAGTTGAAAGTGACGGAGGCCCACATGTACGACAGGGGCAGCAAGCAGCAGACGGGTAACGGACACATCTTTTATCCCATTTTGGACTGAGGTCGATTAAAAAAAAAGGCTTCTTAAATCCTACATTCTTTCTGAAAACCCCATGTTTCTGTCAGTGGTGAACTGAAATCGTAGTCCTGATGCCAAAAATACTTTCTAATGTATGTATTTTTGGGACTACGAGCTGTGCGACCCCCTCCTTTCTGTTTTAAAGTTTGTCTCCCGTGGTCAGCACCTCCCTACTGTGTGCGCTATGTCGATGCAGGGCGGCTTGGCGTTGAGTTGTTAAAATCTGTATGAATGCACAGATCGGATCTGGTCAGTGGCAAACGGTAGTGTGAATGACCGGGCCAAAAGTTCGGATTTGACAACAAACAAAAAAATCGGATTTGAATCGGATCCGTCTTGATGTAACTGCAGTCTAAATCAGGCCTAAGACACAGATCTGATTCAGGCTAGATTTGGCTGCCAGTGTAAATCAGGACACACCATACAAATCATTGCATCAATATTGCATAGGTGCAGCTGTTTTTCCAACTTCATTTCACTCAAACAATTTCCTTTTCCATTTCACACAAACAAAACATTGTGCCTCTCCCCCCCCCCCCCCCCCAGCTTTACATAAATCTGCTAAAACGAAAATACATTTCCTAAAACAAAATTCAAGTTCAATTCATAATCTTCTAACTAGAAAAAGTTACCACAAATAGTTGTCGTTTTACTATTTGTGGTAACCTTTTCTGGTTAGCTGATTTATGAAAAAGACCTGAGAGGACCATGTCTTCTAAATCAATGGTTCCCAAACCTTTTCATGTCAAGGACCCCCAAACATATCTCTGCTGTCGGGAGGACATTTTTCAGGAAATCAAAAATATAAATTTTTCAGGGAATAAAGAAAACCTTATATATTTAACCCATTTTGACCTGAGGTCAGATTCAAAAAATTCTATATCCTGACGGTATTCTGAAAAAGCTATGTTTCCATGTCAGTCGTTCTTCGATTTTTCAAAAATAGCAGACTTACAAGATCTACTACTACTACTGTAGATCTGCTATTTTTCAATAGCTAAAGCACAAGTCAAGGACTCCCAAACATTTTTCATTTTTCAGGAAATCAAAAATATTTTTTTTTCAGGAAATAAAGAAAACCTCATACATTTAAAACAAAGCAATACAATACAGCCTCATCAAAGTTGGTGTTGTAACTATAGCACTGATTTATGCCAAATAATACAATCAAAAATGGAGTTATGAGGTTTCCTCCCGACAGCAACGATATGTGATTGCCACCGACCCTCATCTGAG
Organism: Protomyctophum parallelum; assembly: GCF_964188405.1. Taxonomy (NCBI): domain Eukaryota; kingdom Metazoa; phylum Chordata; class Actinopteri; order Myctophiformes; family Myctophidae; genus Protomyctophum; species Protomyctophum parallelum. The sequence continues at coordinate 7,947,192 of NC_139705.1, forward strand.
AACATGTTGTTCCAGCCAGGGACCCCGCAGAAGCAAAGATATGAGTTCCACCACTGCTAATAAAAATGTGTCCCTCCTGTCCACTGTGTGTCCAGAGGGTGAACTAGAGAAGGAGAGGAAGATGCTCGTGTACATTGAGGCTCGCATCACCGTCGGCAAGGACAAGTTCAAGTGGGTCAAGTTGAAGAAAGCCCTTGAGTTCATCATTGACATCAACGCCAGAGCGGAGCAGGTACTGACGTACAGGGGTTGTTGACACTAAGGGTTGCCCACCTGCTTAGTTTCCATTTAGTTTTCGTCAGTGAACAGCCTCAGTGAAGCCTCATTCTAAACTATACCAGTGGTTCCCCAAAGTGGCGTCCGTGGGGGACCCCCAGGGGTCCTTGAGGGAGTTCCAGGGGGTCCCCAGCTAAATGATAGTTTGAGAGTGTAAAAATGGAACCAAAAAAGGGCCCATTTGGTGGAGTTAAATTAACATAGAATTGTACAATATAAATTGTACAATTTGTATTGAACTATATAAACAGACTATTTTGCCATTCACAGTCATCCATTTTGCTTGCTGCAAGACTTTCAAGTTTTCTCTGACATATTTCTCTACATAACTTGTCACAACTTCTTGACATCCTCTTTACGTTGTCCGTCCAGATGAAAAACCTTGAATGGCTGATGGAAAACCATGAGGAAAAGGAAAAAAGCATCTCTTTGATCCGGTAGGGGTGACTCACATCACAGCCCGTTTCCCTGTGGCAAAGGGAGACTAATGACCTATTCATACTCCAGTTTCAGAAGACATTTTGTAGAACTTGGTCTCGGGCAGTGTTGTTTTTGGCAGCAAGTTTAGATTTTTAGTTTTAGTTTTTAGTCTCTTGAATAGTTTACATTTAGTTTGAGTGACATTTTAGTCACCTGGAATGTGTGTTAGTGTTAGTCTAGATTTAGTCGACTAAATATAAGATTTTAGTCGACCAAATCTACGATTGATTTAGTAGCGTGAAATGTGTTTTGGCGAGCCTTGATGCCGTCGTAATGACTGTTAATTTCACTTGCTGAAAAAAGCCGATTTACAAGCCCACAACGTGTCACAGGGCGATGCTTGTAAATCAGCTATTTTCAGCATGCAACCAAGTGTAAAATGACTTATACTGTATCTCTTGTCCACTATAGCCCCTTCCTAACATTTTAGTCTAGTTTTTATTTGTTGACGAAATCGTCAATATATTTTGTCTCAGTTTTAGTCATCATAGCATAGTTTTCATTTAGTTTTCGTCAGTGAAAAAAACAATATTTGAGTGCTCACACCTGCATCCCCCCCAGTCTGACAGAGGAGAGAACAGCCCTGTATGCCAAGCACGCTCAATACAGCCAGCATCAGAGAGACCAGTTGGCTGAGGGGATGAAGTCAAGGGACCAGACCATCCAGGACGAGAAGAGAGGGATCGAGACCAGACACAAAGATCTGGAAGAATTCAAGACCAACAAGGAGCTCATAGTGGTATGTGTTAGAAATGATATTAACCCATATATAAAATCATATATAAGATCATGAAATTCTTGAAATTATTCGAAGCCTGACTTGGATTTGTCCTGCTAATGCTTTCTTTGCCTCGGTAGGGACTCAAGAATGATTACGAAGAGGTCCAGGATCGCATTGGTCGAGTTAGGAATGTTCTTTCAGATGCTATGATGGATGATCTCCAGGAGCTGAAAGACGAAGAGCTGGAATACCGGAAAGAAGAGCTGTATAAGATGGAGAAGGAGCATGCTACACTCATAACCATAAGATCCGACATCCTGTCGGAGAAACAGAAGCTCGAGAAGAAGCCGTTGTCTATAATGTCTAAGAAGACCTACCAGTCCAAGGTAACCAACGGGCTCTGGGCAGGGAAGCTTACGAGGAGAAATGTCCCGATATAACCCTTTTTGGTTATATCGGGACATATTCGAGTTTCATTTCGAGTTGCCAAAACGGCAAGTGCACATTTGATTGAGGAGTCTGCAATTAACAACACAAGATAAAATAAGTCATTGTTTTGTATTATAAATATCTGGTATCTGTATTCGGTATCGGCTAACAGAAATTGTGGTATCGGGATCGGATCGCGAACGAAAAAAGTGTATCGGGAACATCCGTACTTATGAGGAAAGGTTGCTAACGTCATATTCTCCACCATGCAATTCCAGCCGGCAGTTTCGTCACACTGGGTGACAAACTCTGGTGGAATCCATTGGAGTCAATGGAGCGGAGTGGACAAGCATATGAACAAACACTATTTCTGAATGATTGAGACCATTGTAAAATGGTATGAGAAGAAATGTCCCCCATTTCACATTGGCCTATTATAGCGCCACCAGGAGGCCACAACCTGACCTGTACTGGTGGAGACCTGTGCCCCGAGGGGCACTTTTTCTAGTTTCCCTCTGCACAAAATCTTCGCAGAACATAGCTGATATAGTAAAGTATTTAAGTTCAAACAATCTTGTAGAACTATGTTTGCACCCAGAATAAGGACACTAGGGTTCACATGTTAACCCATTCTGGGCGGGAACCCCTTTTGGTTATTTAAAACTATCTATTGAAAAATAGCAGATCTACAATCAAATCGTGAAAATGTGGCGCAAATCTTTGTATGTATGTACTGTGTGTGTATATATATGTATATATATATATATATATATATATATTCTTTCAGAGCGAATGTTTTAAACTCAAATCTTTGCTTCCGGGGGGAGGTCCCTGGAACTACATATTTTCAGGTGGGGGTCGGCGGCCAAATACAGATAATTCTGGAGGTCCTTGACATGAAATATTGAGCGCCACTGATATAGAAACACAGTATTTCATGGTGTCAGGATTTAGAAGACTTTTTTTTGAGTGGTGCAACCACTCCAAGGAACAGCAATGTCCCTACCTATGTCCTAACCAGGGGGGCAGTCAGACAGATATTTCGTGAAGCCACTAAGGAAATCGGGACTTCCTGAAAGTTCATATACCGTAATGGCCTGTTGTGGCGCTGTCATTGGGCCCAAAAAAACCCTCCATGTATTTGGGCCCAACTTCACCTAGACTGTATTACCTTAATAAACATGTTCATGTTCTGCTTCCAGTCACTAGTTTAAAGTCTCATTTCTCATGTCATAATATTCTTTTTGGAAAATTATGATCCCATTTATTAAAAGAATTACCATAAAGTCGCGTATGTTCTGAGGGGCGTGGATACCGTTACAGTCTATGATCGGGAGCCACCCCCCAAAATAAAAACCAACGAAGAGTAAGGGGGGAAGTCCCGCCTCGTTGTCTGGGCCAGCTGGGCCCAAACGGAGCCAGCCAATGGCCAGCTGGGCCCAAACGGATCTAGAAATATGGCGACTTACAGTGCAAGGAATTACAGGCTTCATTTTACGTCCATGTTAGACCCGGGGAACGCTTTGTCCATATTTTTTACAGTCTATGGTCCTAACCTATGTGACACTCGCTTCAGACTGGTCTGATTTCTTTCTTGACGTCAGGCCTAAATGGCTTTAAGTGTAATAGTTTTTCTCCCCCGACGTCTCTCTCTCTCTCTCTGTCCTCCTCCAGCAAGACAACCTGCCGATACTAGAGGCAAACCTGGAGAAAATGGAGTTTACCAAGAAGTTCCTGGAGGACGAGCTGGAGGACGAGCTGGAGGACAAGCTGGAGGACGAGCTGCTGTCTCAGCTCCTGAACAACATGAAGCTCAACTTAATGACCAGGGTCGATGAGGAATGCCTGAACGAGGTGGATCAGGTAACTGGAAACGCCTGGACCCGAAACAGAAACATGCAGTAGCTTTTTCAGAAAACTGTCAGGATGTAGAAGAGATTTTTAGAATCTGATCTTTGAAAAACAAAGAACACTGTCAGACACTTAAATGTTGCTTAAATGTTGCTCTTTATTAGGTCGACGTTTCGGTTGATTAGACCTTCATTAGGACAGACAATTGTCTGTTGACGTCAAGTGTTTCGATCCAAATTAATTCTTGTTGTTCGGCTAAGTTAATGTCCTTTGGAGATGCATTAACACATTTTGACCTGAGATCAGATTTAAAAAATGTCTTCTACATCGACAGTTTTTCTGAAAAAGCTATGTTTCTATGTTAGTCGTTCTTCAATTTTTCAAAAATAGCAGACCTCGTAGCAAGCTCGTAGCTTGCTAGATCTGCTATTTTTCAATAGCTAAAGGATAACATAATGCTAACACCAAAAGGGGTTCCTGCCCAAAATGAGTTAAATATCCAACCAGCATCTCTAGCCCTGCTTTCTGTGTCTTCATCATTATCGTTACCTTTCAAATGTCATCAATGTGACTTAAGGGCCTTTCAAACGTGAAGCGATATAATGTGCCTATAGTTAATTTTCAATGAGACCTGCATTTTTCACTGGGGAGAAGTCGCAGTGCGTCAACGCAAGCGTATTTACGTGAGCGCGGTCCCGTGAAGTTGTTGCGTGCATGCTCGTTTGGTGCACACTCGCGTGACTCAACAGACCTGGATACTGTTTAGCTTTTTCTTTTTTACGCTTGCGTTGTTGCGCCCCTCTTGAGCATACCTGGAGGAGACCTGTCGTTGATCCAGATCTGGAGGAGACCTGTTGTTGATCCAGACCTGGAGGAGACCTGTCGTTGATCCAGGCAACAACGCCTGCGTTCCTCGCTTCACGTTTGAAAGGCCCTTAATTCACGTTTTCCTTTTTTTCCGTCCTCCAGCTGTTCCAGAAGTTAAAGGACCCCAACGCGGATTCCAGCCACGTGATTCAGGCCCTGGACCTATTCGTGACCTCCTCGGAGGAGTTGATGAAGCTGAATGAGGAGAAGCTGACCTGCACCATAAAGCAGATGAAGGACGAGGCCTTCCAGCTCACCCACGAACGGGTACGTAACATCAAGTTTGGCCACAACACAACAGGATACATGTCGGATGATTTGCTCTCTTGGTATTATAACCTTAACAGATTTTCAGGTGCAACGCTATATAGTGTTTTTGTTTGTCCTTCTCCCAGGTGTCTAAGTACTTCAGCGAGGTATTCCAGAAGCTGGTTCCTAACGGCAGAGCCAAACTAGTGGTGAAGAAAAAGAAAAGCCAGGAGTACAGCATCGAGGTAAGACTGGGCCTATATGTGCTTCTGAACTGTGGAACTAGTCGAAAGACTACACATTGCTGTAATGGCTACCACTTTTGTTTTATTTGAGTCAAATGAAAATGTGTTTAAGAAAAAATCTGTAGTGTCATCATCATCACCTTTATTTATACTCGGAAATACAGTTGAGGGCAAGCCCTCAATTACAGTAAAAACAATACATCAACACATTATAAATCAGGATAAGTTACCAGTAAAATAAATCAATTGAAGCGGGAGCAATCACGGTGAAAAATGTTCTGGAGCATTCCTTTGAACTGACCGAAGGATGGCAGGGAGCTCAGTTTTAAGGAGTTTTGAAGTTCGTTCCACGAGGTTGGGCCATTGACAGAAAAAGTTGTCTTGCCCAACTCTGTCTGAGCCTGAGGAGCCTTAAGAAATCACTAGAGTGGGTCTGATAGGTGCTATTGTTCAATTCCAACATGGAACAGATATAGTCAGGGCGCATCCCAGCAATGGCTTTATATAAAAATAGGTGCCAATGCTTATCTTGCCTCTCTGTGTGCTGTTCAGGTGTCTGAAATGAAGGAAGGGCAGAAGTCTCTGGTGGCCTTGGCCTTCATCTTCGCCATTCAGAAGTGTGACCCCGCCCCCTTCTACCTGTTCGAGATCGACGACGCCCTCGACGAGGAGCAAAGGAAGGCCGTCTCGGGTAAAGAACCAGACAGCCATTTCATCGTGGTGGTGACTGGTCATTTCTTGGGCTGTTAACGTAAGGAAGGGCCCATGACGTAGATGTCCGTCATGGTACTTAGTACGGTCATGTGCCCGAGACGGAGATTGATTAATCTCCATCAAATTAGTGATATCAAAACCGGTCTCATCGCTCTACAGCCTAGAAGCGCTTGTTGCGCAATCCTCGGTGTTGCACAGCAGTGACACGTCATCAAAAACTTTCCCTGCCTGTTTAGGCGACGACAACGAAAATCTTAAAACGTTAATAACTCGCGATCTAAATCATCCCGCCTAATTATAAAAAAAGGTTATGTGTTTGACGGGCCCCCGCTGTCCATTCGCTAGTCTCGTTAGATTTGATCTTACCTCCCATTGTGGTCGATCGCATCGATAGTGTTGTGGCTATTGTTAGCTGCTACACACACATTCACAACAACATCCGGTCCGTCTGTAAAAGTGGTCCGGGCACTATAAACGATGGATTAAATAGCCCCAGGCCCTTAAGGTGTTAACCGAATGTATGCCAAGAACGCAGGACCTTGTTCTTCTCTCCACAAACGAGGGAACTCGTCTTTCTTTAATTTAATTTAATCCAGCAATTTTCTTTGCTTTTACTCACATGTTAAGACAGCCTCCACACGGATGCGACATGCACGTGGCCTCGCGCACGCTTAATGTTTTAACCCATTATGGTCGATTAAAAAAAAGGCTTCTAAATCCTAACATTTTTCTGAAAAACCCATGTTTCTATGTCAGTGGTGCTCAACCTTTTTCATGTCAAGGACCCCCAGAATTATCTGTATTTGGCCTCGGACCCCCTTCTCAAAATATGTAGTTCCAGGGACCCCCCAGAAGGGCTTTTACTATTGAGCTTTTTGAGCGGTGCACACCGCTCCTTCAAATGGCTGTGTGTGTGTCCGTCTGTCCGTGCGGCCTACATCTTGTCCGATTAAACTAGAGTAGGACCTACAGTATTGACCCCTTACGACCTATTGACCCCTGCAGATGCCGGGCCTTTCACACTAAGCACTCTCCCATTGACCACTGCAGGAGACAGACACACACACACACACACAGGCCAGGGGGCAGGGCTTGACACACACACACACACACACACACAAACGGTCAACTGTGCTTGACTCCAAAGCCACCGCTCGACATCACATTATGGCGTGATTTTTCTATTCATTAGTGGAAAGATCTCCATGCATTGGTGCCACCAATTTACAGATTAAAGGAGCAGTCCATGCTAGAAGGCTTTCTTACCTTTATTTGTAGTTGTTACGTCCCCACCAAAGAGGTCCAGGTGTTATTTTGTGCAAAAACTTATTGGCTATTTCCCCTACCATAAGCCCTCAATGACTTGCATTGAATTGAATGGGAATTAAATGGGGCTATGGGGTGTTGTGCTAATTCACTTATTTCCATCGAAATAAATAGTGAAGTGTGCCGCTTGGGAGATTATTTACATTATGAAGAGAGGATATATACAAAAAACAATAATTTTGAGCGATGGAAATAGCCCCATTCAATTCACATTCAATTCATTTAGGGCTTACATTAGGGGAAATAGCCAATAAGGAGGTTTTGCACAAAATAACACCTGGACCTCTTTGGTGGGGACGTAACAACTACAAATAAAGGTAAGAAAGCCTTCTAGCATGGAATTCTGATTTAAAAAGCACCTCCTCTTTAATCGCAGTAAGAGAAGGCTCTCCGTAGCTGGCTCAGATCGTGTCTGGAATTAAATAAAAAATGATGTAATGTCGGAAAAGAGAAATTGATCTTTCTGTTGTGTGTGTGTGTGTGTGTGGTTGTGTGGTTGTGTGTGTGTGTATCTGTGTTTTTTTGTGTGGTTTGTTTCAGATCTGATGGTGGAACTGTCGGGCGCCCAGTTTATCAGATTCGCCCCCGAAGTTGTGCCTGAGCTGTTGAAATCAGTCACGTTCTACACAGGCAGGTTCAGCAACAAGGTGAGCCTTAACTCATTTCAACATGCCGTCCATAATAGCCGATCTTAAAACCCCAAAAGGGTGTTCCCGTCCAGAACGGTTTGTTAATGGAGTGTTTTGTTTTCAGGCGTTTCACATCGAAGTGATCAAAGAAGAGGACGTTGCTTAAGACCTCTGACCTTTTCCCATCCTCACCACAAAGAGGCTAAATTGTTCGAGACAGGCATGTTAAAAAACAATCTAAGAATTGTAAACCTGTTTTTTTTGTGATCAAGTGTTTTATTTTATTTTTTGTTAAAAGAAAGAAAAAGGGGGTTTCCCCCACCCCACCCTCCCACTCCAATTGTAAACACATATATATCAACATTCTGTTATGTGTTCCAGTTGAAATGTAATCCCACTATTCTAATTTGGTTTTGTTCTTTTTATGCTTAATTTTCTTTTTGTCAATAAACATGACCGTGTGTGATATGTTTTTGATTGATTCCTATTTTATTAGACCAGGAAGGGGTGGCAGTAACTAACTATATCAGTGGTTCCCAAAGTGGGGTCCAGGGACCCCTAGGGGGTCCTTGAGGGAGTTCCAGGGGGTCCCCAGCTAATCCAACTATGGGTCTGTAACTCAGTGTACAAATGGAACCCTAACTGGTCCATTCGGAGTTAAATGGTCCCAGAGAAATAAATGTCATTAAATGGTGGTCCGTAGACTAATGTATGTCAAACTGGGGGGTCCTTGAAATTAAACGGGTTGAGCATCACTGCTAGAGCCGTAAAAATCTTCTCTTATATGTTTTCAAATGGGGGTCTGCGTGCTCATTAGTCAATTTGGGGGTCCTTGACATGACAAAGTTTGGGAACCACTGACTATATCATTAATTCCTCACAAAGGCTTGGTGTAGGTCAGTGGTTTTCAACCCTTTTTTACATCAAGGTCCATTTTTTCAGCATTTGTGCCACGGACCACAGTTTGACATTTAGCCTCTCAGATCCTAAATTAAAGAATAATTTGTTGTCGTTGGATAAGATATTGTCCACAATAAGAGGCAACAGGCAAAACATTTTCTCAAAATAATTCTTCTACAAGGCCCGGCATCTGCAGGGGTCAATAGGTTGTAAGGGGTCAAGACGTCAATGTAGGTAGACTTCTTGTAACTTCTTGTAACTTAAGTAATGCAGTTGTTTACCGGTATTTAACTCTTGAGCGTAAAATGGACCCACATGTGTCCATTTGGTTACCAACTCTCCATGTACAGTAGCTGTGGTCGGGGGAATATCCAGAAGGGCAATAGTCTAAAAAAATAAGAAAAACAGTGAATTGACACAAAATAATGTGTAATTGTCATACTCTAGAAAGTAGAAACTCGGGTTATCGGGAGACACACCCTTTAGAACTTGAGTTGTGCTTGAATTTCAAGCACAAAAGCCTTGAAATGTACTGTAATTCTGCAAACTGTTAATACATACTTCAATCAGTAGGCTCCACGTGGGTTCTTTAAAATCCTCCAATTGCCCTGCCCACTTCCCCCCCACACCAGCTGTAGTGTAAACAAACATGCAGATGATGTAGGTCTCCGTTCTGTTTGGAAGTAAAAGTTAAACAAGTACTGTAAATGGAATGTTCCCCCTCGTGGAAGAAGAGAAGTGTTGTCGTCTGGGACTTTATTCTCAGGTGAGTTACCTTTGGTGTGTGTGTGTGTGTGTACGGCGCGCTCAAAACGTGCATGCCATGTGCCATATGTAGCCTAATGGTATTAATTATTATGTTAAACAGTATGGAGATTAGTCAACGAGACTGAACTAGTGCAACTCAGTGCAGCTTAACCCAAGTTAATTATCTGCCTATTGGAAACCCTCTGCAATCTATAATATTGGCGGCATGTAGAAAATAAGGTTTTAAGTGAAATGTCCATACTATGTACTTTTCTAAATGTATATTCAGGTTCAGGTTTATTTGTCATTTGTATAGATACAGAGTATACATACAATGAAATTTATTTTGCTCAGAGAACTCTCAGTCTTACATACACAGGACATAAACAAACATCTATAGTGCAAGAAAAGACAAAAACAGGAAAAGAAAAGTGCAAGTGAAGTGAAGTGCAATACAGTTCAAGGTCAGCTGTTCAGCAGCCTGACTGCCTGGGGGTAAAAACTGTTACTGAGACGGGTGGTACGAGATTTGATGCTCTGGTAGCGTTTTTTGGAGGGGAGTAGTTTGAACAGGGTATTTGCGGGGTGGCTGGTGTCTTCCATGATGTTATGGGCTTTTTTCATACAGCGAGTGGTGTAGATGTTATGGAGACTGGGTAATTCTGTAGCTGCTGTTTTAATGGTCCTCTGCAACCTCTTGCAATCCTGAGCGGTCGTGTTACCGTACCACACTGTGATACAGCCAGTTAAGACACTTTCAATTATACAGCGATAAAAGTTCACTAGTCCTTTTGTACTTAAGCCAAAAAATTTAAGGCGCCTCAGAAAGTACAGTCGCTGCTGCGCCTTCTTGAGGATGTACTCGTTGTTGAGTGACCATGTGAATGTGTCTGTGATATGTATGCCCAGGAATTTAAAGTTATCAACTATGTCGACAGATGACCCTTTGATGGAAATGGGTGTGTGGATGCCTTTGGACTTCCTAAAGTCTACAATGATTTCTTTGGTCTTATTGGTGTTAAGTGAGAGGTTGTTGTTATCGCACCATAGAGTTAGATCCTCTATCTCCCTCCTATAGGCCCTCTCATCACCGTCAGTTATTAGTCCGATCACTGTGGTATCATCCGCAAATTTAATTATGATGTTATTCTCGTATCTGGCGACACAATCAAACGTAAACAAGCTGTACAGCAGAGGGCTGAGGCAGCAGCCTTGGGGCGCACCGGTTCTGGTGAGAATTGTGGATGAGCTTCTCTCTCCTATGCGAACACACTGGGGCCTACCCGTCAGAAAATCAAATAGCCAGTTACAGATGGAGCTGCCCACACCAAGGCCACTGAGTTTCAACACTAATTTAGATGGTACAATAGTGTTAAATGCGGAACTATAGTCTATGAACAGTAGTCTGACATAAGAGCTTTTCTTTTCTAGATGTACCAGGGCAGTGTGTAAAGCAAGAGAGATTGCATCATCCACAGATCTATTTGCACAGTAAGCAAACTGTAAAGGATCAATACTAGCAGGAATTATGCTCTTGATATAAGAGATAACCATTTTCTCCAGGCATTTCATGAGAACAGATGTCAAAGCAACAGGTCGATAATCGTTGAGACAGGTAACAGGTTTTTTCTTGGCAATGGGTACAATTATTGTTTTTTTAAAACACAATGGCACCACGCACAATGACAGGGACAGGTTAAATATGTCTGTGTAAACTGTAAACCCATGACAGCTGGTTATAGCATGTCTCAAGGACACGAGAGGCTATCCCGTCTGGCCCTGCAGCTTTATGAGCAAGCTCGGCACTCTGTGACGAGCTTGTAGAGCTGCTATTTTTCAATAGCTAAAGTATAACATAATGTTTTAAAACACCAAAAGGGGTTCCCGTCCTGAATGGGTTAATGTTAATGAGCCCCTTATCGAGCCTGCTTATTGATCTGGGCTTTTACTATTGATCTTTTTGAGCGGTGCACACCGCTCCTTCAAATGGCTGTGTGTGTGTCCGTCTGTCCGTGCGGCCTACGTCTTGTCCGATTAGACTAGAGTAGGACCTACAGTATTGACCCCTTACAACCTATTGACCCCTGCAGATGCCGGGCCTTTCACACTAAGCAGTCTCCCATTGATCACTGCAGCACGCACACACACACACACACACTCTGCAGGACACACACGCGCATGCGCATACACACTGCAGGACGCACACACACACTGCAGGAGACAGACACACACACACACACAGGCCAGGGGGCAGGGCTTGACACACACACACACACACTCTGCAGGACACACACGCGCATGCGCATACACACTGCAGGACGCACACACCCTGCGGCAGGTGACGTGATGTTGTAGTTTTCTAACTTTAGAAAACGACAGCGCGGTTGATGTGGCAGGCACTGTGTGTGTGTCCTGTTTATCCTAAGGTCCGGTGGCAAATGCAAACACAGAGATTACCCAGTACCCACTACCCAAAGCTTGCATCTATTAAAATCATTCCACTGTATAACGAAAGGCAGAACTCGGGGGTACCGATTAGCCTCAGACTGGCATATATTTATTGACTACACAGGGGGAATTCCCCCGAAATGAATAAGAACAGCATATGAATATGAGTAAAAGTAAATACACCCTGTTACATCACGAATCAAACTCGATCATATCAGTTCGTCCGGGGGCGCCCCTCGAAAGCAGGACAGAAGGCTAGTCGGTCCTGGAGAATTCTGAAGTTCTTATCTCTTACCACTTGTTATATCAAAGCAGCGTTGTCCTATGACATAAAAGGTCTATTTGATCCCGCCAGCGATAAGCTAGCGATCACCTTAAACTGGAGTATGTATAGGCCTTTTAACATGTCCTGTAGGCCTACGTATACCTCTGACTGCAGTGTGTCTGTGTCTAGGACAGACACACAGAGACCAGGAGGGACTGTCCAGCTCCGTCTCCTACTCAGAGCTGGTCAATGAGGGTCAGTTAAGTTGTCATAATATCCCAGTTATATATGTATGCCATGATGCCATCCTTTGTTGAGCTGCTTGTGTGACCATTGCTTTGAGTAACGGTTTGCCTGGCACAGGATGTGGTACTGTGTATGAGATGTTTGATGTATTTTTTGTTTTGTTTGCCTTTTTATTGTCTTAATATAACCATGCTTAAGAGTTGCACCAAGGCAGCGGTTTCAAACCTAATTTGATGATCCGTTCATCGACTAGATTTTAAGACAATGGTGTCTCAGAACTATATTGTGAGACTGAGGATGTGTGGCGTTCGTTTGACATGCCTTGACAAAGTACCATCCTTGAAGTAATGCTAATTACAAATGCCTGTTGTTGGGTCTTTGTCTTTGGTTTTCCAGTAATAGAAAAAGGTTTGGGACCTCTGCATCAAATGAACTCCAATACACTACTTGATTGTGTGTTTTGTCTGTGTGAGAGCGGTGTAGGCTATGATTGTTTAAAAGACTGATGAATTTAGACGTAATCTAAAAGCTGTGAGAACTACTCTCATGCTAACCAATGCCTAACGTCAGCGAAAAGGTGTTTTTTTGTTTTTTTTTAATACAAACATGAAAAATAAAATACTCAATTAAAAAAAAGATTTACGTTGTTGGCTATTATTTATGTCACAAACTGGTTTTGAAGAGTGAAGGTTGTATTTAGAAAGATCACAAGAAGATTCACACAGAGACAGTATAGGTAGGCTATAAGAAGTGTGTGTGTGTGTGTGTGTGTGTGTGTGTGTGTGTGTGTGTGTGTGTGTGTGTGTGTGTGTGTGTGTGTGTGTGTGTGTGTGTGTGCGCGCGTGCGTGCGCGTGTGTTGTCTACTGATAGTCATCATGACAGTGAATCATTATGTCTGTCTGGTTGAAAAACAGTCTGACCACTAGATGGCAGTATAGATTCGCCTGGTGCACCCGACTTAATTCAGCTGCCTGTACAAGCCTGGTGACGCGAGGTTAACAACTATCTGTGTATATAACTGGGTTCGGCCTAGAGTCTGTTCAGTAAATTTCAATTTAGGATTAAATTGTCCATGAAAGAAGCAGATTGTCCACATAAAGTGGGGCTTAACAAGAGTCTCTGTCTTTATGTTTATTATTCAGCTGAACCAGCGACCCACGGTCGACGAACTGCGAGACAGAAAGATTCTGATCCGCTTCAGTGACTATGTGGAAGTGGCCAAAGCTCAGGACCCGTGGAGTGTCATGTTTTTTGCCAAAATTGTCCAAGATAACACACATCTGCTGACAGAACATTTCTTATCATTCAGGACAGTTCAACCTCCACAAAATCAGAATTATTACCAATAACTAGGCTAATCAATTACAGGCTGTTTATTTAGACTTTGCAGTGTACGGAATTCTACACATTTGCAGAACTGCTGCCCATCATCAATATATATAGTATCCTATATCACGATGTTTGGGATGTTGCCTTGTTTTCCTCCTGCAGCTATGTCTTGCCAGTCCAAAGGTCGCAGTGACTGCTGCGTCTGCATGCACTTCACTTAAGAGATGCTTGCCTTTAATGCCTGACATTTGTGAAGCCTTGAGTTGAGTCCCATCCAAGGCCCCTTTATATGACCGAGATATTAATGTAGTCCCAACAGACCACAGAGTTTGCCTCATTGTGTTTGTGTGTGTGTGTGTGTGTGTGTGTGTGTGTGTGTGTGTGTGTGTGTGTGTGTGTTTGTTTCCTTAAACATGCAGGGAGAAAAGGACAATTGCCCTATAATCATGATCATTTAGGCAAGTACCTCTCAATGCATAGGCTACACTGCATGCTGGTGCCCTACTGGCCATGTGCTTTGTACTACTGTTTTGCTTTTAGTCCATGCATGTGGTAATTGCCTTTTCAGTAGACTATGCTAAACTTGACCACACCTGAAATACTGACCACTGCTGTTTTTGACTGGCTCTGCCAAACTCATAGAGACAATAAAAGATTCACCTTCAGACCAAATACACATCTTCCAGAGGGAGGAGTGGAGGACGGACAGGACAGAAGGTCTCTCCACAGCAGGTGACTTGAACCTGCTGCTGACTGTCAGATGAATGGTATTTGTACAAGAACCAGGATTCAAAGTGAAAGACCACTGCAGGCAACATTCTGGAGGAGGAGGGAGTGTTAACACGACTGACTGTTCGATTCCTGTCTTAAATGGTAAATTTATATAGCGCTTTTATCCATGGCGCTGTACATAGATTGTGCATTACATTCACCCATTCATACACCGATGGCGGTGGTGACAACCAGCAAATGGTTGTCAACACAGGAGCAATTTGGGGTTCAGTGTCTTGCTCAAGGACACTTCGACACTAACTCTGGGGGAGCCCGGGTTCGAACTGGCAACCTCAACCTTGTGGTTTCCATCCGGCCACTCTACCCCTGATCCACCGAATGATGCATCGTCTTGATGAGGACATTCATTCAGAGACAAAAACGTCTCTTTCAGGATTTTATTTATTCATCCTGAGCGTTATTGTCCTGTCATGAAGCCGTGGCCACAGATTCTGTAAATCCTGTACATGAGATGATGGAGAGAAGCAAATAAAGGAATTTCCTGTTTGTAAAACGTTCAGTGCATCATCCACACTGTAATCTGGCTCTGAATAATCTATATGAGGCCTTCATCATGACTGACATCACGAAGCTTCAAAACATCGGAAAACCTCAACAAGGGCTGAGGGTTTCTTAGGGACTGTCCAGAATGTCAATAATCAGTGTGGGTCTTCTTCATTTAGAAAAACACACCAACCACAGTTTCAGACCCATTGATGAAGCTACACTGGATCACAAAGTGGATGTCCAGAAATCACTAAAAGGTATTTAATTAATTGGAAACGACCAAACAGCAGAACACATTCAGTCACACTGAGAGGTAGTTTAAGAAGCTTCATCGGTTTCTAAAGGGGGAAGAGGAGGCCAGTTGCCACTGCACTGAGGAATGAAGAGCAACTCGATCCTTTCTCAGTTGACAAAGGATCGAGAATATTGACGGTCTGAGCACCCTGACCTTCATGGTCTGGGACAAGTTGAAAATAATGTTGAATTGCAACAACCCATTGGACAACCCATGCTCTACCTCCTGAGCCTGCACAGCCGCCCTAAATAATTCTGTCTCCTACACTCCTGCCAATCTGAATGCATCCTGTTTGAGATGTACAGTATGAGATATGGAGAATTAAGACTGCAGCGGCCTGACAATGCAGATGTTTGACAACGTTTTCTCTGGGTTCTGAAGGCTTAACTCTGGGACTCACATCTGGGATGTTGACAAAACACGCTGAACATGTCATGTTCATTGTCATTGTTGTGTCATTGTCACTTTTTCGACCTCGACATTAGTCTGACCGACTAATACTATCCTAAACCCTAACCCTAACGTCAGTCTTAACCAGCCACGTAGGTCACTAACCCTAACCTCAGTCTTAACCGGCCACGCCTCAGTCTTAACCGACCACGTAGGTCAGACTAACGGGATGTCAGACTTATGGGCAGTCCCCCTGGACACTGGGTGTGGTTAGTCTTTTCAGGGGAGTAACAGGAGGGGTCATTTCTGGAGAATAGGGCATTTAAAATACATAGCATGCTCCATGAAGCAGAAGCAGATTGGTGTCTGCATAACAATAGATTTGCAACCACCTTCTTTCATCTTCCTTTTCCAATCCGGTGGCACTGATTTATGCTTTGTTGTATGATGGAGTCATTCAACGAAAATAGCCAACGTACAAGCTTGCAACACATTAAGCATTAGACTCCTCTATTCCCTATGGCTCCATGGACAGAAGCAGCTTCCTCTGAGGGGGGATATTGCTAATTAACAGGCTTTGAAATGTAATCCGTGATTAGATTAGGATACTGATTATTACTGGTATTTTTTTATATTTTTTCTAGTTTTCCCTGAACTTTGCCAATATGATATAAAAATGTGATAGAAAATGGGCAGGGAAATATCCAAGAGAGAGCCAAACCTTTCACTTGTACACAAGGAGCTCTATTTCCGTCCATGCTAAACCCATTATCCCTAAACTTCCTTGCCTTTTTTTACTATTTTGAAAAACATTTTTTAATAGTTCAACTAGCCTATCTATATCGACACGTTGTGAGCTTGTAGATTGGCTATTTTAAACTAATAGGCAAGGAAGTTTAGGGATAAGGGGTTTAGCATGGACAAAAATAGAGCCCAAGATGTGTACAAATCTAATGGGTGGACTGAAACTTACTGAGCACATTCATGGTGAAGTATTTGAGTGGCGTGCCTTTCTTCAAGGGCCACCCTCAGGCAAAAATGTCTTACGTCTTAAGTTATACAGTATGCACTGCACATAAGATATTTCATGAGCTTGAAGCTTGCTGTGCGTGTGTGTGTGTGTGTGTGTGTGTGTGTGTGTGTGTGTGCGTGTGCGTGTGCGTGTGCGTGCGTGTGTGTGTTTTTACTATTGTACTTTATTGTAGTAATTTACAATAGTGTATTATACAGTGAAAATCGTATTAAGGATGGCAATGCTGTAGCTAGTGGGACTATCAGATGTTTAGTCTAGTTGATTTTAGTTATGATTGTTTGTCTAAATATATTAGCTTGTATAACCCTTTTGTCATCCCCAGATTCCTAATATCAATTTACCACATGTATAGATGTAGTTGTAATTGATTATTCTGTTACTTAAGTTCCCAACCACACAAATAACTCACACAGTGGACTCGCTGGACTGGACAGTGGGGTCCGCTCTGTGTGACCCCTGTCCACTGGACAGAGGTCGGGTCACAGGTCTCTGCTCCAGGGTCAGAATGCAGACACACTATTCACTTTACTTCAGTGTGTCAGACAAGAGAACACTATTGCAGCAGAGACACTGGCACCATGTACAAACATCAAAGGCACATCACGGCTTTGTTTGACTTTTTCCAAATATAGTTATTGTCTCTCTGCTTTCACATGTAATTTTATTCTTGTCCTGACCCGAATCTATTTATGCCAGGCTCTCTGTGTGTGTGTGTGTGTGTGTGTGTGTGTGTGTGTGTGTGTGTGTGTCTCATGTGTGTGTCGACTCGTGTTTGTGTGTGTGTGTGTGGTCCAAGTCTGCCAACATGCCATTAACCGAGGCACAGAGAAAATACACACACACACACGCACGCACGCACACACGCACACACGCACACACGCACCCATGCACACAAATACACAGATAGGAATTACGGCAGGAACAATTGTGGCACCGGCTCATGCCTCCGAGAACTATGCATGCATCATGTGTTTAGCCTTTCCTGCCAATGTCTGTGCAATGCAGTGTGCATTCATTGTTTTGCTTTTCCAATGGCCGGAAGAGCTCAGCTGAAGGCTGATGATGATGGAGCTCAGCTCTGGGCCAGTGGAAAAACGTTCAAGAATTTCTTTTAAGACATTGTTCTCATGGGAACCTGCAGTGCTAACTCGTGTTTGTAGGGCTGGGCAATTAACCGAAATTATATCGAAACTGAAATTTAGAACCAATAACCGACTTAATCTCGCTCATGTCGGTTAATTGATGAATGGAGAAGTAAATCTTGAATATATCAATGAATCGACATTGACCATTTTGAATAATCGTCAAAATCGATTAGTCTCACATTGAGAGGATGAACGCGGCTGACATCAACAATCCTTAATTTATTACACTGACCCTACTGTAATTTATTTATATTATTATTATTATTATTATTATTATTGTCTTTATTTTATTTTGTATTTTTTTATACATATTTATTATTATTATTATTATTTGTTTGCATACTTCTATTAGTCTTCTATTATGTCTATGTATATTTGTATGTGCCTTTTATTTCATATGGTGCAAGGTACCGGGGTTGTGGCTCTTTCAGAGCGGGAACTCTGGGGGGAGGGGAGGGAAAAACGGGGAAAAGAATGTTCGAAAAATGTTGTATAATATTTTCGTGTGAACATTAATAAATAAAAAAACTTTGATCAAAATCGATTAGTCTGACCATGCACTAAAGACCTGTATTATACAGCATTTTGTTTTACAAGTCAACCAGCCCTACGTGATAGTCATGATGCTATATCCCATACGCCATGCCAGTCAACCTCTAAGGCAGTGCTCCAGGGCCTCCAAATAATAGACATACACAAAGATTGTATTGATTATACAACATTAATATGAAAAACAAATGGGCTATATTTGAAAACAAATGGCATCGTAATTCTTCTGAAAATGCACTTTTGAGATTTTCAAGCGGGCCCTGAACCAGAAGTTGGGAAGCTGTGTCTTTATGTTGGGTTTTCTCCGTCACTGAACAGAGCATTTGAGGGTGTTTGAATGGTTTGGGCATCAATGAGGCCTGAAGCAATGTCCAGAACTGAATGGACCAATGCCACCACCACACTCTTTTACTCTTTTACTAGAGCGGTGTGGAAAAAATGTTTTCTTTCTCTCTCTCTCTCCCTCTCTCTCTCCCTCTCTCCCTCCTCCTCCTCCTCCTTGTGTGTGCCTGTCTCGGTCTGGTCAGTGCTATGCCATCATTAGTGTTTTGCTGAGCCCAATCCCCTTAAATGGCACTATTCATACAAAGTGGGCCATGGTGTTTTCCCCATGTCTGCTCTGGTCTTAATTCCCATGTTGAATGAACTGAGAGCTAGAAGGAAATCCAGACCCTGCAACACAAAGTTCAAGCTGGGCAGACCCAAAAGTATCGCAGAGACCAGGATGAAGGAAAGACAATGCAGCATTTTCTGTAGTAGGCATATATATATACACGTATATATATCTGTGTGTGTGTGTGTGTGTGTGTGTGTGTGTGTGTGTGTGTGTGTGTATATATAATATATATACACACGCACGCACGCACACACGCACACACACATATACACACACACGCACGCACACACGCACGCACACACAAACACACACACAAACACATACATGCACATTATGTACTATGTATTAGTTCATTCATTCATTCAGTCAGTTAGTTAGTTAGTTAGTTAGTTAATTATGAATAGCAATATTTCAATCAGTAATCAAATTCAGCTCAAATATATCTTAAGATCTGATGCAGTAACTAGTTCTATAGTACAGTACTAAATAAAATGTCTCTGATGCATTCCCTGTCACTGTCACGGATATCCGGCATAGCCTAGTAGTAGGCCTATGTTAATTATTAGTTAGGAGGCTGCTGACTCGCAGCTGATCATTTCAGTGGGGCAGATGCTATGCTGTACAAGAGATTATTATTGCTTCCTGTCAGTCACAGACTTTGCCTGTCTTGTCTAGGTATTGTATTTCTATGCTATCCATTTCTTGAATTCCCCAGCTGTATCTCATTTACAGTGTATTAGTCCTGTTCCCCAGTCAGTCCTTGTTTGGTGTCACAGGATCATGTCAGTTTGGTTGTGATGTCTGTTCTGTTCACCTGTATTAAAACACTCAATAATATGTAACATCTGTGCCCAGAGTCACATTGTTTATATGTATTTTTTGTTTGCTATGCACCATTTTCATGTATTTTATTATTTTTCCACCAATCTGCTTTGATCTGAGGTTTTTCTAGTTATTTGCTGGACTATATGCAATGAGAAACCAGTTAGATCCATGTGTTGCTATGGCAACAGGCAGTGATTGGGAAGCCCCGCCCACAGCTCACCTGGCTGATGGAGTGAGGGGCAATCACATTGTTTGAGCCACCTGGAGAGATTGACTCTGTCAGTCCAGAGTGGAGGTGTAGAGAGATACTGAGGAGGCAAGAGGAATATTTCCCAAGTCTTGCCATACAGCCATTTTTCCCTTAATATTGGATTCTACCTTTGGACTAAGTTTGGATTTCGATCGAGGACGGACTTTGCATAACGGTGTAAAGGGTGGTAAGAGGAGACTTACCACTACACAGCATTGACTGGGTTCCATCTTGGATTTCTTTTTGGACATTTAAGTTCGCTTTGGACAGTGCCAGGACACTTGAGCTTCACACCCATCCCTTTTGAGGCGGTTTATTTTATTTTGATATCATTAAGTGACTATTCTTTTTATTGAAAACTTTATTTTGTTTTGAGTTTATTAAATCACAGTTAAACTTATTTACTGATTTCTGTAGTGATTATTATTCTGAACTGACCAACCACCTCCCTCATTTTTGCTAATAATAGGTTCCTTTACTTGTTATTATTGTAACTGTTATAATATAATGGTTACCTATAATGGTTACCTGCCTGGCTGTCCTGAACTTCTCACCACTTCCTAAATCAAGTAGGCCTATGTGACAATTTCCTGCTATCCGGTAGCATTAAACCACAGATTTATCTCCTTCCCGCCCCAGCTCTTTCCCTTAAGGACCAAACTTAACATTTCTGAATAAACATCACCACTGTGAAATTCCAGAATCACAGTCTCACAAAACACAAGGGTGTGTGTTGTGCATGTGAGTAAGTGTGCATGCAGCCAAAATTAATTTTCATAATACAACGTTGACAGCTGTCTATTGTGACGTGGAAGAAACTTTAACGCAGCCACAGTGCAGGCCCAAACCAGAGGCTTTCAATTCTGTCATCATCAACCCTAGCACAGCGATGGCACTGCCAGAATAAGCATGAAAGGGGAACAAGACAAAGGCGAAGCATGACAACATTGCCAAGCTGCTCTCAGCAGAACCAGAGAACCAGCTGTGTCTCCACAGCTGTGTGAAACATGTGTGTTGCTTTGCCTTCAGCCCTCGGAGGACATCTTTGTCATGCAAGTGTCCCTAACAACAACTAGAGACACACATGTGGAAGATAGATGGGTGGAAGTAACATCGTTGTCTTAACTGTGTGTTTTCATTTTTAGTATTATTATTATTATTTTAAAAGATTTATTTTTATTTTTTATCTATGAAACATTTTACTGTCCTGTGTTTCCTGTCAAGTCTGTTAATAAAAAACATCCAATTATCAAAGCATTTGGCTGCGTGCCCCGCTCTCTTTATGGCGGAAGTTTGAATGTCTATGTGCTTACATAGTTTCTTTACAGACACCAGGGGACAACCTCAACTGAATGTTTTCTGCCTTACACAATGAAGCCAAAAGCGGTGACTTCATTCTTGTTCTATCTGGGGGGAAATTCAAAGTCAGAGGTCTTCTATAGTATATTGTGCTGCAGCTTAAGCTCTTTTTTTCTTTCATGATGCATTTGATTTATGTAAACACAAGGGAGAAGTCTCTTGTATTTGATTTGGCACAGAGCTGTGTTGGATTTTGGCATCCAACTGTCGTCTCCTTGCTCTGGTATATCCTCATGATCCTCTTCTCTAACCTCCGACAACACATCACAGAGAAGCATCGCTGATGATGTTAATAATGTGACCAGTGATGGCACGGTTCAGATCTGGTGATGATGGATGGGCAGTGAGATCATCTCCCTAAAGTGGGCGCATTATGTCATTACAATAATGCCATTGAAATATTGCATTACTCCGTTGCGCACCAAGAATGTTCTTGAAGCGACTCCCACTCTGGCCTTCTTTGACAGAACTCTTGTACAAACATAAATCATGTTCCTCGTATTGCATGGTGTCATCATCTGTGGAACAACTTCCCTCTGTACATTCCTTTTGGGATGTACTGTGAGTGTGAAGTAAGAAGGGAGTCCATGAATCGTTCAATACCCTCGTCTCTACTTTGGCAGGCTGCCAACTTGGGACGCACGCGATAACCCGTAGAAGAGAAGCACAAACCCAAGGATTCAAGGAAGACATAGTGCATGTATGGATGTCTGTCTCTGTGCCACGGAATGATTATCGCCTATGATAGCTGAATCATCCGGAAAACCTCAACTGGCGTGTTTGTGTGTGTGAATGTTCAGGATGTGGTGAAGAAGCTTACATGGGAAAAACTTTACTTTGGAGGATTAATCTCACCACAGCAAAATATATGTTGTCACGTTGAAGGAATGAAACCAGATGCCTCCTACAGGTATACTTTTTGGGCTGTATTTTGCGTGTCTTAAGTACCAGGTCTTATTCCCTAACTTGAGTAAACTAAAGACCTGGAGGCGTGATCAATGCTCTTTGGCCACTCAGAATAGCCAAATGGCATTGATCACGCCTCCATGTCTTTAGTTTACTCAAGTTAGGGAATAAGACCTGGCACTTAAGACACGTAAAATACAGCCCTTTGTGTGTAGTCCTATCCACTGTTCATTCTTGCATTTAGTCATACCCGGCTGTAGAGTCAGTAACGATGTGTCCCTTTATTCCTATATATGGAGTTCTGTGTCAAGCATGCCCAAATATGAAGTGTTGTGATGTCAGAACAGACATGTCCAGAGCCATGTGCTGGTTCTGGACAACCGGGTATACCACGGACTCGACACCGGGCACTGCACTCCCTGTGGTGGTGTGGAACGGTGTGTGTCGAACAGGTTTAGAGTTACGTGGATTACAGACCTATACACACACAGAGATTTGGTGCATTTATATATAGATAAAAATAGTAATATATGACATATATCAATATGCTAGATCTGATATTTTCTTTGTGTTTGAATGTTTGTATTGTGATATTTGATGTCCATATCACCTAATCCTATTGTCTTAAATATTGATATTGCACCATCTTTGGCAACAGCCAACTAAACACACAAATGTTTCAGCCGGCGAAAGAAAACACAAAAAAGTGATTACATTTACTTCAAGAACCCCAGCCATATATTTACAAGGACTAAGTAAACAATAATATTATTACATACAATCTGAATTAAACATTAAACATTTCTCCTAAATTGTCTGTACAGTGACTGTTTCTAAGACACAACATTAAGCAAAACACATGAAGAAAAATGCTGCTTATTTACAAGAAGCAAGCCTAACTGAAATCAATATTTAGATCTCCTGGGTCCTAGATCACATACTGTCAGATGCTGTCCTGACAGCAATAACATAGCAGATCTACAAGCTCGTAGATTGGCTATTTTCAGCGAGTAGATTTGGTGTAGAGCCTAGGGAAAATAATTAGGCTACAGAGGACCAAGTAGGGCAGGCTACCGATTCGACCATGATTACCAACTAGTATATATGGGGTTGGCTTAAAAGACACCACTGCATGATGTGACCCCGGTCACATCAGGCCAATGTGGTCAAGAGGGACTTGAGAACTCAAGTGCGGGGGTGGAACTTCGTGGAAGTCTGTATTACCGAGGCGATGGGAATTTGAGAGATGTGTTTTTGTAAATATGGGAACTTCCTCTCTGTGTGTGTGCCCCTATATTCCCTGATACACAATTAAGTGAATCATGTAAAAGACCAGGCTTGCTGGACACGGACAGTTCAGACAGGTCACTCCTCATCCTAATTAATGCCCTATTTTTACAGCCGCTTTTCTTTTTCTCTTGCTTAGTGTAACGGTAGCCTTGAAAGCCACTCTCAGCGGAAGCAGGGGATGTGCTGTTTATAGCAGTTCGGCTTTTGGTACACAACCTCATTAAATGATTTTTTTGTATCCAAATGACCTCATTTCCTGTTACACAGGGGTTCACAAGTATACCTGTGAAAACAATACTTTGCCCTATCCTCTACACGAGTAAGAGTTTCCACATACTGCTCTCGACGGGCTAGGCCTTTTCCCCCACCTCTCGTAGTGTCATGGAAACATGCATCCAGAGGCAGTCTTTTTTGGCATGGGAGACGGCGGGCTCTTTCCATTCATGGAATAATCTGCACGGGTGGAGTTTTGATTAGGAAAAGGCACAAAGGAAGGGCACATGTGAGGTTTAGCTGGAACCTGATTATTTGCCATCTTTGAGACTACCTGCGTTGTTTCCACGAAGAGAGAGAGTGAAAGCATAAAGTTAGTTAGGGACTACAAGCCAGGGTACTGCAGGCAGGTTCCTGTTTTGGAGAGTACATGGTCAGTGAGTGGATTATATTCCATCTACTGTATATCTATGGTGTATACTGCTGCGGCTGCTTCTGCTGGTTGGGTTAATGGAGACCAATATGCATGCATTGCATGGTCTGATACAATCACCAACCACTTTCATTAATCACTTTAACACTGAAATGCTGAGTTTTTTAGAATTGATTGTGATGTTGTTTCTGTCCTCTGAGTGCGGTGTAGTCATCAGCCATGTCATTATTATTTGATTGTTTTTGTCTTTTTCTTTGATGGTTATGTTTTGTCTCTTTTTATTGTAAGTCTCTTTGTTTTGTTTGTTTGTATGTTTTTGCTATTTTTTGTCCAATCTGTAATTTACTGGTTAAACATTATTGAAATGCTTGTATGCCAAAAATCATAATAAACACTGAAATACTTTTTATCCCACTACTATTTTGGAGAAATATATATGGGGGACATGGGGAGAGCAACGGACTTGAACTCATGCTTCCTTCATGCCTGAGTGTCCAAGTTGCTCCTTTACACCTGACAGGGGGGAGTTTCCCTGGTTGGACGTAGCGCGTGGAAGGAACACGTTATTCCAACCAGTTCCTTTCCCCTCCATCAGGCGCCCCGGCTGGCCAGGGGGAGGCAGTTTAGTGACCAGGATTACTGTATGTTTTTTGTGAGGGTACCTACCCTAGGCGACACAGGGAGAACATGCAAACTCCACACAGAAAGGCCCTTTCGCCAACCTGGGGTGTGAAAGAAATCACACCCGTGTCACATGGGTGAAGTGAGGGGCGCTCTTATCATCACACATCATCATGCATCATCTCATTCCGCTGATTCCAGCCAATCACAATTTGCATCTTCAATGTTTCTGTTTATGTAATCTTTGTGTGTACAAAAACACTCAAAGATGGCCATTCATTGCGGGCGCCCGCTGGCCAAGTGGTCTCATGCCACATAGGCTTTTGCCTGACAGTCCCGTTCATGACGAGCTTTTCTGCATGTATCTCCCCTTCTCTCTCTCCCTCTTTCCTGTCCGTCTTCACTTGCCCATCAATACAGGCAGAAAAGCCAAAAAGAATTATTTAAAAAAAGAAAAAAAAAGAAAGATGGCCATTCATTGTCAATGGCATTCAATGTTTGTGTTTACACAAACGCTCAAAGCTGGCCATTTATTGTCAACGGCATTCAATGTTTGTGTTAGGACAATGTTTGTGTTTACACACACCCTCAAAGCTGGACATAGGAAGGGCGTTAATGCAATATAGTGCTCAAGTCTTAAATTGTGTTTTGACACAACCTCTTTAAACCTGCAATGCAAGGCATTGCAAAGCCAAGCAAGTTTATTTGTATACCATATTTCATACACAGGCAATTCATTATGCTTTACCAAAGGCATTAAAAAGACATGCACAAGTCATACAATGCATTACAATATTTAAAAAAGATAACAAAAGACACATGAATTGATGATTCGTTTTTCTTAATAAAAAGGCACTGCATATATATATTATATTAACATATTAGAACATAATAGACGACAATTCTGCAAAATTGGCACCCATTCACCAAACACAGGCAATCTTCAAGTTCACAAAACGTCACGAGCTTGTAGACAGGCTATTTTCGGCTAATAGTTGTTGGTGTAGACTAGAGGGGACAAATTAGGGTGTCATGGATAGAGCCCAGGACCCCGGTCAACAAAGTATGTAGGGTTGAAGGAGCAGTGCATGGTTAATGTGAGGGAGTTTTGGATTCACATGCACTGTGGGGCCTCCTTTGTCTGGTATCTCAGTGGTGCCCATGCGTGCCAGGACTCTGGCCCAGGCTCAGATTACTGCTGGGAAAACAGCCATAGCATGAGTCCAACAGGTGATGGAGGGGGTTGTCATAACACTCCAGCCACTTCTCCACCCAGGGAACTACTGATCAAAATTAATTACACATTGGAGATGACCTCAGACGATTATTTATAGGCTCTCTTTGGGGTTTAGGGAAAGGGGATCCCCTGGGAGAAAATGGAGGTATAAGGCTTCGGTCCAAGAATAAACCTCTCGTCGTGACATGGGACAACTCGCCTTCCGCTCACTGGTTTCAGGGAAGTAATGTGAGGCTAGTGTCTAAGGCTAGAGTCTCTTATTTTTATTTTTACAATCAATAAATAAAAAGTTACATGGCCAGTTTAATTAGATGAAAATTAAATACATTTCTATAATGATCCAGTTTAGTTATGAAACAAAAGTTTAGCTTTTATGTATTAAGTTAATTGATAAGTTCCTACCTTCCCATTTCAGAATCATACCTTTTTTCTAAGTTGGGATGACGAAAAGAACTACCTGCTACCACCTTCTTTCCTCCCGAGTCCCAACCACCATTCCATACTTTCATTAGTGTTCCCAATAAATCACTCAAAATCCAACAGGATACCCCACCACAGAATGCCTCTGAAAGGCAACATTTTACAGCTGAAAGGTGTTTTCCTGCCCTATTTCAAGCACTAACACATGACCATTTTTTCTTTTGTACAGTGATTTATTTAAAAATTTCAGCACCTGTCTCATTGCAATATCTTGAAGTTCCTCATGGTGGCCAGTACACTCCCAAAATCAACATATTCTCACTCTCAAATCATAATATCTTTTCAATGCTACCCGTCGTCCAATCCACACTCTGCCGAAACTGGAATCAAGGTAATTGATAGAAGAAAGAAGGTATAGTCAGTC
Organism: Protomyctophum parallelum; assembly: GCF_964188405.1. Taxonomy (NCBI): domain Eukaryota; kingdom Metazoa; phylum Chordata; class Actinopteri; order Myctophiformes; family Myctophidae; genus Protomyctophum; species Protomyctophum parallelum. Next base: position 7,974,199 of record NC_139705.1, read on the forward strand.
ACTCTTTTTAATGACCTTGACTGGAATGCAGAAGTGCCATTCTCACTTGCAAGTTGTAATAGGTTGACACATCTGCTAAGAACATTTCAAACAAGACAGACGCACTGTCAGAAGTCAACATGAGCTCATATTGACTTCTGACACCTTCTGAACCTGTGAGCAAACCTTTAGGCATGCAAGTGGCCGTGCCGAGCAGTCGGAAGTCTGCTTCTGCTGTCTTAGCACAGTTTGAGTTACATACCGATAGGCAGAGAATCGTAAATCATCCATACAGGGAAGATACTGTACGGTTGAGTCAAAGTCTAATGCAAAGTGTCAATTGGGTACAGCATGGTCAATTCATGTTCTAACACAAGGGATGTGAGAATGTCTTCCATGAAGAACAATCTGGTTTGACACTTCCCAGATAGAGCAGGGGCTCTCAACCCGTGGGTCGCGACCCTTCGGGGGGGTCGCCAAATTATTTTGCGGGGTCCCCAAATTATTATCTTTTGCAACTGAATGGCTGGAAAGTGGAAATGAAGAGTTTACATATAGTACATGCATACACCTTCCCTAACCCGAATGATTATATCTGGTTTCAGTATTTATTTATATTGGGGGTCGGGGGGGGGGGGGGCTCCCGGGGGGGGGGGGGGCTCCCGAGACATTGCCAAAGCATTTCCGGGGGTCCCCGGCCAAAAACGTTGATATAAAAACCCCTGATATAGAGCATCCCATAGCACCATATCATGGTGTTGGTACCAAGTCCAGTGGTTGTCATTCATCTGGGGGTGTGAAGAGCTATGTACTCTTATCCATTTATTTGCATTTTCTGTGTGCAACACCATTGCATAACAAAGTATAAATCAGGCTTAACTCGGCTGGCCTCGAACCTCCACACTAAATTTACACACCTCCCTGTCAGACTATACATCCTGAGAGCTGATCAAATGATTTCAATCCTCACCCTGACCTCCCTCCCTGGGATTAGGCTCCAGGGGAGGGAGAGCCGAGGAATTCAAACAGCCATAAATTATTGGGGAGGTAAAGTGATCTGGAGGCCTGTTGTTTGGTAAATGATTCGATTTTGACCTGTACGTGCCACATTTCAACCTGGAAATCGCTTTCATGATCTAAGCAAGCCGCCACTTCTGAGAAGAGGTCAGGTTTTGAGACCTTTATTGTTGAAAGCTCATTGTTCAATCTTAACGTGGATCTGACCAGCAGTGTCTTCCAGGCCCCCGACACACCATTGTCATCATGGCTGTATGATCCATCTATAGCAATGCAGGACTTTAGGAATTTGAAGCTTTAGGAGGTTGGTATGGACTTCCCGGGGATGTTTTGGCTATGTGACCGGAAGCACTTTCGTTTCGCTCCCACCCTCTTCTCTCAACAGACAGACAGAGGGGCCCAGTGGGTTCTCCAGTAATATCCCTCTATTCGTAGGAACAAAATAACAAACAAAAACAAAACAACAACTGTGTAGTGTTGATAATGGCTGCTGTTGCAACTGTCTGCAAATTAATATAATATATAAATGATTAGATCGTCTCCTTTTTGAGCGGCGCTAGCCACTCCAACGCATGGCTTTGCGTGATGTCATGTGGCAGCCATGTCTATGGACTTTGTATGGAACACCATCATCATCATACATGATTATCATGATAAAAGGCACCGCTCACGTCTGCCAAGTGTGATTTTCATTTCCATTTAGAGAGGTTGCATTTACTATGGTTGAGTCTTTTTGGAGAGCTGACGCATCGCTTATGACAACAAGCGGAGAGGACAACTAATCCCCCTGTTCCCCATTCATATCTTTAACAGCAACGTGGTGTTCCCACATACTTGCACGCACACGGCCGCACACACACACACACACACACACACACACACACACACACACACACACACACACACACACACACACACACACACACACACACACACACACGTCGACTCCACTCCACTGTGTTGGGTGTGACCAGATTAGAGGCCTCTCTATAACATCAGCCTATGACCCTGGGGCCGCTCCCTGAGTGCTGGCCCCTTCATTAGGGCCCCCGCGGAGCGTGTCCAGTCACCCGGGGAGGAGAGGTCATCCCCGCATGCCATTTTCTAATCACAGCCCTCTCCAGCTGACTCCCTCTGCAGCGGCAGGAGCAAGGTGAGTCAACTCACCTTGTCAACTTTTTACTGATTAGGGGGTTTTGAAGTGGAAAAACAGTGAGTCAGAGACGTGCTCTTTGTTGAGGTCGGCCTTACGGCTGCCACTCATTCATTACGTCAATGTTCTTGCTTCCTTTCTTTCTTTGTTGTCAGTGCGAGGCTAACTCTTTGTGAAAGGTTGTTTGGATTATTATTATAGTCATCTTTAACAGGTGGATGTGTAATTAGAGGTTTCATCATGGTCACCTGCCGGCTGTCTCCGTATATGTCTTCACCTGTGTAATCCTGGACCGATACCTCGTCATGTTGGGGAGAGTGGGACGGTCAGGGCAGGGAATGATATACTGAAGGGCCTAGAGGTGAGGATGAGGGGTAAAGGATGAACCCTTTTAGTGGAGTGGAGCAGCGGAAGGAGGGGACTGGGGGTTTTTTTGGGACGTGGGGGTGACAGAGGTTATAGCATGCAGCAGCCTTAAGGCACTGTTTCCCAAACAGTGGGTCGGGATTATTTGTCGGTCACATGACTATTTTTATGTGTAGAGTAAATATCCCCTTTATTATTATTTTTTCCATTTCCTACATTTTGTTTTTATTTATTTCAAAAGATTTACATTTTTCCCCTTCATTTTTTTTCCATTAATAAAAAACAAAAATCAATTCATGAATAAATAACCATATATTCCAAAACAAATAAAGAAGTAGTGAAAATAGGCGATCTAAAAGCTCACAACGTGTCCCATTGCAATGCCTCGTGAGCTTGTAGATCTGCTGTTTTCACTAGTTCGGGTCCCGACCTCCCGGGGCCAACGGCGAATTTCTCTTTTGGACCTCGGGCTAAAAGGTTTGGGAACCAGGTTTGGGAATCTGTGCCTTTGACTTGTTGTCTTTTATTCATTGCAGGTCCAGGGTGTGCCCCTGCCTAATAGAGAATGATGCAAGTTAGAATTGGGGCCCACGCTGTGTTAATGAGGATCCCCGCTGGCCTTCTCCCAGCATGGCATGGGTCTGGGAGGAGCCGACGAGATTTAGCTTTGCCAGAAACACTGACATCAAAAGTATCCACGTATCCTACATTGAGCTATATGCAGAAGGTTTATCCTGACTTCAGGTGGAGTTAAGCTGTAAATAAATCTGCCTTTCTTTTATCTGGTTGGTAGCATAATCAAACAAAGCTCATATAGGCATTAATTCATCTTTGTGTTCGTTGTCTGTGGAGTGCCCTGCCTTGTCATTTCTACAGCTATGCACTTTACGCTACTTACAGAGAGATGTGGAACATTGGTCTCTGTGTTTACTATAGCGCTCTGCAGCTAAGCTCTGTCATTTGTTACATCACAGTTTACATTGCAGGGGTTTCATACATTAGTGTATAGTCCATTACGCCCTACAATCTGTCTGTCTGAGACCCTTTCATCCCCTTTTCAATTCCTCAAAAGGAAAATAAATTCATGGATTTACAATGACTAGACCACTCATGCCAGATGCACGTAAACATCAAGACAGGTCTTTTGAATAACCACAACAAAATAAACCCTCTGTTATCTGTGAATATTATAACATACTCCAGAAGCACCTAGACTGTAAAAATGTTTCTTTAAATTGTCATGTGACAAATTAAAATAGGCCATGCAGCATTTGATGGATAGAGTCCTGAAACTTGACTGTATTACGGTACTGTGAATTAATACCGTAATACAATGCCGTGCAGCATTGTGAATATCCCTAGCCTCTACGTCACAGACATCATGGACCCCCATGTTACTTTGATTAGTCAGTCAAAATGCCAGCATAACATAGGCCATTTGAGATGTAGTCCTACTGTAGTTTCAGAATTGTAAAAAAGTATAAAACCTTTAACACACATTAACATGTGAGCCTGTAGATCTGATAGATAGATTTTCATCCATTTTTATATTTGCCCACATAGGGATGCCAGGTTGAAAGTTGTGCTATGCTGTGGACTGTGATTTTGAACTCTCGTTAGGTTATCTGTCATAAATGTCCTCTTTCAAGTTGTTTTGTGATTTTCTTTGTTCTCCCCCTCTATCAGATGTGCTGTGCTCTCTCCTAGTTTGTGTTTGGTTTTGTGGCAGAAGAGCCTGCCTGCATGTTAAGGACTCATTGTGGTGACATAAGGCCAACTGATTTCCCACATTATAATAACACACAAAGACAGATTCTCAGATTAAGTAACATATAAAGAGAGATTATCACATTATCACTAATCACATCACATCACATCCCATGGGAGGAAATTTCACACACCTTCTTCTATTCTCCTATCCTCTGTACCCAGGCTTTTATTTTGGTTCGCATTCGGCTCAAAAATGAAAGCCTGGGGAAACGCATTGAAAAATCTGGAATAGACTATTCTCCTATCTCAGCACGTCCCTTTTTGGCAGAAAGGGGGCGAGCTGCCATCTGCAGACCACGAGGTTGAAGCAAAAGTTGACACAACTCTTTTCTCAGAAATCTGTTGTACACTATGTGCAGGTTTCCAAGAAAGACAGCAACCATGATTGAGGGGAAGCTGTGATCCTACCACACGTACACATAAATATGCGTAAGAACATGTGTGCACACACACACACACACACACACACACACACACACACACACACACACACACACACACACACACACACACACACACGCACACACTGTGACGGTTCCCTGGGCCTATATTGTATGTTATATGTTACTCTTAGGTTGTCTGGTTATGTGTCTTGCTCTCCTAATCATTTGTATGTTCTCTGTCCAATAGGATTGGGGAGCAGAGCTACTAATGATGATCAGCTCGCACCTGGGCCCGGGTGTCGACGCCCTATAAATGCCTGCTTCCCCATTCCTTCCCCAGTTCTGTTCTTTTCAGTTTGCGCTCTGCACCTTTCCCACCATGCACTCTTTTCAACATTTCTGTTGATACATTCAACACGCACACACATACATTTCACTCATGCATACAAGCACTACACCACTGCCTACTGATTTCCACACCTCATCTGTTTACTCCTCATTTGGTTTGATTTGGTTTGATTTCTTAATTTTGATGACTTAAATAAATTTATATTTCATTTGAGTACTGCGTCTCCCTGTATTTTTGAGTGGTGCAACCACTCCAAAGAACAGCAATGTCCGTGTGTGCCAATGTATGTGTTGGTTCATGAGCAGCAGTATGACTATGACTACCAGTAGGGGCGCTGTTGTGCCAGAAACAGAGAGAGATAGTATTAGTGCTGCACTGTTGCCTGCTAATGAGAGAGAGAGAGGAGAGGGGAGAGGGGGGAGAGGGGAGTTGCACCACTCAGTTCACACAGGTGTGATTTTTGTTGTAAACTTGGCACCAACTAGGCCAGGTCTGATAACTCAGTTGATGGTCATCATGGGCCATGATTCATGGCCTCAAGTATCAGAAAGTGAATCAACACATTTACTGTTCAAGCAGTGAAATATGTCAGTCCTAATCATATATAATCATATTAACAATCCCAAATGCACCCATCACTTATAACCAGTCAACTGACCACATTAAGGGGGGGTTACTGGGTTAAGGGAGCGTATATCTGCAAATGCACCCATCACTTATAACCAGTCAACTAACCACATTAAGGGGGGTTACTGGGTTAAGGGAGTGTATATCTCCGCCAGGCTGGGTGGCCTCTTACACACCAGGGCTGTGTAAGAGGCATAATCTGACATTGGCAAGGATACATGTACGGCATTGTCAAACCCAAAACGCATGTATGTTATTGGATGCATGCACTTGCATAGTAAACAGTGTGTGGGTAAAATGATGAAGTATCTCATGGCAGGAAGTAGTATGAAGCAGGATGTTTTGCGTAGGCTTTATACAGTCTGTGTTGATAATGTGTTTTTAGATTAGGTATAATACTGGGGTATAAAGCTCTCTAACTATGATATCATTGTCTGAGTAACGGAGAGCGGTGGATTAAATTAACTGTTTGTTGTATAGCAGCATTAGATCATGGCAGAAACTATATTATTGCACGTGACAATGTGACATAATGCTCTTCTTCACAGCATGATCAAGTACCAGGAGGGACGGCCCCTATAATAATACTCACACTATCTGATGCAGTAACGTCAAACTGCAGACCAACCAACCAGATAGAAGTCAATAACTTATATTAACCCATTCTGACCTGAGATCAGATTCTAAAAATGTCTTCCACATCCTGACAGTGTTCTGAAAAAGCTATGTTTCTATGTCAGTCGTTCTTCGATTTTTCAAAAATAGCAGATCTACAAGCTCATAGCGCGCCACCGGCGCGCTACGAGCTTGTAGGTCTGCTATTTTTGAAAATAGCTAAAAAAAATAGCTAAAGCATAATGTAGTGCTAACACCAAATCGGGTTCCGGCCAAAATGGGTTCAAATTGACTGGCCGGTGGGCGGACAACTCTAGGACTGACAGATATAGAGATCTCCATATGTAAGCCTATATCAGTTAGATTGGCGATGCGACGTAGGTGTGAGGGCAGCATGTTAAACGGTGTGTCTTTCCATCCGGCTGTTATTCTGTTCTGGCATTAACACAACAAGACCGGAGCACCGTGTCCGTAACGATGGAAGTTGGATATCCATGCCCACCCGACTATGTAATACCCGTTGTACCCGTGTCAGAGTACCCGTTGCACCCATCTGTCTGTGTCCCTTTTATGCCCATATATGGAGATTTCTGTATCTGTCTCTCTGTGTCCCGTTATTCCTATATATGGAGTTCTGTGTCAAGCATGCCCAAATATGGAGTGTTGTACTTGTAATGTCAGAACAGGCCATCTCCATATATGGAGCCTGGGCAGGGGCCCTGCAGTCTAGAACCCGGGAAGAGCCCTTTTGTGGCGGTTCTGGATAACCGTGGGCGGTGGGTCTGACTGACTCGACACCGGGCACTGCACTGTCGGTGGGGCGAACGGTTCTCGGGTTACGTGGGATACAGACGAACACACGTACAGAGAGGCGTTTGTAGATAGATGTTGCACAGCGAAAGAGAAGAAAGGGGAAAGAAATTACGTAACTAAATATTTTGTCTCTGACCATATTATTAGCTAGCTATCTAATTTGAAAATATCAATCAGACAGATCATTTCATAGAACTTTGTGTTACTCAACATTTCCGGGTTCACAATGGCTATAGGCTTCCAACTAGAGTCTAGTTAGTGGCAGAGATATCGATAAAGAAGGAATGCCAAACCGTACTGTCAGCAGGACCAGAACTATAACCACTGGAAAGACATTAAGACAAGGCAAACTCGTTTTTAAAACAAGACCAAAATTGATGCGTTAATGCGGTGAGTGACTTTTGGCATCGGAAGGGAGGAGTAGCATACATGTTACATGATTGACATACACCTTTATTTGTATGTCAATAGTCATATTTATTCATATTTTTACTAGTTTAATAAGGTGACGATATGAAAGTCTACATTTGTCAACAGAGGTAATACAAATGACAGTGTAAGACTATATGGACCATATGAAAGTCTACATTTGTCAACAGAGGTAATAACAATGACAGTGTAAGACTATATGGGCCATATGAAAGTCTACATTTGTCAACAGAGGTAATAACAATGACAGTGTAAGACTTTTCTCACCATTATGAGCCTTTTTGAGCCCTTATTACATTATGAGTTGCTATTACATTATGAGTTGCTACAAGAGGCTACCAATCCGTTTCGTCCATTGCCGAGAAGTGACAGGTCGGCGACGACAACGAGGAACACCGCAGCCTCGATTGAAGGACCTCGTGACACAGTGGAGCGTTGCGTGCAACCGCACCACACATTATTGTTTGAGAGGGTCGGACGTTCTCATGAGCCGAGCCCTGTAGGAACTGTGTGTGTTGTTCATTGACTGTGCTTTGCATTGTTGAGATAACATTGTTCATTTCTGGCTAACATCAAGGGGAACTATAATTGCTAAATGCTAACATTGCTACCAGCTAAAGTGCATTCATTTGCCGTTGCAAAGTGTCGTTTCTAACGTTAACGTAAACAAGAAGACCTGACGTAATGCCGTATGGTCCCGTCCACTAACAGTTAACAGTTCTATTGAGTTGTACTTGAAATGTACTGTAATTCTGCAAACTTAATAAACCAATCAATCAATCCACTTAAAAAAGAAGCGTGCAAATGCACAGAGACTTTAGTCGCTTGTATATCTGCTGTTAATGGTGTGTTTCGTCTATTTTTGTGTTTACAGTAAAATGTACCTGCCTTGCACTAATGCATGCTTCAACGAGGAATGCTAACAATCGAAGCATGCTAGTTAGCTCACGCATCGTACGGACTGGTCTAGTTTATTGTAACCACAGTTTACATTAGTGTATGTGTTTATTTCTATTTTTATATAAAAGCAACAAAATACATTTTCGTTGTGGCTTGAGTGTTTATTGCACAGTAATTGAGAAATTGCACAGTTTTGTCGGGAAACGGCGAACCTTGTCAGAGGGAAATCGCTTGGTTAAATGTCCATATCAAGTGATATCTGAAAAGTGTGTGAGAGAGAGAGCTATAGTAAGAAGAATATGCAGCTGAATATAAATGGTTCTCTCTGTCTCTCCCTCCCATCAATAAAGATCTATCATAAGAAGAGTTACCATGTGGGAGCCCCCAGGGGTCCCCGAACCTCCAAAAACAACAAGCCCACCTCCGTCCAAAACGGTTGAGAAATGACAGAGTTACCATTTGGGGGTCCCTGGGGGGTCACGGGGGGTCCCCGAACCTCCAAAACCATGAGAACGCCCCCAGGGGGGCGACACGATTCCAACGAGCCCACCCCCGTCAAAAACGGTTGAGAAATGACAGAGTTACCATTTGGGGGTCCCTGGGGGTCCCGGGGGGTCCCCGAACCTCAAACCCTGAGAACGCCCCCAGAGGGGGCGACACGATTCCAACGAGCCCACCCCCATCCAAAACAGTTGAGAAATGACAGAGTTACCATTTGGGGGTCCCGGGCGGGTCCTTGAACCTTGAGACCCCAAAGACGCCCCCAGGGGGGCGACAAGATTCCAACGAGCCCACCCCCGTCCAAAACAGTTGAGAAATGACAGAGTTACCATTTGGGGGTCCCTGGGGGGTCCCGGGGGGGTCCCTGAACCTTGAGACCCCCAAAGACGCCCCCAGGGGGGCGACAAGATTCCAACGAGCCCACCCCCGTCCAAAACAGTTGAGAAATTACAGAGTTACCATTTGGGGGTCCCTGGGGGGTCCTGGGGGTCCCTGGTGGTCCCTGAAACTTGAGACCCCCAAAGAAGCCCCCAGGGGGGCGACAAGATTCCAACGAGCCCACCCCCGTCCAAAACAGTTGAGAAATGACAGAGTTACCATTTGGGGGTCCCGGGGGGTCCCTGGGGACAGTGGGGGTCCCCGAACCTTGAGACCCCCCTATTTAATATAGGCTACTAAAATAATGAATTAGTCAATTGGCCATTGAGTGGTTGTTTTAAGACAAGATATGGATATATAGCTAAACTTGAAATTCATAAACTTATACTTATAACGTAGCCCCAGACAAACATGGCAACCTCGGTTGCCAGGCAGACTTATGGAGCTTTTTGATTGGGTAGAGGAAAAGGCCTCACGTGATTGGCTCTCAGCCGTCATGTGATTTTTGGCAGTGATTTCACTGGGGAACCAAAAAAAGCATCTGTAACTCAGGTTGGCATTTTTTCTGTTCGTAAGTCCAAACACAAAAAAACACTATCCATATATATTACGCATTTTCTTTTTACAGATTGTTTTATTACACATTTTTCTTTTACAGATTGTTTTTTTACGCATTTTTCTTTTACACATTGTTTTTTTACGCATTTTTCTTTTACAGATTGTTTTTTTACGCATTTTTCTTTTACAGATTGTTTTTTTACGCATTTTCTTTTTACGGATTGTTTTTTTACGCATTTTTCTTTTACAGATTTCTTTTTTACGCATTTTCTTTTACGAACACACACATAATATTATATATGTATATAATATAATATATGTAAAATTATTTAACATCTGCAATACTTAATTTTCAAGAAGTCTACATACCATTAGAGCATGTAGACTTGTATGTATTGCATGTAGAACAAAACAAATAGTCTTTCATTTTGGGTCTGAGAGGCTAAATGTCATCAAATGGTGGTACGTGTGGCTCAAATGCAGAATAAATAATGGACCTTCATATTAAGTGTTGAAAACCCCTGGTTTAAAGCATAAAAGGGTAGAAGGAACAGGACAAAACAATAAAGCTAGCACCCACGACACCCCTGTTAGAATGGTTAGAAGAATACAGTATATGTTTTAAGTCCAATACCGCTCTGATGACACTGGAGAGCACAGAGTTAACTTCAATACCGCTCTTACTGTATGCCACTGGAGAGCGCAGAGTTTGCGGTTTGAGCTTACTTTCCATGTCTACATTCCTGCGCATGCGCTGGAAAGGAAAACTAGACGCTCCGGTTGAGGAGAGTTTGGGTGAGGACGGAGGAGAGCCTTTGCTTTATGAGCATAGGAGGCCTTAAGTATGTTTCACCAGTTTCAATTGAAACGGGCCTCCACCCTCAGGGGGGCCTCAACAAAATAATGATGTCATAGGTATATGGGGGCCTCATATTTGGTCTTGAAACGGGCCTCCAGATTCCTAAGGCCGCCCCTGAGAACACACAAACACACCAAGCTAGCTCCCCTCAAAGAGCCATAATGCAAAGTGCATGTCATTCAGCCTCACTTTGAGTTGCTCAGTGGACTGTCTCTCACATAGTGATATGGAGAAAAATATCACACCCGCGTGACGTGAGCGGCACTGTTATCACCATACATCACATTCCGTGCTCAGCCAGTCAGCTTGAGCATGCGCGCGCGCATCACACACACACCTCAAAATACAACACAGCTCAGTGTTAGGGAACGCTGTAGCAATTTACAATTTAGGCATTTAGCAGACGCTCTTAATCCAGAGTGACTTACATTAAGCAAGAACAAAAAAGCATGGGAATGTATCACATAAAAAGCATTTATCATGAAACATGCGTAAGCTAAGAACGTAACAGTGGAATATCTATAAAATGAAACTATATTATAAACTATACATATATACTATACTATGCTATACGTGTGGAAGACCTATAGATCCATAGACCCCAAGGTAGCCGCAATTAATTGGTGTTAGAGATAACTGAAGTTCAGGATCAGGACCACACCCCCAATGCAGCCGCCTCCACCTCCTATCAGCCATCTCCAATCAAGCCACCTCCACCCATATATAACCAGCCCATCTAACCACTGGCTCTCCCCTGTTCTCATTTCTTGTCAAACGAGATACGAGAGAACACAAGTGTTTGTTAAATCTAATCGTCAAAACTTTCGACCACCAACCATGGACCAGGACGACGTCCTCAACCTCGCGGTGTCCGACGAGGACATATTCGGTGGTCCAAGCTCCGACAGCGACCAATATTCATCCTTCGACGAAGACGAGCAGTATAGAGAGATATTCGAGATCCCCGAGTCACCCAGCAGCGTCGACACTTCTCATCTCAGCCCAACAACAATCAATCCGGCGCCCGCCGTCCACGCCCCCCCAACCTCCTCTCTCCTCTCTCGACAGCAAAGAGACGACAACTCCAGCTCCTCCGATTCAGTTTCAAACCTTCCCGGCCCACAGAACAGAGGCCGACCCACTCACCGTCTTCGCCGCTTTCCACCCCCTCCTGCACGATCATCACACAGGTTCAGTAACGTAGCACCCGCTCACCCCACTCGTAACGCAGCCGCTCTCGTGCACTCCACTCGTACTCCTCATAGTCACCTCGCACCAATTAGGAACGTTTCCGACACTGTCAGATTGGACCGATTGGACCGTCATCTCACTGCAGAAAGCACTTAAATCCAGAAGCATTAAATTCCACCGCTCCGATAACAAAGCTTCACTTTTCCTCGCTCTCACGTCCACCAGCCCACCACAACAACGTTCACGTTCCTCCCACCGTCCACTTCCTGGTGACGTCACCACGGCCACACACCCCGCGGCACCCGTACGTCATGACGTCACCACTCCCTCCTCCTCCATGCTAGCCTCTATGCACCACTCCCAGCAGCATCACTTCCAAGCCTTAGATAGGCTCCCAAATGCCCAAACGTTTATACCAGCCTCTATATTCGACCACATCTCCACGTTGGCACCCTCCGCACCCCCCGCCACCTACCAAGCCCACGGTTACCACTCAGCCCCAGCAGCGCCCCCTATCGACCACAGAAGCCACAGACAGCGGCCAGCCTCGGCAGGGACCGCCGGCACCGGGATGCCGGCGCCCCCTACCGACCGCAGAGGCCTTAGACAAGGGACCGCCGGCACCGGGATGCCGGCGCCCTCTACTGACCGCAGAGGCCTTAGACAAGGGACCGCCGGCACCGGGATGCCGGCGCCCTCTACTGACCGCAGAGGCCTTAGACAAGGGACCGCCGGCACCGGGATGCCGGCGCCCTCTACTGACCGCAGAGGCCTTAGACAAGGGACCGCCGGCACCGGGATGCCGGCGCCCCCCATCGCCCACAGAAGGCGGCACCAGCCAGCCTCAGGGACAGCCGGCACCGAGATGCCGGCGCCCCCTACTGGCCACAGAAGGCGGCACCAGCCAGAACCAGCAGGGACAGCTGGCTTAGAGATGCCGGCGCCCCCTACTGGCCGAAGAGGCCGAAAACAACCACCAAGGCCACCAGCGCCCCCTGTCGCTCATCAAAACCGCAAGCGGCAGTCAGCTTCAGCGTGGTACTCCGAAGTTGGATCCCCAGCGCCCCCTGCTGCCCGCAGAAGCCGCAGACACCAGTCAGCCTCAGAGGGGGCCGCTCCACTCGGAGGCTACAGCCACCAGCACACCGAACCCGCCGTCACCTTCTACCACCACCAGCAGCCCCAAGCGGGGGTCCCCAGCACCTCATCCAGCCAGCAGCACCACTTCGGCAGCTCCGTAGCGCCCAGCACCGTGATGCCAGTGCCCCCCGCTCACTATCCATTCACACCAGCCCAGTTCGCCCCGGCAGGAAGTGCCAACTTCAACTTCCAGCCGAGCGCTCAGGCAGAGAACTCCGGCACCGGGATGCCAACTGCCCCAGCGCCCTTCCCCCTCCACCAGCAGCTCCCCACTCAGTTCGGCACCGGGATGCCAACTGCCCCAGCGCCCTTCCCCCTCCACCAGCAGCTCCCCACTCAGTTCCCAGACCCAGGTCCCGCCATCCAACCCGGAGGGAACTTCACCCTAGCCACAGCCTTGCCACCCTCTCGCCATTCCCAATCGTTCTCTTCCCGCCCATCCCCAGTGCCTTCCAGCCTCCGTCAACAGATCCTCCAGGGTAAATACATAGACCTCGCCCTCCTCATCATGCCATCCATCTCCGATCCCATCCCAACCTCCCCAGACGGACGAAACACCGACAAGAGGAAACCCAACAGATCCAGAGAGCTCTCCCCCATCGAGTTTACATACGCTTTTTCCCTCCTCAGAGACGTTATCTGCTCCCCGTACCCCGCCCGCCGCCAAGAGCTAGACGACTACATACTCATCGTTACAAACCTCGCCCTCCGCTTCGGAGGGGATGGCTTTTACAAATATCATGTCCAGTTCGCCTCCGAAGCCGCAGCCCGTCTCAGCCAGTTTAATGAGCAAACATACTGGGGAGTCCTAGACAGCGAGCTTTACTGCCGCACATTCGCGGCCCGAGCCTCACTCCCCTGCACTCTCTGCCTGGCTCCATCGCACCCAGCTTCCACCTGCACCGTCCCAGCTCACTTCAACCCGCCTCAGAGCTCATCCAAGGCCTACAACTCCCGCGCCTCCGCCTCCACACGCCTGTCGCCAGCCCCTCCATCCACCACCCAAGCCCAGATCCCCTCGCTCCCCAACACATCTGCCAGCCTGTCCTCCGCCAATCCAACCATTAACGGAGTAGATAAGAAAGGCAGACCCACATTCACAAAAGGAGGCAAAGCAATATGCAATAACTACAACGACGGAGGCTGCGGGATGTCTACCTGCCGCTTCCTCCACATCTGCACCTACTGTGCCGGAGGCCACACCCGTCCAGGCTGCGCCCACAACCCCGTCAAATTCGGTAAGCACCTCTCCACACCGGTCAACGTTCCAGCACTCGCATCAGCCCTCCAAAACCACCCCGACCCCGCTTTCGTCCAATTCCTCATCCGCGGCTTCAGCGACGGCTTCCATCCCGGCGTCATAGCCGAACCTTCTTCCTCCTTTACCTGCAAAAACCTCCAGTCCGGCCTACAGGAGCCGGAAGAGGTGGATCGTCTCCTCGCCAAGGAAGTTAAAGAAGGGTTCATGATCGGACCATTCGACCTTCCTCCATTCCCCACTTTCCGCATCAGCCCTCTCGGCATCGCCACAAGGAAATACTCCGGCAAAAAACGCATCATAATCGATCTCTCAGCACCACACGGCACCCCAGTCCCGAGCATCAACAGCCTAATCCCAAGCGAAGACTTCTCCCTCCGTTACGTCTCCATCAACCACGCCATTGCCCTCATCAAACTTGCCGGTAAAGGGTCCTGGCTAGCAAAGGCAGACATCGTCAGCGCCTTCAAAGTCTTGCCAATCCATCCCGACTTCTGGCACCTCTTCGGCGTCCGTTGGAAGGGATCTTGCTACTTTGCAGTCAGGCTCACCTTCGGGTGTAAAAGCAGCCCCAAACTCTTCGACTGCCTGTCCGAAGCACTTTGCTGGATCCTCACAAACACCCACAAAATTCCTTACCTAATCCATCTCTTAGATGACTTCCTCATCATCTCCCCTCCCTCTTCCCCACCCACCGACGGCATCGTCACCCTCACTTCAGTCTTCAAGGAACTAGGAGTCCCCCTGTCCATAGAGAAAACGGAAGGCCCATCCACATCACTTGAATTCCTTGGGATCACGCTCGACACAGTAAAATTCCAAGCTTCCCTGCCAAAAGAGAAGCTCGACAGGATAACCCTCATCATCTCCAACTTCCTCATCTCCACCACATGCACCAAACACCAGCTTCTCTCCCTCCTGGGCCACCTAAACTACGCCATCCGAATCATCCCCCAAGGTCGAGGGTTCATCTCCCATCTGCTCTCCATCGCCTCCTCCGTCCCATCCCTCACCGATACCATAACACTCAACCATTCAAGCCGTGCCGAGCTGCGTCTCTGGCGTCATCTCCTTGCCAATTGGAACGGCATTTCATTCTTCTACGAAGATCGCCTCGCCCACCCCCTGGACATCAACCTTTTCTTGGACGCTGCTCCTTCCGCCGGTTTTGGGGGCTTCTATAATGGCAGATGGTTCGCCGAAAGATGGCCCCCGGAACTAGCAGGAGAATGCCTGGTCCCGTCCTCAGCACTCGCCGAGATTTACCCCGTCGTCGCAGCCGTCGTCCTGTGGGGCCATGAGTGGTCCCGCCAGTCCATCCTTGTCCATTCGGACAACGTCGCCGTCGTCGACATCATCAACAAAGGCCGCTCCAGCTCCCCGTCCATCATGCCGTTTGTGCGCCGCCTCACGTGGCACTCCGTCTCTCATCAATTCATCCTCCGCACCGCTCACGTTCCCGGTTATTCAAATGCCATCGCTGACTCTCTGTCTCGTTTCTCGTTTCAGAAGTTCAGACGCTTGGCCCCGCTTGCAGACCCGCTTCCAACCCCGGTTCCTCCCTATTCGGCTCTGACGTTCAACCCGTGACCCCCGCCCTGCTCCCCTTGGTCTACTCCTCCAGGATCCTCATCATAGACAGTCTGGCACCCTCAACCCTCTCCTCCTACTGGACAGCCTGGCAAAACTACCGCCACTTCCACAGCAAATTCGACCTACCTTTCCCGACGTTCGACCTCATCACCTTAACCTGTTTCATCACCCACTCCCGTTCAGTGGCGCACATCGGAATCCCCTCCATCAGAGCCTACCTCAGCGGCATCGCCTTCTTCTCCAAGCTCCTAACCGGCAGCCCCGGCCAAATCACCAGCCATCCTCAAGTCTTGTCCCTACTCAAAGGGCTCCAACGCCAGGAACCCGCTCAAGCCCCCCGACGTCTCCCCCTCACCGCAGACCTCCTATTCATCTGCATCGGTACTCTCCGCTCCCGGTACAGCTCCCCGCACGTCAGCAGGACCCTAGAGGCCATGTTCCTCTTGGCTTACTCCGGCTTCTTGAGGTGCTCCGAATTCACCTCCTCCTCCCAAGCCTTCGACCCCCGCCGCAACGCCCGCATCTCAGACCTGTCGCCGTACTCAAGCGACACCCTGGTCTATTACATCAAACACTCAAAAACGAACCAAACCGGCCCCAGCACACCCGTCTTCATCTTCAAAAACCGGTCCGCCCTGAACCCGTTCCAAACCCTCTCCGCCTACCTCTCCTACCGGAAGTCTCAGAGCCACTCTCCTTCCGATCCCCTCTTCACCTCCGAGTCCGGCCGCGTCGCTTCCAGACATTGGTTCCTCAAACATCTCCGCAACGTACTCGCCCTGTCCGGCATCTCCCCCACACACTATTCGGGCCACTCCTTCAGGATCGGAGCGGCCACCTCCGCTTCTCGAAACGGCATCCCCGACCACCTCATCCAAATCATGGGCCGCTGGTCCTCCCAGGCGTACCTCCGCTATATCAGATCAGATCTGCGAGACCTGAAGGCCGCCCAATCCCGTCTCCTTAATGAAGCTTTTGGGGGTCTGACGTGCCTCGGGAGCACGCCGGGTCCCCGAGGCTTCCCCAACTCGGCTTAAATCCTCGACGCCGCCGCTGGCCCGTCGTGGGCCACCTGTCATAACCTAACCATGCTTTCCTCCCCTACATTCAATAAATGGTTAAATGTTTCCATTGGTGGTGTGGTCCTTGATAGTGAATTGGTGTTAGAGATAACTGAAGTTCAGGATCAGGACCACACCCCCAATGCAGCCGCCTCCACCTCCTATCAGCCATCTCCAATCAAGCCACCTCCACCCATATATAACCAGCCCATCTAACCACTGGCTCTCCCCTGTTCTCATTTCTTGTCACCCCTCCCCCCCACCCCATTTCTCATCCTACTCCCCCTACAGGTTCCTAAAGGGGGTCTGACGTGCCTCGGGAGCACGCCGGGTCCCCGAGGCTTCCCCAACTCGGCTTAAATCCTCGACGCCGCCGCTGGCCCGTCGTGGGCCACCTGTCATAACCTAACCATGCTTTCCTCCCCTACATTCAATAAATGGTTAAATGTTTCCATTGGTGGTGTGGTCCTTGATAGTGAAGTAATAAATATAGCAATAGAGTTCAAAGGGTGCAGATGAAGAACAGCTGCACTAATTGGCGTCGTTAAGGCGTGCATGGCAACGGTTTGTGTCTTGTGTGATGTCACAACAGAAGATACTGTATATAAGATGATGCACCGTGTTGAAAATGACTGTAGATGTCGAGAGAGAGAAGAGAGAGAGACAGACATACAGACAGACAGACAGACAGACAGGGTGATGTTGTCATGGACCGTTTCCAAAGCAGGAGGACCAAAGAAAGCCTATCATGCTGCTGTAGCAGTGAGGAACAAACTGTATTCCTTTGGAGGCTACTGTGATGAATGGAGAATCAACAACATGGAACAGATGGATGTCCATGTCTTCAACCTAGTGTCTTTATGCTGGAAGAAGTTACCACCAGTGGAACCTGGAAGAGGTCACCTTGAGGTTCCATCCAAGCGCTGGGGCCACACAGCTGTGTTGGTTGAAGATACAGTCTACATCTGGGGAGGGTCTTGGGAAGGGCAGTATTACAATGTGCTTTATGCATTTGATGTTGACTCCCACAGATGGTTCCAACCCAGGGTTTCTGGGACTGTTCCAGAGGAGAGGAGCAAACACTCAGCCTGTGTGTTGGAGAAGGTCATGTTTATCCATGGAGGAAAGAACAAGCTGACTGCATACCATAATTTCATGTACAAGTTGGACACCAGCACAATGGTCTGGACTTTAATTAACACCAGAGGAATTCCACCTCTTATTTCATCAGCTACCATCATTGGTACCAAGATGTTTGTATTCGAGGGCTGGAGGCCCACCATCATAGTGTTTGACACAGAGACCAACGACTGGCTGAACACACCTTCTGCACAATTTCTACCAGACGGACGCTGGTGTGGACGCTGGTGTCATTCAGCATTTACCTACAATGGAGAGCTGTACATATTTGGTGGCTGCGACGATAACCAGAACATCAATGATGTGTGGAAATTAAGTCCAGAGACCTTCTCCTGTAAGAAGGTTGAGCCCAAGTGGAAAGGACCTGCATGTCCAATGAAGGGTATGTGCTGTTGCATTGTGGGAGATCATATCATCCTCTTTGGAGGATTTAAAGGAGATTACACTATCTCTGATGAGCTGTTCATCTTAGACTTGAGTCCTTGTCTTAAGACGTTATGTAAGCTAGAAGTTATTCAGTACGCTCTGGACCAATCAGAACTGCGACACGACATCAGGTGGGAACTGGCAGCCATGGCAACCAACGACAACAGACGACAACAACAATAACAACCGAGACCACATTCCAGACGAAGGAACAGCAGAAAGATCAAGAAATGATGGATCAACATCTCATCCCACCTGATGGTGAGCCACCTCTCAGCATCACTTACTGAGATTCAAACCTCAGGAGACTCCTTCTCTCCAGACAAGCTCTCCAACCATTCAGCTAGGCATCAAACAATGACAATTGTTCCGTCCAACACAATGCGGTGGAACACACAAACCTGTGTCTGTATGTTCCAAACTGAACACGGTGGAACTCTCTTTATTGTATATTTATTTCTATGATCTTTTTTTATTTAAAGGACCAAGGAGTCCTGAAAGGACTTGGTCCTTTATTGTTATTGTTAGTTTTTTTTTCCTTCTCCTTCTGCCAAAAAGAAATAATCGCGAAACTCGGCCTACAGAAAAAACAAGAATCTTAAGGGCGACTGTGGCTCAGGAGGTAGAGCAGGTCGTCCAATAATCCATGGGTCGGCGGTTCAAATCCCGGCTCCTCCTGTCTACATGTCGAAGTGTCCTTGGTAGAGATGCGCCGATCGATCGGCCACCGATCATGATCGGCCGATCATGCCTGTATCGGATCGGATCGGATTCTCAAAATAAATCAAAATTGCAGATCAAAATGCCCGATCAAAACAGACAGTGGGACAGTGGCAAGTCTCCTTTAAGGGGGCGCCTGTTTTTGCAGCTCCGGTCGCTGTTGAGAGCTTGTAGATCCGTCTGTTTGTAGCGCAGCTGCGCAGCCAGGGAAAAAATAAGAAATAAGTTACGGGAGGCATACTATCATCCGACGGAGCAATGCTCCGAGGTGCGCTGCGGGTCGGGAGAGGGTTGCGGTTAGGTTTAGGTGTCTGCCCCGGGGGAGGTTAGGGTTAGGGTGAGGGAGGAGGTAGGTTGTCGTTCGGACCAATGCTCCGTCGGATGAAAGTACTGCACTCATAAGTTACAGGTGGAGATGAAGTGAAGTTGGAACACTAGCAGCCTGCTTTTTATTTTAGTCTGTAGGCTACAGTGAAATGTTCAGTTGTCTGTGTCCGTGCACTGAACATGTACGGTATGTTATTATTATTATATTTTTGTATTTGATGAAAGAAGAAAGCTACAGTTTACTCTCCAAGTTGTCTCTAAGACAGTGGTTCCCAAACCTTTTCACGTCAAGGACCCCCAAATTGACACTGATCAGCCCACGGACCCCCATTTGAAAAGATATGCCAGGGACCCCCATAAGAAGATTGTAGCAGTGATTCTCAAATTTCTCCACCAGTTTAATTTCAAGGACCCCCAGTTTGACTACGAACCCCCATTTAATGCCACTTCTATCTCTGAGACCCCAATTTATATTGTAAAATCAATGTTAAGTGTTAACCCAAACGGGTCCATTTGGTTCCAAACTATCCTTTTAGCTGGGGACCCCCTGGAACTCCCTCAAGGACCCCTGGGGGTCCACGGACCCCACTTTGGGAACCACTGCATTTTGAGTCTCTACAGTTTACTCTGTAACCTCCAAGTTGTCTCTAAGAGAGTCTAGAGTGAAATATTGCACGTTGCCTCAGCTTGCAAAAAAACTTTCTCATCTCCTAATTTTTATACTTACAATGTCAATGATGTGTAAGAAGAGTACAGTAGAAAATACAGTAAGTATATATGCTACACAATGGAAAAAAATATGGATTTCACGACGCTGTGATCGGTATCGGCAATATCGGTATCGGCCTATACTGTTTCCAGTGATCGGTGATCTGATCGGAGCATCTCTAGTCCTTGGGCAAGACACTGAACCCCAAATTGCTCCCGATGTGCTGGTTGGTCTTCTGCCGCAATCGGTGTTTGAATGTGTGTGTGAATGGGTGAATGTAATGCACAATCTATGTAAAGCCATTTTAAGTACTGTAAGGTATTAAGTGACTTGAAAATGTTCAAGTCAAGAGGGCTCAAGTCAAGTCAAGTCTCAAGTCCTTGGCGTTCAAGTCAAGTCAAGTCTCAAGTCTTTGGCAATCAAGTCCCAAGCAAGTCCAAGTCTATTTTTGATTTGATCAAGCAAGTCTAAAGTCATCAAAATCGGGACTCGAGTCCAAGTCGAGTCTCGAGTCTCGAGTCCAAGTCCCCACCTCTGGTAGCATGAGCATCATTACCTCCAATAACAGTGGCATCTGTGTGCATTGGGACTGCAGTTGTTAACACTGAAAGAACAAAACAAACTGATTAATACAATTTTACACAGCTTGGAGGCAGATGTTATTTTAGATTAGGACAACTGTCAAGTCATAACATTCACACACAGTGGTTGGGACACACTACACATGGCAAGGCACGATAAGTTACCCTCAATCACTGTTGTGTTCACATGTGTGGGAAGTGATGTTGGTGTCCCCATAGTAGTTTCTGAAAGGTATATATTAGTCAATAATATAAGATTTATTATAATACAACCCACACAAAAAAGTACTCAAGTTCAAAACATAGGCCTACCTTTAATTGTATCCACATACAGGGAATTGTTTCTGATACTGAAATGATACCAGATGAGCACATTAAAAAATGGGCAAAAAGTAAGAGCTCATATCAAGTCTAGTCTGCTGGTCACACCCTGTGTTATTGATTGAATACTTTATTAGGCAGAAATGTAAACAGCATGGGGTACAGTCAGACATTTAGGATAACATGAGCGAAAATAAAAGCCTGGGTACAGAGACTAGGATAACACAAAAAGTGATGGAGATTGTATTCAATTGGTACAATGTCTGAGCAAGGACAGCATATTAAGTGTTTTGCAAGACGCAGGAGGCTTTTTTTTTTTTTTTTTATGTTCTGTTTATTGAGATTTTCATCATTTTTTTTTAACAAAACAGAAGTAAATTCCAGAAATAAAAAACAGAATAACAAATACAAAAAGAAACTAAAACACACAACAACAAAACAAACTTCAAAACAAGACAACCAATAAAAACAATATATATACAAAACAAAACTCCAATATAGCCAATTATACATAAATCATGGTCACAAACAACATCCAGACAAGACAGGTTGGGCTGTTAGGCAGCAATCATACAGGTTCAATCAGGGGCACAAGTGTAGGGTGGTCAACATGAGACAGAAAAGGCACTCCAATTAGTCAACATACAAAGCAGATCTCGTTCACAAATAAACATCAGACAGGACAGGTTGGCAAGTCAGGCGACAGATAAACAGGTTCAATCAGGTTCAATCGGGGGCACTAGTGTAAGGCGGTCAACATGAGACAGAAAAGGCTGCCATGTTTTACTGAATTTGGAGATTGAGCCACGCAATGTATATTTAATCTTTTCCAATTTTAAAAAATGTAGTATGTCCGATATCCAACGGGAATGTGAAGGGGGGTATGTTTTTTTCCAATGCATGAGAATAAGACGTCTTGCCAGAAGCGTCACAAAAGCGACAAGGTCAGATTGATCTTTAGGCAGGGGGATAGTATCAGGAAGGACGCCAAATGGGGAAATAATAGGGGATGGCTCTATGGGAAACTGTAACACGTCTGAAATAGTATCAAATATAGCTGACCAAAAAGACTGTAAGGCTGGACAGGTCCAAAACATATGAAGAAGATTAGCTGGAGCCCGGTGGCATCTATCGCACGTTGGATCAACATTACCATAGATCTTGGCTAACCGAACCTTGGTCCAGTACACCCGGTGGAGAAATTTACATTGCAACACGCCATGTTTAGCACATATTGATGAAGAATGAACACGACCCATAATGGCCTCCCAGGTTTCATCAGAAATTTCTTCCTCCAGGTCCTGGGCCCAAATATTCTTGTAGGCAGTGGTTGAAGGTTGAAGGTCAAATAATGAGGTATAGAGTGACGATATCTTTCCCTTAAGACTGAGAGGAGCTGACGCTATAATTATGTCTATAGGTGAATTAGGTGGAATAGTAAATCTTTGGCGAACAAAATCACGGACTTGAAAGTAACGGAAAAAGTGGGTTCTGGGTAGCTTATACTTTTGAACAATCTGGTCAAACGAAACGAACGTGCCACCATCAAACAAATCTTTGACTGACTTAATGCCATGATCATACCAAATTTTAAATGCCCGATCTTGTAAGGAAGAAGGAAATAATGGATTTGCACACAGAGGGGTTAGTAATGGGAATAGTTGAATATCAAAATGGCGTCTAAACTAAGTCCAGATCTTAAGAGTCGACTTAACTAAAACATTGGAAGAGAATTTAGATAATGGCGCAATTGAGGGAGCACATATTAAGGCAGTTAGAGAAGCCGGGGCACAGGAAGTGGATTCCATGAGCCACCATGCAGGGGATGATTGTAGGTTGTAGTCATGCAGCCAATACAATATAACTTGAAAATTAGCAGCCCAGTAGTAGAACAAAAAATTAGGTAGTGCCATTCCACCAAGTTGTTTTGGTTTCTCTAAGATGGTCTTGCGCAGCCTCACCGTCTTTTTATTCCAAATAAACCCCGAAATAATAGTATCCAATTTTTTGAAAAATGATTTGGTAATAAAGGTTGGTATACATTGAAAGAGATACAGAAATTTAGGAAGAATGTTCATTTTAACCGAATTAATACGGCCTGCAAGTGTTAACGGCAGAAGAGACCAGCGCTCAAGATCTTGTTTGGTACGAGTTAAAAGTGGAGAGAAATTGTGTTCAAAAAGTTTTTCAAATTTATCTTTAACGATTACCCCAAGGTAGGAAAAACCGTGGCGGGAGACTTTGAAAGGCAATGTTTCTAATGGATAGTCACGGGCAGCATCATTTATCGGGAAGATCTCGCTCTTATCGAAGTTCAATTTATAGCCTGAGATTTCACCAAAAGACTCGAGAATAGAGAGGGCATAAGGTAGAGAGGTGGCTGGATCAGAGATATATAAAAGCAGATCGTCAGCATATAATGAGACCTTGTGCTCGGCACCGCCTCTAATTATACCACTCAAGTGCGGGCTCTGTCGTAATGTCATGGCAAGCGGTTCAATAGCGAGTGCGAAAAGTAGGGGAGAGAGAGGACACCCTTGTCTTGTCCCTCTGAAAAGGGGGAAGTACTCAGAGTAGTTATTATTAGTATGAACCGAAGACATTGGAGATGAGTACAGTAAACTAACCCATTTAAGAAATTTTTCGCCAAATCCAAATCTGTTTAAGGTTACCAATAAGAAGGCCCATTCTACTCGATCAAATGCTTTCTCGGCGCTAGCGAGACAAGTACTTCCGGGTATTGAGAAGATGAGGAATTATAAATAATATTGAAAAGTCGCCTAATATTAAAAAACAAGTGTCTATTCTTAATAAAGCCCGTCTGATCTGAGGAAATAATACAAGGGAGAATGGACTCAAGTCGCAGAGCTAATACCTTAGCGAGTAACTTTACATCAACATTCAATAGGGAAATGGGCCGATAAGAGCCACAACTGAGAGGGTCTTTGTTTTTTTTTCAAAATGAGTGAGATGGAGGCT